>NC_090935.1:336161861-336464891 GCF_040938575.1 Ambystoma mexicanum
TAAACCTTTTAACTTGCAAAACAGAACTACTTCTTGGCTCAGTGGGGTCAGGGGGATTCCAAGAGAGGGGTGTTATATAGGGGTAGTCATCCAGAACGCATGAACTGGACATAAAGATATATCAATAAGGGTTTCCATTCAGTATCCCAGACTAGGCATTGACTTAGCTGTAGTGTTGAATTGAATCCTCTTACACACCTATGGTGCCCACAAGCAAATCAGCCCTGGGCAATGGGTGCGCTTCACTTTTGGTGATGGCATTGACTCCTTGGTACTCCACACAGAACCTCCAGTCCTTGGTACCTGCCTGGGAACTTGCCTTGGGGACAAGGACCACTGGACTGGACCAGGGACTGGTTGAGGGTTCAGTAACACCCAGATCCAACATCTTGGTGACCTCAGCCTGGATGTGGTTCTTAACGGTATCTGATATACGGTAGCACCTGCTTTTGACAGGCACACTGTCACCAGTGTCAATTTCGTGCCTACACCAAGGTGTAAGGCCTGGTGTCAGTGAGAACAGAGAGGCATACAGCCGGAGCAAAGCCCTGCAGGCCTTATGCTGCTCTGTCGTCAGATCGGGAGAGAGATGTACTCCCTCCACTGAGCCATCCTGAGGGTTGCTATGCAACAAATCAGGAATGGGCTCACTCTCATCCTCTTCTTGCTCTGAAGCTAGCAAGATACATGAGACTTCTGCTCGCCTGTGGAAAAGCTTGAGCCTGTTCACATGGAATACCTGAGGGGCTACCCCAGGGACTCCCATGTCCATCAAATAATTGATTTTGCCCATCTTGGAAATGATCCTGAAGGATCCAGTCCACTTCTCTGCCAAAGCTCTAGGCTTCATAGGCTCCACCACAAGGATTTCCTATCCCGGAGTCCAATCCACTTGTGTGGCTTTAAGGTCATGCGATAATTGTTAAATTCCTGGCTGGTCTTGAGATTTGCTGTTGCCTGACCCATCATCTGTGTCATCCTCCATCTGAGGCCTAACACATAGCCGCCCACTTGCTTGGCGGGACCCGGAGGGGTGGCCTTCCAACCTTCTCTGATCAAGGCAAGGGGCCCCCTCACGGGATGTCCAAAGAGTAACTCAAAGGGGCTTAAACCAACACCCAATTGAGGTACCTCTCTGTAAGCGAACAGCAGTCATGGCAGGAGGAGATCCCATTTCCTCCTTAGGGGCTCTTCCAAAGCGCCTAGCATGCCCTTGAGAGTTTTATTAAATCTCTCAACCAGACCATTGGTTTTGGAGTGGTAAGAGGTGGAGAACTTGTAGGTCATCCTGCACTCTTTCCACATGGTTTTCATGTAACTAGACATGAAGTTGGATCCTCTGTCAGAGGGGTATAGACTCAGGCGTACCTAGTGACATGATCAACCAAGACCAGGATGAACCGATGTCCATCTGAAGGAGGAGGGTCAAGGGGACCAACAATGTCGATGCCCACCCTCTCAAACGGTGTGCCAACCACTGGCAATGGCTGCAGTGGGGCAATGATACTGTCTTGCCAGACAACTGACAAGTTGGGCAGATCCGGCAGTGGTACTCCACTTCTACTCCCATCCGAGGCCAGTAGAAATGGGCAGAGAGCCTCTGCTTAGTCTTCTTGGTACCAAGATGACCAGCTAAGGGCATCTCATACGCCAACTGCAGTAGGAAGGGCCTGTAAACCTGGGGTAGCACCAACTTCTCGAGGGCACCAGGTTCAGGTTTAGTCGGGTCACTAACAAGGAGCTCATCCTCCCAATAGATCCGGAATGTCCTAGGCACTTCTCCTTGTGCCTGGGACAGGGCCAGTTTTCTCAGACCCTTGAGAGAGTGGCACTCTCTCTGTCCCTTACAGAAGTCCGCCCGGCAGGGTCCCCCTTCAGCCAGCAGGCATTGAAGATTAAGCTGGTCCTCTGTGTTGAAAACCTCTCCCACAGGAGAATATTCTGTCTCTTCTCCCTCAGGAGTTGAGTTTGGCTTTTCCACTGGACCTAGCCCATCTGGAACATGGATCCCAATAGGTGCTGTAGGAACACCTTCACAGAGGTGGCCTTCTTGTTCTTCCGTCTTCTTGCCTTAGGCCTCGCCTTTGGCTCACGTACCTGACTCACAGCCAGACCCTGTGTCACCTGTGACTTAGAGACTGCAGCAGTAGTCAGGGGTAGACCATCGGAGATCAACCCCAACTCTACTAAATCATTGAATTGGCAGTGACATTGTCCTGAACCAGGACAGGAAGCTTTGCTGTGTTGTCTCCAATTATGAGTGTGACTAAGGCTACAGGCAATCATTTGGGAGGCCCCGCAGCTAACCTGGTGGTACTCATAGAAGCACCTACATAGTCCGCTGGCTTGAGCAGGGTCCTATCCACCATTGTCATGCTTGCCCCAGTGTCTCTCAAGCCAGTAGAAGGCTGGCCATTCAAGAGGACACTTCTCAAAAACCTGCGGGTTTTCTGTGGGATAGTCGCCAGTACTTCTGCGTACTGGTCCCAGGCCCCAAGGGAAACTAGGGAAATCTCTACAGGAGCAACAAATGTGATTCCTGTAGAGGAGGGGAGGACAGTGGCCTCCACCTCAGACATGGGGTAAGAGTAGTTCAGGCTGACAGCCTGTACTCCAAGTGCCTTACCTTTACACTTGGAGTCACCCTTCTTGTGATCCAGAGCCCCACATTCCCAACAAGTGCCAGGAATGCGGGGTCCAGTACTGGAAACACTGAGAGCCTGCTTTGCAGCAGGTGCACCACTACTCTTATTCCCACTCACAGATGACTTATCCCCACTAGATTTTTGGGTCTTAAGAGAGGAAGGTTTTGGTTTACCTGACTGTGATTGCTTTTGGGCCTCTTCAGCTTTTTGAGAGGTCCCCTTTTCATTGTCCTTGTCCTTCCCACTGGAGTCATGTCCAGCCTGAGACACTCTGCTTAACAAACACTTATTCCAATCTCACTTATCAACATCATGAATTGCACAAGCCATTTCAAACGCTTCAATCCACTGGAGGATATCAGAACCCTCCACAAACACACCAACCAAATCTTTCATAAACTTGGTGCCTAGGGACCTGCCACTCTCAACTGGTTTAGCTGAAGTCTCCACTCTAGCTTTCGCTAGCTGGATTCTTTGGTGCTCAGTGTCCCTATCTTTGAGTATCACTTGCTGTGCCAACTCCTCTTTCTTCAACTCAGCTTCTGTTGCCAACTTTTTGTATTGAAAGGCTAACTGTTCCCGTTGTAGCTCCAATTTTAAAAGTTCAATCTTCAGGGCTTCTCCCTGAAGAACAGTATTGTATTGGGGTTTGGAACAGAGGCAGCAGGAATGGTGGCATTCCCAGACTCAGATTCAACAACAACCCCAGGGGCAGAGTCCTCATTGGTTGCACCCCCCCCTTCAAGAGTTTCACCATCAGTCTGGTAGTCCACCAGGGCAGCTATCAGCTCAGCCCTAGACCTATCCACAAAGTCTAACTCCCTGGCTTCACAAGCACTCTGGAGAGCCTCTAAGCTCATCCTAGGCAATTTACCATTTGCAATAGACTCCATTGCTTGTAATGCAGTTATCTTGTACACAACTAAACCTCAATTTAACAAAGTGCAGATATTTTGTAAGTGGCTATACACTGATTATTAAAACCATAAGCATCCCACTCCTGCCACCAGTGTAAAGACTGGAGGGGGGTGTCTGTACTCCTACTCTCTATATGGCAGAGGGAAGGCACAGAGGACCCCAGCCAAGATTCTCTATTGTTGGTAGCAATGGACGAGCAATCAGGGCCTAGCTTCTCAGGAGGTGATGCTGGCTGGTTATTAAATACAGTGTAGTCCCCAAGCCCCCACAAAGGAATGTCCACACACTTTATTAGTTAAAACACAGTCTTTATATAATTAAGTTCAAGGTTATGTACACAATAACAATAACTCACTGTGTGCTCAGTGAATCTACAATGGAAAATATATACAGTTCTAAGTGGTACCACAATTATTATTAGATTCCTTTATAGTGCATCAACTGTATTCTGGTTAAATGTCACACAAATCAATTAATAGAGGTAACCAACAATAGACATAGGAGGAAAGCAGTTGGTTAGAACAATTGGCAGAATACTGGCCCCGTTACCTAGATACAGTTCTGTGTGGAGATCTCCCCACCTTGGCAAACTGTAAATATAGATATCATACAAACCCAGTCCATATATTGTTCACAAGAGTCTTATTTCCTTCTATTTCCTTCTTATTTCCTTCTTATTTCCTTCTCGCCTTAACTCCCACCCACCCCATTCTCGCCGTTATACCCCCCCTTCTGTTTCCCTCCTCCGTCTCCTCCTCACCCCTCTCTCTTCCCTCTCAGTTCTAGTGTACTACTCTCCCTCTTCCCTTTCAGTTAAATTGCACTGCTTACTGTTTTGTTGGTCTGATTCATAATTGTATATTGCTTCAACTGTTATAATGTTATATGTATCCAGTTGTTAAAATGTAAAGCGTTTTGGAGTAAAGCGCTGTATAAAAATGAAAAATACAATACAATACAATACAATACAATACAATACAATAAATAGTTCTACCACCCCAATGTACCTAGAATAGCAGAGTTTGTCGTCGGGTCGTCGACAAATCCTTCTTGAGCAGCTCCCTTTAAGGCAGGAGCCACGGATCATCGAGATCCCACGAGGAAAAGAGTTGAATGACGATGGTGAGGTGGCAGCTTCGTCCCTAGCGGTGCTCGTCGATGACGGAGCATTGGCATCCTGCAAGGAAGAGGCATGCGGGGCACCTCGGTGATGATAGTTCAGAAGCGCAAAGAGTTTGAAGAACTGTGGCCCAGCAAGTGTATCGAGTCGTCGGCGTCTCTGTGGTCTTTAGGTCGTGGGAAACCCACTGATGGGTGCTCCTCGGCACGTCGGCGGCCTCGTCTTTCTCCGGCAGGACAAAGCGGTCGACGGTGCAGGCGAAAGTATCCTTGGATCAAATATTACTTAGGCAAAGGGAGCACGGCAGCTCCTGTCGGTGACGGCGGTTGTCCACGGGGATGGACAACAGTGTCCGTGCGCTTTTCTTTGTGACTCTGCGGCGGTCTGCAACTTATATATCTGGGGGCATCTCATTGCTAGAATTCATGTTCAGAAGCTGAAGAGAAACTGGAGTTGCAAGGACCTGGATATCCCGACATGGAGGATACTCAGAGCACCTGTCAAATTCAGCATGGAGCTGCCACCAGCCCATACTCTGCTCTGTGCGCCATACACAGGTGCCCAAATAAATACACTAGGGGCACAGGGTATCCCATGGGTCTGTACATCACACCAAAAGAGAGCTGCAGCACAAGGAGTCCCACATGAACTCCTGCGTGGAAAACATGACAGAACACACAATAAAAACCAGTAGAGGACAAGGATACAGAGGCCCTGTCCCTCCGATGCAATTCCAGCATCACACCTACATGCCCTTATTAACTTACACGTATAGGCTGTGGTTGATGCCATAGTGTTTACTTGGTTACTCAAAGTTAATCTGGAGTCAAGGTAAAAATCTAAGGTTTTTACTTCCTTTACGACCTTGATAGTATTTCTGTCAATGTTAAAGGCAGAGAAGTTGGTCTTAAGTTTTTTTAAGTTGGCAGCAGTACCAAGAATCAAGAGCTTGGTTTTGTCATCATTCAGGCAGAGGCCATGGGTTCCCATCCTTCCCTGGATGAGAAGGTACATTTTATTCACAAGAGCTGTGTCTTTATGGTAATCGCCCGAGAGGGGTATGAGGATCTGGGTGTCATCTGCATAGTTAGTGTAGGTGAGACCCAGACTGTCCAATTTGTCGAAGAACGGCTTTTGTGAATACATTGTACATTGTTTACAAGACACAAGAACCTTGTGGTAAGCCACAGGTTGTCTGGATAGGGTCACCTGATGCTGATGGAGAGAAGACTGTTATTTAAGAAGGATTGGACCCAAGCTATTGCATCTTTGGAGAAGTGAGCCGCTGAGGCAAGGTGTTTGCACAGAACTACATGGGCCTCTAAACATGAGCAATTGATATACCTTGTAACCCATGGGCTCAATATAGGTGCAAAGTCTGTAAAAAGTGTTGCTGGGAAAATATCACCTTTACAAGATGTAG
This sequence comes from Ambystoma mexicanum, assembly GCF_040938575.1. Lineage (NCBI taxonomy): Eukaryota > Metazoa > Chordata > Amphibia > Caudata > Ambystomatidae > Ambystoma > Ambystoma mexicanum. The sequence goes on from NC_090935.1 coordinate 336,167,968, forward strand.
GTTTCATTTTTTTCAATTGTTTCTAAGACTTCTCGCTCTGAGACCTCATGGAAAGAAAAAAGACGTGCTCTGGATAGATTCTTCAGGAAGCAGTGTAGTAGGGTCAATTACATATTGATGGGTCCCAATCTGATTTTGGATATGTATCTGATATTGTAAAGTCTTCTGACAAAACCCATCAAGAATACACTGACACCAGTCATCATCCATAGCAAAGAGGGAGCTCAGAAGTCAGTCCCTTCAGTTCCTGAAGTACTGAAAAAAGTTCTTTTGACTTAGATGATGCCCCTTCTATCCTAGCATTAAAGTTATGTCTTTTTGCTTCAAAGACTATGATTTTATACAGTGTAGCAGCCTGTTTGCATGCTAGGATTGAGGCATTTGATGGGTGGCTTCTCCAATAACGTTCTGGTTTCCTTTTTTTCCCTCTAGCTAATAAGACCACAGGGGTGAACCATTGAGTACTTCCAGCCAGTTTATTTTGTTTAGCTGGTCGAAGAGGAGCTAGCGGATCGGAAGCTTGATTTGTAGATGATCTAAGGGAGTGTGCAAATGTTTACTCCATGAGGTAGCTTGCTGGTATCCTGTTGTCTGTATTAGGCAAGCTAAAGCATTATTTTTTGCAATAGAGTTGCTGCAATTCCTTTCTGATTTTCGACCATATTTCTTCATTCAGGTGAGCTCAGGGACGCCATTTCATCAAAATGCCTGGGGTAGCGCAATTGACATCACACTACACTTGATGACATTACCGGAAGTGATGTATTTGACCCCACCCCGAAGTGACATCATGGGACGCGATGGAACACAACCTGTAACCCCTTTGACAAAACAGGAAGTGGCATCACATTGCATTGTTCCTAAGTACACAACGAAAAATATGGTTACAATATCACTGTAATGTGATATACATTTCAAACAAGAATGGATCACCATATGTATCGTTAATATCAGTGTGTACAGGCCATATTGCCAAATTACTGTGAATGCAAGCAGACATCCAAGGACAACTGATAATGATGTGTTATTATATCGCGCTTAAGCACTTTATATAGAACAAATATACACACAATATCAACCAACCTGTGTTGTTACTCATTTATCAACCTCAAAAGGATGAATAAAGGAGTTGGCCTTTTCCGGGATTCGAACCTGCAAATCACGCGCAGATCGCAGGAGCGAGTGCTCAACCCACTGACCTATCTTACAAGCTATAGCTATTTTACCTGCTACAGTAAAATTAGCAATTACTTGTCTGAATGTCTTCAAAGTCAGAAAGCAAATTACACTCTGTAGTGGATATCAACAAACTGGTAACTGAGATTTAACAGCAGAACAGTTTATCTGCAGGTCTGGAACAAAGTTGTCCACATGTCAAGCCTGCATGGATCTACTTTTCAGTCTTCAGAGGTTGGCAAAATAAATACCATTGGGAGGGTTCCTAACTGTGTACTAAAGAACTTAAAGTAGCGCAGGGAAAGCAGTGAAATTACACGCCATCCCGTACTCTGGGCACTCGTTACCTCAGACATGCAAACAAGCTTCATGAACAGCATGCCAGGGAGATAGGAAAAAGACACTTTACAACAAAGCATTCATTGTGGCACAATGAAATCAAGGGCCATTTTATGTGCTCTGGTCAAACATTTCTACACTGTACACAAGCTTTTAGGCACAAGGATTGTGGGATGGAATGTCTTGTGATGATCATAACAGAGACAACGGCAGAAAAAAACATGCTATAATAATTATAATACATTTCTTATATAGCGCTACACACCCATAGAGCGCTCAAATAACAGAAGACATTATTATTCCAAAGAGTGGTACTCATTTTATCGACCTTGGAAGAATGAAAGGCTGAGTTGACCCTACCAGGATTCGAACCTGCCACAGCTTTCTGCACACAGATATCATGGGCCAGCGCTTAGCTGTGCTTTCTGATCGGCTATGACTGCAACTTGCGAAAAGCAAAATACATAGATGGATGCTTATTCTTCTCTAAATGCTTGTTGGAAGTTTTCTACATTGTGAATTTGAGGTTTTTGAGAACAGACTAAATCAGTGACTCATCCCCTGAAGTGTGCCTGAAATAAACCTTTAATGAGTCTAGCAATTATGGTATAGAATTCCAGACAAAGTATTTGTTAATCCTATTCTTTCTTATTTAGGGCCACTGCTCAAGTGTTACACTTGTGGAATCCCCTGTGTTTTTAAGAGGCCTGAACAAGAAAGCCAGCCGCTACAGAAACAAAGAGCCACATGTTTTTTGTTTCTTTAGGGGTTGCAAGTCAGAGGTAGCAAGGTGGACCCGAGGAGTCGCAGCTGGCAACGCCCAAATGACATCCCTAGGTGAGCTCCACATTGAACCAGTTGGTGTAGAGTTTAATTTGTGATTTCAGCTTTTGGTTGAGATTGATGTATGGAATCTCAAGTTCTCCATTAAGCGATGTAAGTAATACACAGGGATACTAACTGGATTGAATCACCAATCCAATCATTAAATTAAATAGTTGAATGTGTTCTTGTAGTTTCTACTGGTAATAATTATTATTATTTATTACTTATAAAGCACAAAACACCCATAGGCAAATCCAGAGGGAACAGGCTAGTCCTTAGTGTTGAAAACATAGGTCTTTATGGCCTTTGTAAATATGGAAACACATGAAATAGCCCGGATATTAGATGGAAGAAAATTCCAAAGACCTGGCACACAGGCACCAAAGTCTGTGCCACAAATGTTTTCAATTTAAACCGAGGGGAGAGAAGTTTGTTGCTGCTATTGGAACGGAGAGTTCTGATGATAGGAGCATTACATAGCCGTTTTGAAAAGTAGCCTGAAGCTTTCCCAGTAAGACATTGATCAGTAAAGGAAAGAATTTAGTGAGATATCCGGTGATAAAATGGCAGCCAGTGGTGGGATAGTCTTGCCTTGTGTAAAGGAGGAGCCAGGTACCCCTACTCCAACCGCCCCACCCATATTACCTGTCTGTTGGAAACCATAGCATGAGACACACACAGAGCCGTTGAACAGACAAAGAACAGGGTATGGACTCTGTGCAGTACCAGTGAAAGTGCCAATACCTAAGAAGATGTGGGAGGCAAATGTACCCATTGAGAAAAAAGTACCTGCATACAAGAAAATATGATGGCCATTTGAATGAGATTCCTGAAAAAGCAGAGCAGATAAATGGCAAAGATGTTATGTCACACAGAATCGAGCTGACGTCTGTAGAAGAGATGCAGAGACCAAAGAATGCAGATATTCTTTAAAGCATCAAGAAAGTATCAAGGATAAGTGACATCTTGGGATGAAAGTGAAGAAGCTTATGCCATAGAAACAGATGAAGATATTAGGTCAGTTTAGACGCATGCAGGTGCAAAGGAAACGCAACTAGACGAAGTAATCTTGATGAGGCTAGCTTTATAAGGAATAGATTGTGGCAAGTGCCAATATATATATATATATATAATAATATATATATATATATGTATTTTGAGACTGTATTTTCACAGTCCGAGTGAGAGGCACTCCCCCGTTCCTTAAGAAATCGCCAGGCAGACAGTTTTTTTCGTGAAAAAATGTCCTCTTTATTTTTCAGACCATGCACAGCACATGACTATTTAGTAAAAACCACCTAAAATGTTGTGCTCCATAATGTATGGCTTAATCTGACACGTTTCGCAGTTACCTCACCGCTTGCTCATATATATATATATATATGTATATATATATATATTACATGGACGCGGTAGCTTCCATGTAGTTATGGTTATATTGGTGTTTCCATAGGAAGAGCATTTTTTGGGTGGCTTATAACTTCGCTCCCCCTGGACGAATCCTCACCAAACTTTGCCAAAAACGTATATGGCCCACTCTGAATGTTTTTGCAAAGTTAGGAGAGGTTTGGTCCAGGGGGGCAAAGTTATAGGGGGGGTCCCAAAACTTTTGTTTTTTCCTATAGACATAATGGGAAAAAACATTGCGCACGCCTACAGCCCAAACCGCTGGACGGATTTACACCGGATTTGCGGCAGGAGCTGGGGCTTGGTCCCAAAAGTGTGCTCTTGCAAATTTGGTGTACATCCGTCCAGTAGTTTTTTTTTAAAATGACCAAAATGTAAGGCAAAAAAATTAGTGATATCTCTGTTCGCTCTGCGTACGGACTTCCCTGTTCGCTCCGCGGACAGCGCCCCGATTGGCCAAGCGGCTTGCGTGATGTCCGTGGACATGCGACGTGTTCGCTGATTGGACGGTGTGGTGCGTGAAGCGCGTCAGATTTTTTGTGGTGCCCGCCATCATGCATTCGCCGACGACCGCGGACAGCGCGGTGGTACTTGGATTAAAAATTGTATTTAGTGGAGTGTGTTGTTCTGTAAGAGTGTTTGGGGAGGATGGGGGAGTATGAGATAGGTTCAATGTTCTGTTTTTTTTATATGCTAGATGCTTTTGTTGTGTACGATTTGTCTGCGGACAACACGGCTGTTCTGAAATTTTCTATATAAACTAAATGGTGGGGTGTTCTGAGGACAGAGTATGTGTCCGTTTTGTTCGCAAGCAAGGTAAAATTGAGCTAAGAACACTCGCGGTGTGCTTAAATGTTGGTACATAAACAAAATGGGGGTGTCCTGAGGACGTTGTCCGTATTGTACTCTGGCAAGTTGAATGTGTTCTAAGAACACTCGCGGTGCTGAAATGTTTGCAATTAAACAAAATGGGGGTGTTCTGATAACACTGTTCGTATTGTTCGTTGTCAGGTTGAAAGTGTTCTAAGAACCCTACTTATGTCCGCTGACATTACAATTTCATATGGGCCTTACCCGACTTTTTGTCCACTAAACAAATGATAAATCAGGCTGCTGTGCGCTGACATTATGTGATAATCCTATCACTTGCCCCATCGACCTAGCTGACCTGTTTTTGCGACACTAAATCATATCTCCCGCCCCTAAGCCTGACATTATCAAAGCATTCATATTCCCCGTCTCTCTCCGTGACGTTACAGGGTGCGAAGCCAAACACGCCCAGTCGTCTCCAGTCCTACGCGACTTTACACAGAACCCGGAAAACAACACAAATCATCTCACAACACAGCGCGCCACAATTCGGAATATGAAACTGTGATTTAAAAGCAATCAGCAACATTGTACATTTCGTAAAGTACATTTATTTGACATCAAATGTTTAGAGAATATTCAGCGATTTGCATTTGTCTTTGTTGTCGATACGCAAAAGTTCATCTTGAGTCACGCGCTGTTCCTTTGAACTACACAGGGTGTTGGTTTATGATGAAAGAAGCACTATGGTCGCACTGATAATCGGAAGGCTGTTCCAACAACGAGGCATTATGGATTATAAAATACTAGCATATTAAAAATGGCAGTACACGTTTAAGAAGCGAAAACAGAACAACCTAATCATTGTGGTGTTTATTTAAATACTGCTGCATTTGCATGTGAATGTATGCATATGGATGTAATGAGTTTGCATCTGTGCATTCGCGACTTTCATTACAAAAAAGGGGTGAGCTCAATGAGAGGCTATAACAACCATGCCCTCGGCAATCCCCCATCATGCACCTGGTGAATTATGCAAATTAGGTTATGACATAATTTAACTACTTCTAGCTACTTTTATGACGGCCAATAGCTACTTTTCTTACTAAGGAGTTGCAAACACTGCTCCTACGCGACTTCATACAGAATACGGAAAACAATACAGATCATCTCACAACACAGCGCGCCACAATTCGGAATATGAAACTGTGATTTAAAAGCAAACAGCAAGATTGTACATTTCGTAAAGTACATTTATTTGACATCAAATGTTTAGAGAATATTCAGCGATTTGCATTTGTCTTTGATGTCGATCTGCAAAAGTTAATCTTGAGTCACGCGCTGTTCCTTTGCACTACACAGGGTGTTGGTTGATGATAAAAGAAGGACTGTTGACGCACTGATAATCGGAAGGCTATTCCAACAACGAGGCATTAGACCACCATAACGGTTGATATGTTGCTTCTAGCCGCTAGTACCGTGTAAGGGCATATTGGTCCTTGGCGATTGTCCCATAAAATGGTGAGGGTCATGAAGTTGTTTACTAGGAGCTGCACCTGGCAGTTAAAAAATGCGTCGGCCGGGGTCTGAAAATCGTGGCATTGACAGTAGGGAAGGATGTACCTGTTTTAAAAACATAAATTAGTCTCACGAGCCGACCTTCATTAAAAATATTAATTTTATTTATTAGGGCGTGAAACTATTTGCTAGCGAGGATAGTGCAACCGAGTATGTTAACTTATTCCCACTAAGCCACCCTCTCTCCTCTGCCTTTTTCAGAGCCGTCTGAGCGCCAGCGGACCACTTCGGCGGTGATAATGCGCGTTACAAAACAATATGCCACATTGAACGAACAAGTACAACTTAACCGGGCTTTAACGCCACGCTATTGTTATTATATTCCGGTATAAAATAATCTAAAGGGTTACTTACATTATATTGGCATTTTCCATTGTCTACGCGTAATGCAGTCCCTAAATACGACTCTGTCTGTGCCAACAATCTTTCTCATAGTGATATAATATATAAAAGCGGTTTCATTTCAGAAATGTCATCCTTATCGTCTCTTACGTTTTTGCACCCCTCCTTCAAAAGAAGTCTTTTGGCACGATCCCTGTCTGTCAAGGTCATAAAACAATAGAACCTTATAGTGCGAGTTGTGGGCAACTCCGGCCCGCGAGCAAAAAAGGAAGCAGCTGACCTTCACTGTGAACGAGCATAAATTCTTACTTTGCAACATTCTGTGTAAAGCCATCCCTGAGAAATTGCTTTTTACACTCCATCTTTGTATATTGTCTGCGTGCTAATTAAAAAAGTTTGTTAAAGGGAGTTTATGGTTAACTTGCACTACTAAAAACCTATGAAGTTCAGTAAAAAAACTTTGTTAACGGGACGTTATGGTTAAGTTGTGCTACTAAAAACCTATGAAATTCAGTAAAAAAACGTTGTTAAAGGGACGTTATGGTTAAGTTGCGCTAATAAAAACCTATGAAATTCAATGAAAAAACTTTGATAAAAGGGACGTTATGGTTAAGTTGCGCTACTAAAAACCTATCAAATTCAGTAAAAAAACTTTGTTAAAGGGACATTATGGTTCAAAGTAAAACCGAAAACCCCCTGAAATTCGGCAGTTATGGTAAGATAAGCAACCATAACTCGCGCCACCGTGCACTGCTAACACTAACACCCAGGACATCAAAGATGACATCACAAATGTCATTGATGACATCACTGATGACATCACATGTGCATTTACTTTTCATGAAAACTCTGTAGGAAGGATTCTTATAATGTTGACCAAAAAGTGTCAAGGATCATTTGAATAAATATCATGAGCTAATTAGTGCATTAAGCAATGCATTGATATAAATAGCATTCTATTATGAAGTTCTATCCAGTATACTAAGCAACTCATGCAGAAACTTAGGCAGTGTGTGCAGTATACATGATGAAGGTGCAATATTCATAATCTTGCCATGTAGAATAATGAAATGATAACTGCTTTCTTATTAGAGTTTTGCATACTGTGAAACATGTAATAAGTAGCTAATAAAACCCACTTAATACATAATTACATTATTACAGACAAAACACAAAGAGACAACAACACATACAAATATGAGTATATACAGGGACAGAGAAGTAAGCAAAAAAGCAGAAGTAGTAGCAGAAAGAGTTCATAACCTAACTGATTATCTTTATCCAGAGAAATGATTGCTCTGTTTCAAAGCTGCTACTTACTGTATGTATGTGTATCAAATGACGTCAGTGAACCCTAAGGAAAGGAGTGTGAGTACAATGTATACAAATATGAGCATATACAGGGAAGGTATAGTAATAAAAATAAAACTATGAGAAAGTGCTGATAACTCTAATGATTATCTTCATGCACAGAAAGGATTGCTCTCTTTCAAGCTTGTGTCTTCCGCTATATATATGTTTCATATGATATGACTTGACCCTAAGTCTACAAATAAATTACCTTTTCAATTTTTACTTCCCGATTGTTACTGAAGAAAACTAAGTGGCTTAGATATGTCAGTAAAGGAAAAAAAGGGAGAGCCAGCCATGTGATGTCATCAGTGATGTCATCAATGACATTTGTAATGTCATCTTTGATGTCCATGGTGTTAGTGTTAGCAGTGCACGGTGGCACGAGTTATGGTTGCTTATCTTACCATAACTGCCGAATTTCAGGGGTTTTTCGGTTTTACTTTGAACCATAACGTCCCTTTAACAAAGTTTTTTTACTGAATTTGATAGGTTTTTATTAGCGCAACTTAACCATAACGTCCCTTTTAACAAAGTTTTTCCATTGAATATATATATATACATACATACATATGTACGAGTAAAGGATGGATGTTTCCACTACGTATTATAAGCAGTGCTGGGCATTAGCAAGAAGGCCTCATTTCAGTGTGTTGCAGTTAAAAAGCAAATTGAATTACAAAATTAATTTTAGCAGAAGGAGTTGGATGAGCCAAGAAGCCAAGGTCTTATCAAACTGGAGTGAACTGGTATTGGATACAATTTGTGTGAAAGAACAGAAACTCCTGTCCAGAAGGCTTGATCAAAACAAAAGACATCAGTGGACTACTAGAAAATTGTATTTTAATACACTAAAAGGCTTGATTCCATGGTCTGCAGTCATTTGGAAGGATGAAGTTAGAAGAACGAGGTGGCCACACCTATGCACGAGGCCAATGGGTGCCCACACTCCTTAACATTTCTCAGAACACAGTACAAACTCAAGGCCAGGCTACAAAGCCCTAATTAACACTAGTACATTGAGGCGATGATGGATTGTTTTGCTAATTGTTTGGAAGCTAGTGTTAAGACAAGCTCACCCGCACCGGGATTTTCAGTCTGCAAACTGCTAGACATAGGTGGAAAAGTACTGAAGGGGTAATAAACCAACCATTGTAGAGGAGCATGTAATTGAGGGTCCTATAGTTTGTGAAGCCAATGGGACGTTGTGTATTTAGTGACGTTCATAGTGGCCATTTTAAGGGGGAGAGCTTAGCTGCCCCACCTGATGTTAAGTACCCTATCCCTTTACTTCATTGTTTTATACTGATATGCAATTTATACTTAGATACTCACTTAGAGCCTATCACTTGCCTCAATAGGTTTCTGTAGTTTGCCACGTAGGATGACGTTGGTAATGACGTAGGTCAACACGTCACTCATGACGATTCTGCTTAATAAAACCTCAGTTTTTTGTAAGATTTGTTGAGTAAAGGATCGAGCGAGTGCTGATGTTTGTTGTACTCCCTGTTTTAGATAGTTGATATTAAAACAGACTTCCTTTTGCCAAACTACCTGAATCGTTTCGATTAATGATGTATGAATAAAATCTGCATCCCCATCCATCTCAAGGGTAATTGCTACCCATCAAAGGGGCTGGGATATCCAGTTCACTTGGTAGCAGAGGATGGTTTATTACAAAATCCATCGACATAAGTAAACTTTAGAGTCCTGGAAATATCGCACAACTTTTGCCATTTGGCTGACAAGACTTGAAGCTCCCCGTAGATAGTGGTTAGTGCAATTATCAAGACCTTGCAAGGCAGGTGTGTTGGGTCCCCTACTTTCCATAGAATCCCCTCCCACACCTATGAGAAGCTGATCGGACGACAGTTTGAAGAGGTGGTAAAAGAGGCGTGTAATTCTGAGAATCAGAAGCCGAACATGCGAATGGTGACTAGAAACTGAGGAGGGTGGCAAATTGATGCATGCATAGTCAATAAAGGGAAGTGATAAGGGAAAAAGAGAATAACGGAGTGAGGTGGGATAAAAATAACGTGAGAATAAGAGTGTTAAAGTATTGAATACATATTGACTTGAATGTGCCCGAGCAATAAGAATCGTGACAGAAGCCACGATAAAGAGGATACGCCCTATACCTAAGTTTGAAAGAACGTTAAAAGAAATTTGAACCATAGTCCCGTAGTGGAACACGTAGAAAACGGATTCGATTAAAGGCAAATTTCAAGGGGTAATTTACACTTCGTATGAAGTATTTTATGAGGGCAAGACGAGTCTTAGAGATATATAAAAGATGTATAAGAGATAGGGCAGGCATAAGGTTTCGTTAGTATGGGCCATTTTGATTTGACATAGGCTGACTAGGACTGTGGTTTCTTTATCATTTGATGGTAGAGACTACTCCCATCCTATCTATAGGTCAACATAGGAGTTTTTTCAAATCCCAAGATTCTAATAAAGATTTTGAAATTTGTAACTTTTGTATCAGTGTCAAACCTGTGATACCATGCCTCCCTTACAACTACCTTTGGAGACTGGTTGTATTAAATCCAGGTGGTCGATAGGCTGTCAGTTATTTACTAGAATCCAACACTCCTTCTTAATGGTTAGTTCTTTGAAAAAAAAGAGTACTTTGCATTTGTATTTATAGATAAAACAAGTGTGATATCAGACAGAGGTGGAGTACAAATTAGTAAATAACAGAGAGCTGAGGCAGTCAATGGTAAGGTGCCTTTAGCACCATTCAATACAAACATGCTCCTATTTGAAGGGGTAAGAGTGGGAACATACACCAGGGACAGCAACTCGAGAACATATTTTTTACCTTGAGAGCATTAGATCAGAATTTAAATATTTAGAAATTATATAGCTTTGTTTTACGGCAGAATGAAGGAGAGGTGTGTTGGGCATTTGGTTTAGATAGAATGGTGGTGGGACTTGGGAAGTCTCCTTCCATCATCAGCAAGTGGATTTTGAGCCTTCTTTATAAGTGAGCCACTGAGAGCAAGCAAGGAAAAGGAGTGGAAGCAGGAGGAGGTATGGGGCAGGCACGGACTGATAGGTTGTGAAGAGACAAGGAGCAGAGAGTTTAAGATGCATTCTGGAAGGTGTTGGGGGGATCAGACCATGGATGGATTTATAGAAAAGCAACGAGAATTAAAAGGGAGAAAATATGCATGGACTACCATCTAGCTTCCTGATAATGGACAGAGGAGTTGAAAGGGTGCATGTATCAAAGTTGTGAGCTTTATTGATTGGTGCACATGCATAGAGGGGTAGACTTAGAAGTAACCTAATTCATTAGTCCGAGAACTTTAGTTGATTGGTGTATGTAGTGTGAGTGGCTTTTTCTATGAGGTTGAGTCTGGTTGCGATGGCATTGGTCACGATGAACTAGAAGGGTTAAAGGAATGGTTCGCCCAAAATGTTTTATTGCCCAAAAAGATGGGCAATAATAAAACAAATATACTCACACTTTTTTTTTTTTAAGTTCATATGTAAAATTTTGAGCAATTCAAGCTCAAAAATTGAAAAAGCAAGCACGTGGGTGCATCCCTTTTGTGAAATGGATACCCACCTGTGCTGGCTTTTGCTTTTGCAGCACTAATGAAGGAAAAGCCAGCCAGCTGTAGTAAACAAAAGCTACCACTGGGTGGCTTTTCCTTCATTGGTGCCGGGACTTGGAGGACGCGGACCCGAGACTACAGGCAGAAAAGCTGCAGCTGCATCTCGGTAAGTGCTATTTATTTTTTTTAAAAAATAAGCACTTGCTGCGTTTTTCTTTCTAAGTTTTCCGCGCTGGAGGAGCCCGGAAAACTTAGAAATAAAAACGCAGCTTTAAAAATGTTGTATTTATGTTTGCGGCCGCTTTTGAAGCGACCGCAAACATAAATACAAAGTTAATGTGTTTGAAAACGCTGTGGTTTTTCTTTCTAAGTTTCTCAGGCTCCTCCAAGCCGGAGGAGCCTGAGAAACTTAGAAAGAAAAACTGCAGCGTTTTCAAACACAACCGCGTTGTGTTTCTGCCTGCCATGGCTATCACTTTGGGTCTCCGGTGCTCCCCCAGGGGAGCACCGGAGACCCAAAGTGAAAGCCAAAGCAGGCAGAAACACAACGCAGTTGTGTTTACATGCTGCTATGTTTCTGGCTACAGCTGATTACCCATTTGGGGCTCTCGGGCGCCCCACGGGGGGCCCGAGAGCCCCAAATGGAAAATGCTAAATGCTGCAGTGTTTCTGCCTAAATCTGCTTTCCCATTTGGGGCTCTCGGGGAGCCCGAGAGCCCCAAATGGGAAAGCAGATTTAGGCAGTAACACTACGCAGTTGTTTTCTGCAATACTAAATGCTGCAGTGTTGCTGCCTAAATCTGCTTTCCCATTTGGGGCTCTCTGGCTTTTGTGGGGAGCCCGAGAGCCCCAAATGGGAAAGCAGATTTAGGCAGAAACACAACGCGGTTGTGTTTGAAAATGCTGCGGTTTTTCTTTCTAAGTTTCTCAGGCTCAGAGGAGCCTGAGAAACTTAGAAAGAAAAACCGCAGCGTTTTTTTGCTGTATTTATAATTTTTTGTTGTGTTTGTTTTGTGTTTTTGTCCTGTTTACCCATGGGCCTAAGGCGTGATATAAATAAATAAACATAAACATAACTTTGGTGGTTACCATTTCCCCACCCCAAAATGTTGAACTGGAAAATTAGGTTTTTATAATTCTACTCCAGGTTTTTGGATTGGGCTGAAAAAGAATAAGTCAGCGGTATAAGTTCTTATTTTTTCAGATGTAGTCACTGTCAGTCAATTGGGATTCGGGATAATTCACAAGGGAAAGTATCTTAAAGTTTTCCCCTAATATAATGGGCTACCGTGACAAAGGCCTCCCAACATAGGTGTATGGATTAACTAAGGGCGAGGGAAGAGGAATGCCATGGTACTACACCTCAAGTAACAACAAACTATGATATTTCTTTGTTACCAAAGCTTTATTCAATACCTACGTTTGTGAAATTTTATTTTACTGGGGTAAATAAGAGTAAGGCACCATTTACCAAGAGTGATTTATAGGTTGCCTCGAAATTAAGTGTAGATATCCCTTGAGGGCGTCATTGAAATCACAAATGACAGCTTAATTGGGTAGACATCAGATGGTTTTACATTGACCATATGAACTCTATGATTATGCTAGAGCAAATCAGTAGGTAGCTAGCACAAGTCGAGGGATTTAGCCGTCTTGAAGGCAAATTTGGCAGATACACACATTCACATAGCCTATCTCTCGAGGTTGGTAAGAGAGGCTTAGGGTATTACAAGCATGGAACACCAAGATGGTAAATGCAAGTGCAGAGTTATCAAAAGGAGCAGTGCATGAGCTGAGAATACAGCTGCAGTAGATCTGCAAGGGCCTTATTTGATTTTTCGAGTTCCAGTAACATTAAAAGTTAAACAGATATATGGTAATAGATTAGGCAAATATCATCAATCTGAGTGACAGGGGCCTTACTCGAGACTTAGATCATCTTGTGAAAGAAGGGCATAGCCACTGAAACTAGCATCTGCCATCTTGGAGGTTGACTATGGCTTGGTGAAAAGGAGCCAACCTCCACTTGCCTAGCCACCTGAGCGACTGGTCATATAGATGTATACAATAGAGGTAGCGTCCTGCTTTACCTGATCGGCATGAACCGACAGATTTGGTGAGGTGCCAAGGATAATGGGGTGTTCCTGATCTCAGAAACCGCAGTGCTTAGCAGCCATTCTAGTGTTTACCCCTTTCCTATCACAAAATCTGCACTGTGATCCAGTGCTGAAATGTGCATAGAGGGCAATCTTTTCTGGTTGGATTCTCTTTGTTAAGAGAACGACGCTAAACTGTGGCAACAAGGCAAGCAATGTCAAAGGGTGTGTGTAAATAATAAAGAGATGGTAGGATGGATATATAACTAACTAGCAAAAAGCACTCCTACTTTCCAAGGGATCTGTAGACAGAGATAACACTCATCAATGGTTGAAAATCAATGATCCTGTTTGTCGCTGTTCCAAGTCGCTTATCACTTGATGTGCTTTGCACTCTGAAGTAACCAGCACTGAGAATGGGCACGTGTGGCTGGCTGACATACCCCAGAGCAGATGTGGAGGGGAGGAGAGAGTTGGCATGCTGCGGCATACCGGGACTTTCTGTGCGCTCTCCCCACCGCCTCACCCTGGTGTGGTGAAGTCAATTGTGGTGTAAATAGCTCAGAAACAGTGTGTCCTGGAGCCTTTAAACATGGTTTGTATCTTTGAGTTTTGTTCCTTATGTTGAGACACTAAGAAATGAGCTTTGTCCCGTCCTTCCACAACCAAATTGATGTTAAGCCGCTTACAGGCAACCGTCTTGTGTGTGAAGGGGCTGAAATCCAAGGAAAGGGGTGGGGTGTCCAAATGTTATGTAGCCAGTAATGTCTGGAGGGTCCTAACAGGTAACTATGCACAATTTGGTGCAGATTGGTGGAACTGTGTGGAATTACATAAGGAACAAACTAACAGATGTTCTGCTTTATATCTATATAGATTCTCGGACTAACTGTCCCATCTACTGGGACAGGAAGAGGGTCTTGTGACAAGTGAAGCTTCAGATTGTGCACTCATTAAGAGTAGCACGTGCTGGCTCCCCCCCCCACACACTTTGTAATGGTGCATCTCTAGAAAGCTATCTATAGGCTTGTTATAGGCTATGCAGGGCATCACTTTTTTCACTGACGATGCCCAAGGAAGTGCCATGTTTTCAGGAAATATTAGGTCCGATGCAAAGGGCAATCCGAAACACACTTATGACCTTTCCGATAATGGTCTCTGCACGGTGCTTTTTCACTTTAAATTGAGGGAAAGGACCTCATTAAATGGCTGATGTGGATATTTTTCCACTTAGGACCAATACCCGTTTGGCTATCAGGCACCCAACCGCTGTGTTCCCTGTTGACCTTTAGCTAGGCATCTTTATCTGTGCTTCAACACAGGGAAAATATTGAAATTGAAAAAGCGCGATGATTCATATCGCCACATGAGTGCACAATGGTTAAAAAACAGGAGATATATAAGGATTCTGTCTGATCAGACAACACAGATATATTTTAAAAGTGCGTGTGGCTGGGGACATTTACGAGGAAAGACCAGTCAGGAGTGTGTTATGTATTAATATAGACATGTTTTGTTTTGTATGAAACGTTATCTGAAATTGTCAAAGGGCTTCATGTTGAACAAAGACTGTGCCTGCAACATGACACTGTTTAACCTCGGCACTTGAAGATGTTAGGACAAGCTGGGCAGTATTATGGCAGCACAGATTAATATGCACTAGCGTTAATGCAATTGGGCAAGATCAGTGTTTTCACATGTTCAGAAAACAGTGGAACATGCATATCATGGTCATACATATGTCATGGATTAAGGTTACAGATAGTAAACCTTGACCGTATGCACCAACTTGCTGTGCAAAGTAAACAGTGTGATGCACACACTGAGTCGGATTCAGCCAAACAAATGCTCCATCATTGACACGAATGCGCCTTTACTCGCATTAAACAAAGCTGTGTCCTCCTCACAAAGGGCACCTGGTTGCATCCAGATACCAATGCTGCTCTCCAGTTCACAGTTGTGCAAACCTGTGTCATCAAAGGGTGTGTATATATGCAATACTAATGATCTTTCTAATTCACAAGTGGGGTTCATTTGAAATGTGTAGAAACCAGAAACCTCCTCCTGCACTGGTTTGTAACAAGCACAGTGAAATGTGAATCACACGAGAACCATTTCGTATCCTCTAGGAAATTTTTTTGCACTAGCATTTCTATCCCTTAAACGGGGATAGAATTATCTTTTTGCAAATGTGTCATTGCGAGCGGCCGCTTTTTGGGCACAGCACAGAGAAATGTGGTTGAAGCTCACACATGGGTGCTGCAGGAAGATTATGCAATCATATTTAGTCATAGAAAGCACACCATAATTTTAATATAGGTAAGGGGGCGTAACAGCACATTGTTGGGACTGGTAAAGAAGCTCCCCAGAAATACACATTCATCTTTCTGAATAACGTGACTTGTACTTTTCTTAAAAAAACTTGCTAGTAATCTGTGTAGTCACGTCTGACACAAAACGAAACTTCAACTCCCAGGATGCACTGATTTTTTCAAATTGAATGACAGTCTTCAGTTGTGTTTTGATAGCCCAAAGCAGCAGCTGATACATTTTTATCTGCCCTCTGTCAGAAATTAAAGGGGGCCCTCAGGACTTGTCATCCAGGAGGCCAGGACATCGCTTTTTGATCCAGTTGCTGGGGGTGAACCAGTGTGGGAGGATCACCTCAGTGAGGTCCTGGCTTCTGGTGGTGTACTGTCCGCCAGAGATGCTGAGTTTCTCTACAAGGTAGCTGGGTGACTTTAACACCACGACAGGATCCCTTGAGTTATATCGTTTTTGGAATAGGGGTGCATATCTTAAATGAAGCCCCTGCGTGGATGCAACTTGGCTGTCACTGCAGATGTCAAGAGGGCAACTGTGACCTCTGAACCTGCTCCATAGCACTGGTAGAGCAGTCGCTGTGAATCAGGATACTGATTCAGAAGGGCACAAATAGAAACTATGCTTTTGGCATGGAGCTTATGTAGTTTATGAAAGAGAAATCTGATCAGGTTTGCCCTTCCTGCATTATTTTATCCATTCATAAAAATCAAAAAAGACAGGGCTCCTACACCCTTGCAAGATGGCAATTCCTCACAAGGGCATGCAGATATTCTTAGAATAGGAGAACATCCCCTAGGTTGGCCACTAGAATGCAAAGAAGGATTCCAAGATAGGCAGCATATAAATGGACTACCTAGGGGTAGTTGTTCTCCTTCTGTACATTGGCAGCAGGTAGATATCGTTAGAATAGTAAAACTTCCCCTTCACATCTACTGGATAGCCTTGGGATGATACTTTGCTCTAATGTGGAGCCAGACACATGAAACTTGACTCTGTATCATTGTGGGCATAGGGGGCAAAAGGGGATACCATAGTATAGCACATCACAATTCTAACACATAAAGGTATTAAATAGTACATCATGTCACTTTCTTATCATATAGCAATGTAGAGTACCACATTGAAATTGGTTTTACTTGGTGTCCCATGATCAGTGTAATGATTGTATAATACAATTCATAACCAGCAAGCCACTTCAAGGCACTATTGAACTGCAGAGATGAAGAACCTATATGTTTACTCACATGACAAGTGTCTTTCTGGGTACCCAGGTACCAATGAGTACCTCCAAGTGGGATGTTGATGAATCCAAAGTAGTGTCCACCAATGTGGCCACCCAGGTTGAAGGAGTGAAAATAAAGGGAATGAAGTTCAACATCAGGCCTTCAAGTGCAGTTTATATTCCATAGTATCCACTCTGTGGAAACAGCCCTTAACCACATCTGCAAATTTCTGGCCATCTCACTATCAAAAACGACCCTCTATCATAATCCACTTGGACCTCGTGCCCACCTCTAACACAATGCATCCGCTCTATCTTCTTTGGACTATTGCCAACCTTTGAATCCTGTAAACTTCTCGAGAGGGCTGTCACCTACCTCTCTTCTGAATACTTCTCCATCTTGTGAAACCCGGACACCTCTGAACCCTACCTCCATTCCCGTTGACATCTCACAAGGATCATTCCCTGGCCCACTATTACTCTTCACCCTACAGACCTCCTCCCTCAGTCAAATGATTACCTCCGTTGAATTCCCCTGACAGATCTTCACAGATGACGCACAAATCAGTGTTCTCTATCTCCACTCTCTCTCCTGATCTCTCTGCACGTCGTTCCGCTTGTCTCTTAGCAATCTGTCACAGAGTGGCGCTTCACTGTCTAATGCTTAACTCAATGAAGAACAAACTAAACTACCTTCCTGTCTCTATTTTCCACCCCCTCCTTTCGCCAATTCCATTTCCACTGGGCTTGTTCTCCACCTCCTCTGAGGTGTGTAAACATAGGGCCCTGTTTGACACAGCAAGCTACACCACTTTATTCCCACACCCCTACAGTTGCCAGGTGTAACCTGCTTCACATTAGAAACATCTGCACTCCAGTTCAGTCACAACTGTGCCAAAGCCTCTTTCTGACCCTAGTCGCCTTAACTACTGTGTACGCCTCCGAATCAACTCCTTCTTCACAAAGAACTCCACTGCACCACATGCACTCTGTAGATTCTTCCATTTTCCATTTTCCTCTTCCACCCCCAAACACTGCCTTTATGCTGATTGGCTTTACATGAAAAACGGAAGTATGTGCTTGCATGCCTTACTAGCTGGCACTATCTCACAGTACTCCCCTGCATCCTGCATTTAGCCTGCTAAATGTCTTTGTTCCCTGGATTTCTTCCTCTTCCT
Organism: Ambystoma mexicanum; assembly: GCF_040938575.1. Taxonomy (NCBI): domain Eukaryota; kingdom Metazoa; phylum Chordata; class Amphibia; order Caudata; family Ambystomatidae; genus Ambystoma; species Ambystoma mexicanum. The sequence goes on from NC_090935.1 coordinate 336,186,182, forward strand.
TTCACTCCTCCGTTCTAGCCCCTAAACTCTGGAACTTACTTCCATCCCATTTTGAAAACTCTATCATCAACTCCTTCAAACCTGCACATCCTCAACCTAGAAGGAGCATGCTCCACTTACTCTCCCAATAATCCCCATCCTGGACTACACCGAACCTCCATTTTGCATACCGTGCTGTGCATATCCAGTCCTCTCAGACAACTGTCAATCTTGTGCTCTGTCCTGTTCTCGAATGAACCATGCATTAACAACGCTCTGCCAGTTAACTACTCACTGCTCCCTTTACCCCCTTATACATGGCACATGATTCTGGATTGCCCCAATTACTTTTGATGTGAGATGATGGTTTATTTATAACACGCTTAATATGCAGAGGTTTCTAAGCACGGACCGGGAATCGAACCTGTGGTGCTACGCGTCAGCTATCCTCCCACTGTACTCCTCTAAATGTTTCTCAGCAAAACACCTTGTTCCCCAAATAAATACAAATAAAGAAATACAGGTGCTAATATTGAATTGCTGCTTTAATTATGTTCCTTTTGTCCCATTTAAGTCAGATAAGTTGAATGTTTAAAATAAGCAGTCCAGCTTCCAAACATCATAATCAGTTTTAAATTGATGATGTCAATTATTTTTTTTTCAAAAAAAACTTTCTGCGAGTCCCTCAAGCCACTCTCTATGCCCACGTTCGGCTCTTATACATCCCATTCGCTACTGGTTTTATTCTCCCAAAAAGTGACCTGAGTTCTGTGTATGTTGCACTTTGTGATTACATTAATTGCATTACTGAATTCTGTTTTATTACATTTGTGAGTCGCGGCTCAATATGAATTCAGTTGTGAAGCCCAAGACAGGAAAAAGGGACAGCGGGAAAACAGAGAGTTGACAAAGAGCCATAAATGAAAGAAAAAACAACACACAATTGATCGGCTGCACGCCAGAGGCGACACAGTGTCGACGAAAAGGAACCCGGTAACCAGATAAGCGAACAGCGCAGCCTGTGCTGTCATCTGCGGGCATGACTGCACACGAGCATGAATTCCAAGCGTCTGCGTGTCAGTTTCAGAATTAATAATGGAAAGCATCCAGGTGCACTGAAAACGCAACATTTAAAAGTTTATCTGAGAATATCTTTGCTTTATAGTTTATTCGTGTATATATACATATATATATTTTTTTTGTTTAAAATTGTTTGTAACTAATTTCTCGAACGAAGGCAACCTTGAAAAAGATTGTAATCTACATTGGGGGCCACAAGCAGAGCCGGCCCGAGGCATAGGCAGTATGTGCTATGACCCAGGGCCCTGCTGTCAGAAGCTGCCAGCGGGGCCCTGCAAGGGACCAGTGTCTGACGCATCTGCTTCCATGCACAACGCCACCGTGTCGCCGTGGCTCACTAGAGACACCAGTTCCCAGTGGCCCATCAGATGGTGCAGGTCCTTTAATGACTGCTTATCACTTTATTTCTTCAGGCAGCGCATTAAAGTGGGGGCGATTTACAAATGATGGCCCATTTAAGAGACCATTGTTTTGGAGGAGATATTTGTAATGTTTCTGGGTTAAGAAATGCAAATTACATTTTCATTCTTAAAGCACACACAAAGCAGCAGTTAGATGCCTAAATCTACGCTCTCCTCCAGGTCAATTCCAATATATGAAACAAAACAGTTTTAAATTAGCTACATTATTTTCAGATGTTCAAATTTAACACACAAAAAAGAGTTTATTTTTGGTAGAATGTGATATTTTCATCACGTCATATATGAAACCTTCATTTGTCAAACACTTGACACACAATGAGGTAACTTTTTCACATATTACATGTTGTATACGTCTTAAAAATGCATTATTAAAACCCAAATACAATTTTTTGGCATTTTCATGAATTGCATTCTGGAATTTGTAGTCTCTCAGTAAAGATGGGGAATGCTGCCACAATTGTACACTTTTTGTTTAGCATATTTCTGTAATGATTTATATATTTGAGTAGGTAAGTACCTTACTATGGCATGTGTACTTTTCAAGGCATCTCTATAAAGCAGAGTATTGTTCAAAGCCAGATGGGGGTTGAAATGGGGGAATGATTAGATGGCAATTGAGTCCTAAATATTTGCCTAGGAATGTAGCAAGAGAGGTCGCAATCCTGGAGACTGGTGCAGTTATTTTTCCCTGAAGTGCTGCCTTTCAGGGCACAAGTAAATGATACATGTGGGTGGACAGCGTAACTTTTTTCAGAGGACGGGCTTAGCCCACTTGGGTGTTTTTGAGGTCTGCAACCCTGCTCAAACATTTGGCTACCAGGATTTCACCAAGGTTGTCAGGTTTTCAGTGCAGACACTTACCCACACGACGCATACACTTATCATCAAAGCACATGCACGTATTGTTTTTATTTCCTTCTAGGGAATACTTCAATACATATTGCTTTGTTAAAAAGGAGATCACCTTTCATAGTTTCCCAGCTTATTTAATGAAAAATGTCCTCTCTAAAGCTATTTTTCTGTTGTTCATTACTATTTTTCAAAGGCCAATGCTCTTTGGTCAAGTGAACTAACTTTGTACCTTTCACTTTAAGATATGTTGACTTACTGTGCATAAATTCTTGGTTGCCAGCTTTTGATTTTCGCAATGGCGGTAAACGTTCCCACACAGTGTGAAGCGCGGGAGCCATACTCTTCCAGTCAGTCATAATTCCTTTGTTCGACTTTATGTCTTCAGGTTCATAACAAAGATAAGAACATCCATAGAAAAGATACATTCAAGGACACAATTTCATTTAAAAAAAATTCTAAAACACATTAAATAGGTTATAAAACAGTAGGAGACAAAGCTGCATCAATTTCCCTTAAATTCATAAAACCTCCAGTAAATTGGCTAAAAACAATCGCAGCATACATATGCATAGTTATTCCAATACCCTTTTCCTTTGGAGCCACGCTCTACGGATGTGTCGGGCCGTGCCATAAACTAGCCATGGAATGTGAGGCTGCATCAGAAAATGCATGGCAGGTTTTATCGTATTCATGCCGGCCTCCTGTAGAATAGGCCGCAGGTACATACGCCTCAGCCGCATAGTCAAAGGGCAAGCTAATAAAAAGTGAGGCACGGTTTCTTTGGCAGAACCGCACAATGGGCATAACTCAGAGTCGTATCTCTCCCAAGTGGATGTAAAGGCTGCAACTGGAAGAATACCCAGCCTGAAGCCAGCAAACAATGATTATTCATAGGCAGGGAAACCTGTGTCTAAACATATTTTATTCCCCACCATTGGCTCATAATTAAAATTCTCAGAACTCAGCTTCAATCTGAAAGCATCTAGCAGATGCCCTTCTTATGTCCATGAACTTAGCGCTGATTTTAAAGCAACATGGTCAGACATAGAAATTGAATGGGGGTCTGCCCAGAGTTCGGGGGCATTTAATTCGGGAAGCATTTTCTTAACATGGGGCAGTAATTTCAGGCTAAGACCCTCGCCCCCGTCTAGGGATGAACGATGTAAAATTGCATCCTTGCACTGGCTCAGACCTGGTTGGGTCCACCTTCTAACCAAAACAAAACACGGTTTACACATGGCTTACGCATGGACTGGAGAGGTACCAAGTTCATAGTGGACCAGTACTGTAGGGGCACTCTGGGGAATTAACAGTAATTTCTTAGGAAATGTATTCTCACCTATCACCAGTTTCCGAACATTGGAATATCACCAGAGCTCCGCACCGTACAGCACTGCGGGCAGAACTTGCCTATTATATAGGTTCAATGCCAGCGATATGGCGTTATACCCCTGTCACTTGTAGAAGGACACTGTGGCTCTGTCATACTTTTCTAATATTAGAGAAGCCTTATCAAGCTCATCCGCCCATCCAGAACACTCATGGAACCTCAAACCCAGGTAGCCAAGAAAGCAGACCCGTTCAATTGACCCACCACCACATCCATTCTGATTGGCACATGCTGCGTAAACTGGTCTGAATAACATCGATTTATCTTACAGGTGTTCAGTTCCAATTGTAAGTCCTTGCACTTGCCCAGAAAAATGGCTAAGGATTTCTGCAGAACGTGCAGTGTAGTGGCAATGAGTACTGCATGATATGCATCAAATAGCACAGGGAATCTGGCTAAGACCATTTCCCGACAATCCTGGGCCCCTTTACCAAAGCGTCTATAATTTCCTGGATATAAATGTGGAATAAAAGTGGGGCCAAGGGACAGCCCTGCCTGACATCCTTCGCAACATCAAAGGGGCTTGTTAACTCCCTGCCAAGTCCATACCATACACATGCCTTGGTATCAGAATCTGGAAATGTAGAAATTAAATACGGAAGTGCCTTACGTGGCATTAAAATCTGCCACAATGTATTCCTGTCTTTATGTTCAAATACAAAACATACACCTTCATTCTCCATAACACAGAATACATTTGTATTATCAAAAATAAAATGAAACATTGGTCCGTCATGCCTCTGCCCATCCTAAAGCCAGCATGTAGGTCACAGATGACATTGCTGCTGTCCACCCACACTTGAAGACAGTTCAATATAACCCTTTCAAAGAGCTTCGCTGAGCCATCTAGAAGGGAAATTTGCCTTTAATTTGTCAGGATATCCCTGCTGTCTTTCTTGTACAGGGGCACAATCACTGCATTGAGCCATGTCGTGAGAATCACACCCTGAGGCAGGATGGCATTGAATATTTTGCACAACACAGGTGCCCAGACATGAATCTTGTTCTTGAATAGGTCTGGAGGAATTAAGTTGGGGCCCGCGTCCTTCCTGTTTTTCGAGGAGCCGATAGCATCTGCTACCTCTTTTTATATAATGATGGGAAATTCTAAGGTTGGCTGAATAGTATTGCCTGCGGATAGGGTGGTGTAGAAAGTGGGCAGTAGAGATCCCAAAAATATGACTTCCAGACATCTCCACCAATGCAGACGTCCAGGGAACACTTTCCATTCAGTCCTCTGTTACCTTTTTCCAGAAGAGTACTGTGTCCCTGGCATGCAGAGCATTACAAAGAGCGTCCCACTTTTCCTCTGCATAATCTGACAATCAGCTTCGCATAATTGCTCTCAGTTGGCAAAGCTTGACTTTATCCACCTTTGGTTGGAGGGTTGCACATTTTTCTATTTCTCTCTTGGCCTCCACACAAGCCTAATAGTACCAGTCTTTTTGAAATGCGACCTTCAGAAAACGGGAAAATGACATAGAACCGTTGTCCTCTCTCAACACTTTCCACTTTGCTTTGCCAGGTGGGGTAGAAACGTGGGGAAGAATATTGAGTTTCAGTTTTCCCAACTTTGCTGAAATTACCAGGTCTCATTGTAAATGATCCTTAAATTATAGACGATTGAACGATAGATTAGTGGTTTTGCTTTGCCAGCCACAAGTTTCACCCAATTCGCTGATTTGTGTGCATGGCCTGAGACCTCCATCTGCTGCGTCAGCAAGGGCCTTGACGGTTATGGCTCCATGGTTATTCCCCGTATACAGACAGAGAGAGGCAGATGTTCACTTACGGGCCGTTCGCTAATTCTGACCCAGTCAGCTGTTGAGACTAAGATGTAATCAATTAAGGTTGGCCGGTATGTCTTCTAAAGTTCTGTCTGGCTGGCTAATCATTGAGGAATCTTCCGTTGCATGCCCTCAGGTTCAGGTTGTGCATTAAGCATGCAGATTCGACTGCAAGGCGATGTGATTTATATAGGGGGCAGTGCAATCACAGTGGGATTATCCCAAGCCAGGTCCTGGTCAACCCACAACCCATCCAATGCTTTCAGTGGTTCTAGCTGAATATTAAAATCCCCAGCTACCAGAGTGAAATCATGCATGGGAGGATAGACATGGATACAAGCCATCAGATTGTGGAGACACTCTAGAATGGCAAGACCGCACCCACTCTGTGGCCTGTTATAGATGTTAAATAGGCAGAATAATTCCTCTTTGCTAGTTTTAATTGACAGCATCTGGAGATCAGTGAAGATGATGTAATAGTCTTTACCTCCCTGCCCAATGACACCTCAATCAGGATGAGGAGGCCATCACTAGGTCTGCCCTTCTGGCTTTTAGAAACGGGGATTTGAAAACACTGATAACCTTGTAACATCATTGGGTCGATTGCCCAGGTCTCCTGTAGAACGATGACTTTGAATTCTCAGACAAAAGAAGACCACTCTGGGACATTCATCATTCTTGCCACCCCTGCAATGTTCCAACAAAGGAGATTGAATCCATAGAAAATTGGTTTGGTTGCATCACACCCCCTTTCCAGTCATTCAACATCATCTAAGTCTATAAGGTCCACTATCTGGGCAGACAACCCCCTAAATTGAGGCCAGAAGTCGTGGTAAACTGCTCGAAAGTGGAACATTGTAAGACTAGCGGTGGAGGGCTTTGGAGAAAAGAAATGGGTCTCAAAATTATGCAGGTTGACCCTTTCTAGTAAAAGCTATAATCAATGGTCAGCAGATGGTGGTCTAGGGACCTTGATGAAAACTCAATAGTGATGTAATCATGATTGGAAAGTATTGACCGGCCCCGCACACAACAAACTATGTTGCGTCTAATAATTGATAGACATCCATTTACATGTCAAATCCAGTGTTAGCATTTGTTTTTAAGGAATCCATATCTTACTGTGTACCTCGCGTTAGCCAGGGACATTCAGCATTACCACAGAGAGATTGGGGTCATCACACACGGGATGACAGTTCCCACCAGTAGTGGCGTACCCCTTGCACTCCCCAAGATAGGCAAGTTTGGTCCCGATAACAGGGGGTATGTAGTTGTTAGACTAGGGCCTTGCTTATGGCAAACATTTGGGGGCAGAACTGTTTAGAAAAAAGTTTTGGAGAGAACCTTGGGGTTCCCACCCAGACATGAACCTTGCAGGAGGATCCATACAGCCAATCCCGTAGATTTGGTGGGGCTCAAGAGCTGGACGCAACATTGGAGCCATGGACCCGGGAGTCCTCTTAGCCTCCTGTAACTCCCTTCTGGCTGGGATAGGAATCGTTATCTTCTTGTTTAGGTAACTATGCCCTATATGCCAAAATTAGAAGTCTGTACAAGGTATTCAGCCATCTGCTACTTCAAAAAAATGCCTCACTTCTGATATTGCCACATAGGCAAATGTCAATATTGACAATTCATATACTGAATTTCACAGTGTATTTGTTTACTACCTTACACATGGCAACATCATTTAACTTCCTATGATACCTTGGCATACAAAAGCTGGTCAGATAGCACAGCGAGTAGACTGCTTGCTTTGACATCCGTGCAGAGCCTACTGACGCAGGTTTGAATCCCAGCAGGGCCAAACTCAGCCTTGCAGCACTCAGGTGCCTGAGGGTTTGTAGCTCTATGTAAATGCAAATAATTATCTTTTGCTGCCCAGGGCCCCGCAAATCTTAGGGACGCCCCTGGTCACAACTACTCATGCATCACTGGAAAGTATACTATAAAAGAATGAATAACATTTAAGGTGTGTCTGATGCAGCGGTGTGTGCAAGTAGGGGTGGCTCAACCAACCAAAAACTGACTGGGTGAGTTCCATCTGGGAGTCATTCACATGGGTTTTTCCAGGGATTGAATTAATCACAGGTCAATGGAAGCCAATTTGAGTGTCATCAAAGAAGATAAGAGCATCAGCGTATACAGAGCTATTCAGGTCGAGGTGAGCCACTCTTATGTGATGAAATGTACATCCACACCCGGAGAAGGGCCATTGGCAAATCAGATGGCTGGAACAGTGGACAAGAACATATATCCTCCGTCTGCTGTTCCAGCCACCCGAGGCCATTCCCGGGTGGTGCCATTTAAAGGAATATAAACAAAGGTTTTATGTGGGAAGGCAAGAGGGAGCCACTCCCTGTTTCCTCTCCACCGCCTAATGAACCCTCTCCCAATTTACCTGTGGGACCAGAGGTTTAAGCTCCGGTCCCTGTGCTCCTCCGATCGCAGCCGCCACCATACAAACAGAAAAGGGACTTAGAGGGAAAGGTGCTTCCCTTGATCAGCCATAGCGGGAAAACTACTGGACGGATTAGCACCAAATGAAAAACATAAAGTACCTGGCAATGTGATGTTTGGGGTAAAACCATGCAGCATCTTTGAACCAATTTGACAGAGAAGGGGGTGACCCCATTCACAAAACACTGTTATATATCTCCCATGGTGCATTGCATCAGTGAGGATTTTCAGAAATGAACAGCGCCATTTATGTTTTTTTTCTAGATGCAAGCATTTCCCCCAGAAATCCAGAGGATAGGTGAAAAAGAAAAGTGCTCAAAAGGAGACTTTGATGAGAGAAAGTGGTAGTTTCATATGAGGCTAGAGGCGAGGAGGGGGAAAGAGGACCAGGGGAAATTGAAAAAATGTTTTACAGAAACCAGTGAGAAAAAGGGGGTAATGGCAGAGTGTCAGGGAAGATTTACACAAGGATTGGTATTAGAAAGGAAAAGTGGCCACCTGTTGAGTTTCAATGGTAATGGGAAGACTTAAATTGTAAAGTGTGTTCCTATTCTCCCATTCTCGTGATATCCTGTCATCTGTTTCATGGATAAGAGTCAATGCCTTGCAAAAGTCACAATGATTTGACTAATTTTGCACTATTTCACAGTTAATTACTCTAGGGCAGGGGGAGAGTCTGAAAAAACTCTTTTCAAAATGCATGCTTAAACGTGCAGGGGCTCACCAACATTAGTACAATGCCCATGGCCTGTGGGATTTGATATTATATTTGTGAGAGGGATATAAGCCTTTCCCACTGGCCATGATCATGATGTACTAGTACTTGGTGCATGGGGACAGTGGACGGTGGACAAGACCAAGCCGTGGCCATTGGAATCTGGTAATTTACTAGGCAGGTGGATATGAGCCATGGCTGAATGAGGGGGATATTGGTTTCAGCAGGAGCATCGACCTGCTGTCTAAGGGCAGGTAGATTAAACATGTCCCAAAAATAACCTACTTGGAAAAAAATAAACATTCCAAAATTCATTTAAGGCATTTCTCGTCTTCCTCTGTTCAAAGTGTAGGTCATTGGTGTATCCTGTCAGCTCTTCCACCAGCATAATCTCCCCTTTTTCTGGTGCCAGAAAAATTAAAAAATCCCTAAAATACTGGTTCATTATAGAGCAAGCTCTATGGTTACCACAGTATTACATGGCCACATTTAGCATATCATGTACTGTCGCCCACAAGTTATCAGCTAGCTATCAGACAGATGTATCAATGGCTTGCTACAGTTAGGAACTTGTTATGATTTAGGACTGTCTTTTAAGATTGCCTCCTGACAAAGTGTTTGTTCAGTGGTGCTCTTGCAGTACAGAGGTCATTGAATGTCATTCAAGATGGCAACCAACCACAATGTACAGCAGTCATTTCCAGGCTGCAATAGTTCAGGCAGCCATTTGCCTAAGACTACTAATGTCGAACAAAGATGGCCGTCTGAAAAAGTGTTTGAAGCCATTTAGTTCAATGTTGTTGGCGTTTCATTAGTATGACAGCTAGCCAACTTCTCAAATTCAAGTCTTAATAAATGGATAAAGATCTATTCCTAAAACAGTTGTATTACTTGTTTTTACCTCCCCCCTTAGAGTTTTATATCATAAACCTAATACATGATTTCATAAAACATATTCAAATGTACCTATTCAAAAATGTGAATGCAAGCAAGAGATGAACAATTGTGCCTTTTCCCTAACATTAGGCAGTGTGCATGGTAAATCACAATATTCAAAATAAGCAAAAACACTTCTGCATTGAAACAGGGATCACAGTTTATAAGAGCAACTGAAGCCACGGTCCCAGTGTTCGACACATATCCACAAATATATAAATACCACAATGAAAACATTTCCTAAATCCACATTGTTACAATGGCCAGTGGAAAGTGAGATCCATGTCAGGCAGAAAGGTATTTAATATGCCAATGCTGCCCATTGGGGGTGTAAGAGGATTCAATTCAGCACTACAGCTAAGTTAACACCTAGTCTAGAATACTGAATGAAAACCCTTATGGATATATCTTTATGTCCAGTTCATGCGTTCTGGATGACTACCCCTATATAACACCCCTCTCTTGGAATCCCCCTGACCCCACTGAGCCAAGAAGTAGTTCTGTTTTGCAAGTTAAAAGGGTTTATTTGATAATTTAAACAATAGATATATATATGACACTTTATAATAAATTAATAATTGAATATCACACTTAATCTGATATGATACAGATTAACAACAGAGAATCGGGCACTAGCACACTTCTTTATAATTACTAAGGAGTTGAGATGAAATGGATAAGGTAGCACACTGGTAAATAGGAACAAAAGAAGAAGGTGGTACAAAATGCTTTATAGAGTTCAAATGGATGCAAGGTTGAATGAATGAAATGCAGTATAGAGATACTCAATATGATTTCAACAAAACAATGTAATCACTTTTCTCTGGCAATCCCCTCCCCCCCTTGATGCAATGCAAGGAAATGGGAGGAAACACACAGTTCTCAGAAATGCAATCAAATGTGATTCAGTTCACCCCAGCAAGCTTAAAGAAAACAGATAGGAGTTTTGAAAACACAGGTAGGAGTTTTGAAAACACAGGCCCAAATGCTTTGATATGTGCTAGCAATGGATGAGAAATATGCTGGAAATGCTTTTTAATTCCCTTTCAGAGGTTCAGGGTGAGTGGTATCTAGTTAATATTAGTCCAGGCTCACACTAGCAATGATGCAGGGATAGTTAGCAGGTTAAACGAATTTCTGGCAAATGGAAGGCAAGCAGCAGCAGTTTTTACATGTGAAGAAATTTGCAAATCGCGGCAAAATTCGCGGATGCGCCGAGCGCTATTACAGAGGAACCACAAGGACTATCTCTATCGTTTTGGGGTCCTAGGAAAGCCTAGGATCTCATCTTCCAAATGAAAGTTACTGCAAGTCTCTAGCACAAACGGTTGCGGAGATATGAGCGATTAAATAAAGGTCGTTTTTCAGATTTGAAATTTTAAAGTTCAAAAAGACACGTGCAACTTGCAACTCGGAAATGACAAGTGACAGCTTTACAAATGACAGGTGACAGTTAGGAGACAGTTCTACTTAGATTAAAATAGGATTGAATTATATTATTTTAACTAGGAGATTGGTTCTACACAGTTCTGCTGGGTACTCACACTATATTCTTGAGTGAAATGGGCCTCGCCATGGATCTGGTCAGGTTTTTAAACTGGACTCTGGTCTGGTCTGGCCTCTGCACTTCACAGTGATCTGGGTCAGCTCTCTCTGCTGGTCTGGGTCTCTCTGGGTACAGCACTGCTTTCTCTCTGGTCTGGTCTCTTAGTTCTGGATAGATTGAAGTCTCTAGTTTGGCTTTCTGGAGGTTTGATGGAGGTAAAGTATGGATTTTTTCGGCAGAGCGTCCCGCTGCAGATGGAATTTGAAGGTCTCTATCTGTCCTGTCTGTCTGCTTTTATGTGTTTAGAATGTGGGTGTGTTCTAGCATCACTGACCCTACCTCTCTCTCAGCTTCTAATTGGTCAAACTTCCATTTATCATTTGATTGGGGAATGAACTGTGAGTCAGCGTGATGTCATTTTACAGCCTGCAGAAAGTCCACTCCTCCTGTCAACTTACACACAAATCTAGATTTGAAACAAATACATATTTGCAGAGGTACATATTGTTTTAAAATCATATGCACCCATCATGCATTACAGGAGGTATCCCCTGTTCAAACTCTGCTCTTCCTGGGAGCTTGCATTCAGAAATGGCACATATTTCACTTTTTAACTGATTTTTCAATTTCTGACATTGACCCAACTTTACATACATGTGCGCAGGGAGTAGGGACATTAACTGATGAAGTTTCAGATTTTTAACATGCATACATTTAGAGTTATATCCACTTTTCCGCTAAAACCCCTCTGAACACGCCACCGGGTCGAAAAACCTCTTAAAATGTGGGCAGAAAAATCACAAGAATTATGGTGTCATTTATAAAATTTTCACATGTCCGCTCTATGAGTTATTCATATTTTTAAAGTTATGTTCTGGCTCCAAAGGGGTGTGGTTTACCCTCAGCACAAGGTTGAATTTCTGGTTAATCCAGTTCTGCCAAGCCAGCTTGCTCTCACAGGCAGTGCCCCTCCCAGCTCCTGCCAAGAGGAAGCTACATTTTACGACTGCGGTAATAAAAACCTTTGCCTGAGTGAAGAGGGCTTTGTTCACTCTCCTGCAGAGCAGGTAATTCAATTATCAGATAGATGGCATATCCTTTGTGTGAGCAGCAAAAGGGCAGATGGCCTGGGAACACAGCTGTGACTCAAGTTTCCCTTCTGATGGGGGTAGTTGCCAGGCAGAATTCAGTTCCTTAAGCCAGGTTTCAGATAAAATGTCACTTTTTGTTCCCCAGTTCCTGCATTCAAATAAAACTAAACATTTTTACATATGCAGCTAAAATGCTGATTCTAAGTGCAAAACTATGGCATTTCAACAGTTACAAAGGCATGTGACACCAAACATAGGTCACTCATTTCATCTAAACATTTTCGATTTTAGTGTCTTTAAATCCAGTGCAACTTAAACTGCTGCACTCCACAGCTCAGCCAGTTTTGTTATAAGCATTGTTCTGGGCTCTTCATTTCCCAGATTTTGTAGGCACACATCACTCCATTCTACCAAATGTCTGCTGGTGTCCAGTGAGTTTTTAGATGTGTTGCAATGTTTAAAATAGACAGTTTGAGCCTGCCTTCAGAGAAACACAGGGTGGTTTTAAACTGCCGGCTTTTGGATAGTGGTGAGTACTGGTACTGCACCCATTTTTGAGATTTAAGAAATGAATTCCCCACAGTTCTAGGTTGCATTTGGCAATCAGCATTGCCATTCCCAATGGTTTCAGACTACTGTGTGGGTAGTCCAATGATGGTTTTAGGCAGTTTCCTTCTGTGCCCATAACATCGGCAAAAATGGGTGGCAGCCTATTCTTCATGCATTTCCCTGTGCATTTTCTGGGAAGCTCTGGCCATCATGAGGTTTTCCATGTCAGTACTGCACAGTTTTGAGGTATGGCTCGGATGCATGGGTAAATACATCCCACAAGCCCCCCTCTTGCGATGGCCATTCTATTTCACGAATGGGACTCGCAAGACCTGGGATGTTTCCTCATCTTCTTCCAATAGATGGCACAGTTCATCATCTTCTTCTCCATCCGGTACTGATCGATCGGTTCTCCTCGCCAGTCCTGATGGGAGTATTGGGCGGTCCACTGGGCCCATTGGATCTTCGTTCCCGGTCTCCGGATCGTCCTCCTTGGCCAGTCTCAAGGTCTTCTTTCTCCTAGGACGACAAAGGAAGAGCGGCAATACCTACTCATAGACGATTTTTTTTTTTTTTTTCCCACCACTGTCGAGATAGTGGGGCAGCATATGCATTTTATCATAGCGAAACATTACATTCTTATTTTGATAAAAAACAGTATAACTAAGAGACAGTTTCATGCAAATCACAATATTTTAGAGACTAGATGTGGTATGTTTTATGATTGGAACTGAATTAGTCTGAGACAGTACCCGCTAGGATTCCAGAGGATTCCTCCAGTTGTTGCAGAGTGTGCCTGGGATGGCAACATTTCAACTGGTTTATGTGGACCCACTTGTCTTCCCCCTCTGCCGAACCGCCTTTGGGGATGCGGATCTTGTAGGCCACAGGGGAGATCTTGTCGATGATCTCAAAGGGTCCCTTCCATGTAGGCAAAAATTTGCGCTGCTTGGCCTGGTTCCTTTGGAAGTTGTATAGATAGACCCGGTCTCCCACCTGATATTCCTTCCTGGAAGTTTTCAGGTCATAGTGGGTCTTCATGCTATCAGCTGATCTTTCTAGATTCCGCTGAGCATAAGCAAAAGCATGTTGAAGGTGTTTCCTTAAATTCTCTACATACTCATGAGTAGTGGAGGCATTTATCAGTGTCTGCTCTTGGGTCCTGTAGAGCAAATGCTGGGGAAGCACCATCTTGCGCCCAGTCATCAGCTCAAATGGTGACATTTTGGTTGCAGATGACGGGGTAGATCTGATAGCCATTAGGACCAGAGGTAATCGGATATCCCAACTTGGCCCAGAATCTGCCACAAACTTCTTTAATATGCTCACAATTGTCCGGTTATATCTCTCTACTGCCCCAGAAGAAGCTGGTCTATAAGCAATATGCAGCTTTCTCTTGACCCCCAGTATCTCCCACATCTTTGTCATTACTTCACTGGTGAAGTGGCTACCTCTGTCTGACTCAATCCTTTGAGGTAGACCAAAACGGGAAAAGATGTGGTTAATCATCAAGGCAGCTGCAGTTTCTGCCTTGCAATTTGGGGCTGGGAGACATTCCACCCACTTGGTAAACAAGCATGTCACAGTCAACATGTACTTATTCCCCCTAGCCGAGCGAATCACAGGGCCTACAAAGTCGATTTGTAAATCTGACCATGGGAGTGTCATTCCCCTCTTTTGTAAAGGTGCCCGGTGCGTGAGGGATGATGGCTGAAATTGTGCACACACAAGACAACCCTTCAAATATTGGTCGAGGTCCTGCCCCATGTGTGGCCAGTATGCAACCTCTCTTAAGATTTCCAATGTTGTGTGAAACCCCCTGTGACCGGCAGTGGCCGCATCATGGGCGTGACTTAACATCAGGCTTCGGAATGAGGTAGGAACCACCCACTGATCGTGGCCAGCTTTGGATTTCCTTACCAGCAAACCGTCTTGGATTCGGAACATTTTTGGACATTTCATCAACACTCTTAGGTCCTCTTTCCCAATGTAATCGGTATCCGTCAGGGGAAAGTTCTCAGGGTCCTCAAGGTGTTGGTAAAATTTACCAATAATTGGATCCCCCTTCTGAGCAGTAATCAAATCAGCATCAGGGGTCTCCATACTCCATTGTGCAATTGAAAGGTCATTTTGAGCATTTGTCTGGGACCTAGTGATGGCAGTGACCTGGATTTCCCCCAACAGGGACTCAATCTCAATTAGATCCCCTTGGATGGCTCCGGTTTTGGCCAGCTGATCGGCTAAGTCATTTCCAGTTTTGTCTGGTCCCTCTACTTTGGAATGACCCTTGATCTTTTTCCAATAGATGGTCATCTCATTCGAGGTGACCAGATCATCAATGTTTTGGATCAACTTCCCATGTTTCAAGGGTTTGTTGTTAGCACACAACATGCCTCTGGTTTTCCAATTAACCAGGTGCTCCACAAACCCGTTCCGTACATAATCCGAATCTGTGATTATGACCAGTTCGCGGAGTTGATGCTGGATAGCAGCGAGGATGGCCTGATGCACAGCCATCAATTCTGCCACCTGACTACTTCGGGGACCAATTTTGTATCCAGCGGAGGGTTCTGGGGACTCATTTACCCATGCATTCCCTACGCCGGCCACCAGTTCTTTCTCCCCGTTGTTGTCAACATGGTAAGAGCATCCATCCACATACACAGTGGGCATTCCCTCACACTTGTCTTCTTCAAAGACTTTGTGGGGGGAATTAAGGTATGCCTCCGTGTTGTCCTTTATTTTTAGACTTTCGTCCTCGAGACAGTTTTCTCTGGCACAATCATGCAAGTCAGCCAGACCTTGCGCGAGGGGACTCTTCTTGTTTTGGCCATATCTGACCTCCACAGGAAAGCCTTGCATTGACAGAATCCAGGAAGTAATTCGGGAATTACTCACATTTCCGGCCCGGATTCTGTCACTTTGGAGATATTGCAGAGGCTGGTGTGGAGTCTCCACTATGATGTGTTCCCCCTGGATAAACGGGCGGTAATTCTTCAATGCCCACACCGTTGCCAGGAGTGCCTTCTCACAATCGTTGAATTTTTCCTCCACAGAGGATAAAGTTTTGCTCGCATAGGAGATTACTTTATTGACCTTGTCATGCTTTTGGTATAATACGGCCGTCAAGCACGTATTAGAGAACCCTGTCTCCAGGAAGAACTCCTTGTTTCTGACAGGGTAAGCTAGGCAAGGCGCTTGTGAGAGGCTTCTCTTGAGTTGTCTTACTGCCTCGGATTGTTCTGGACCCCATTCCCACTTGACCCCCCCCTTTAGGAGATGAATCAGGGGTCTGGTGATCTCTGCGTAGCCCTCAATGAACTTTCTGCTGTAATTAGCCAGTCCAAGGAGGCTCCTTAGTTCCCGCAGAGTTGTGGGGTCTTTCAGTTTCTGAAGTGCTTCCACTTTCTTTTCCTGGGGACAGAGACCCTGAGGAGTAATCTCATGCCCCAAGAAGTTAACACGGGTTTTACACCACTGTGCTTTCTGAAAGGAAAGTTTTGCTCCGGCGGCCCTCAACTGTGTCAGAACATAACGGATCTCCGCTATGTGTTCCTCCAAAGATGAACTTTTGATGAGGACATCATCTACATAAGCCAGGTTACCCCTTGCACCCAAGTCAGGCATGGCCTTGTGTAGAAAAATGTTGAATTCATTGCCGGAGTTGAGGTATCCGAAGGGAGTCCGGGTCCAGGTGTACTGCTGGCCCCCAAAGGTAAACGCCAGCTTGTATTGGTCCTCCCTACTGACAGGCACAGTCCAGTATCCATTGGTCAGGTCTATTGCAGTGAATACCTGTGACCCCTGGATCTGGGCCAGCCCTTGGTCAATGTAGGGCAGAGGCCATCGGGAAGTATGGACCCGTTTGTTGAGCTCCCTAAGGTCGGCGCAGAGTCTCCACTGGCCGTTTGGCTTCAATATTCCCAGCACCGGATTATTGAAGGTGCTGTGGACTGGACGGATTATTCCCCGGGACTCAAGGTTCTTAATTATTTCCGTAAGGGACTCCATTGATGCGAGAGGCAAGCGATATTGCTTCACAAACACAGGAGTCATGCCAGGGTCCGTGGGGATTGTTGTTGTGTGGATGTCAGTGCGACCACAGTCATATGAGTCTACCGCAAAGAGATCTTGGAAATCCAAGAAAACTTGTTTCAACTTTTGCTTTTGTTCCAGAGTCACACAGGCATCAGCTAGGTTGACTCTCTCTTCCACCATCTGCCTGAAGCCTGGAAAGACTTCTGGTTTGGCTATTTCCGCGGCCTCCTCCAGCTGGGTGGAGAAGTCCCTGGTCAGAGTGCTGATTTGGACCGGAGGCTTCAGGTGGGAAAGGCAGCCCTCATGTACCTGGAAAATCACCTCATCCCTCCTGAAGTCACACGTCACATCTTCCTTACCATAGGGGCAGGAAGTGTACACCAGGAAATTCCCCCCATGCCGGGTGAAAATCCTGTCTGGTGTTGTATTGTCCTCACTGTCACTGTCAACACAGTCCTTGGGGATTGGTCCTAACAGTTCATTTACAAGATCAATGGAGAAATGTCGGTCATCAACCGCCATTCCAATAATGGTGCCCGCGGCTAGAGTAATACTCTTTAAGTCGCTGTTATCCACCTCTATTAGAATGGTGTCATGTTTTATGTTGACTAATGGAGTTGGGTTTACCCCCAACCCTTGCTGTTGGAAAGAAGCATTTAGATGTATGTAAGCATCAGGGTTTTTCAACTCTTGTCCCCTTTTAACTTTCACTTCCAGGGAGAATTGTCGGGTCCTTTCTGGGATGGTGACTTCCTCTTTAACCTGAATTTCAACTGCATAAGGTAGCAATTGAGCTGACCTAAATGCTTTTTCTGGATCATCAAAGCCCATGGGATTATCTGCTAATCGGGACCAAGCTTTGAAGTTTATTAGGTCCAAACTAATGGCAAAGCGATTGAGAATGTCACTGCCTAAGTAAAAGGCGGCAGGGACGTCTCGCACGACCCAACAATTGTGGACTATGCTCTTATTGCCAATGGAGATTTTGAGCATACACCTGCTTGGCAGGAGATGTTTGGAATTAGGTGCTTCCAGGTCCATTTCCCATTTATCTATCAGTTTGAAGGTGGGAAGGGCTGGATCTTTTGGGAGTTGGCGGAACATGGCTTCGCTGATGAAGCTCTTACCGTTGTTCACACACACTCGAGCGAGAACAGAGTCCTTCCCATCATTTAACTGAACAGGGATGAACAACTGCTCTCCAATTTGCTGAATATCAGCCAGGCTTTGAGCTGATTTCACATCTTTCTGGACTATAGGAGTGGGAGTTTCAGATTGTGGATTGGTATAGAATTTCAAAGTGTTTCCTTCCAGCGTGGAATACCACTTTAAACTGGAAGGAAGGTTGATTTTCAGAAATAGAGAGGACCCCCCATCACCAGTCTGTTGTCCTACTGCTATGACTGTCACGTCTGGAATTTGGTTGTTCTGGAAGTGAAATTCTACTTGGTCAGATTTTTGTTCAACCATGTGGCAGGTGCCGTTTAAACTAACATGGTTGACACTCTGTTTTAATTTTATTGGTCGGCTAGTCTGGGTCCAGAGGACCTTGTTTACGCAATCTATTAGGGGTGACAACCTTCTCAGGAGGTCATTCCCTAGTAAACAAGGGGTGCCCTCTGGGGTCACAACTATGACCGGGTGTTTCAACTTATGTCGCCCAATTTTAATGTCCAAATCTGCCGTCCCCTCGACGGGAATTTCCTTCCCGTCAAAGTTCTGCAGTTGTCCAGGAAGAGAGGTGAGAGGAATTTGGTAATTCTCTCCCCTTCCTGCATTCAGTTCATCAAAGGCCCTTCTGGACAGAAGGGTAGCTTGAGATCCAGTGTCCACCAGTGCCGAGATTGTACCCTGCCCCTGTACTTGTACCGGGGCATAATATCTTCCCTCCTTCTCCTCAAGGGGGCACAGATAATGTACATTTTTGGACAACTGGTGGGCTAACTTTCTGGTTTTGGACATTGCTAGCGAAGAGATTTGGGCAGAATTCTGTGGAGAGCCTTGGGAATCTGAAAGAAAAATTTTGCAACTGGAGATCAGAGCCATTGTGGGTTCCCCTGGCTCCGGTTCTGGGCCGCCCCCCCCTTTTTGGAGGCAGTCACCAGGATGGGTTTGAACCAGGGGATTTTCTTGCTGTTGGTTCTGGGATGAGATGGTGGGCGGCGGTAGCTCAGTCTCCACATCTCCCCAGTCTGGATTTGCATCCCTAGGGACCCATTTTTCTTTGGGAGGAGTTCCCCCCTCTCTGAAGGAGAAGATCCTTTTCTCAGGATCCTCTGAGGATCCCTCTCCCTCAAATTGGAAGATCTGTACCTCCTCCTCAAACTGAGTCTGTTTGGGTCTTTTGTTTCTCCTACCCCCCCTCTGCTCCTTAGGAGGCAGACTTTCAGGGGCAAGAGATTTTGTTTCCGGTTCCTGGGTTTCCAGGGGCTGTTTACAAGTGAGGAAGGAAGCTTCCTCCAAGGCTTTACACCCCCCTTCCCCTTGTGCCTCCTCCCTGGGAACCGGTGAGTTATCGGGGTGCTGCCCCCGTCATTGTTCTGGAGCACCAGGTCCAGAGTTGGGTGCGTTCTGCGCCGGCATGCTGATCTGAGGGTTCTGCTGCGCCCTCAGTATATGACCCATATCCCGCGCCATGTTTTGAACCTGGCGCTCTAACTGGGAAACCCGCTCAGGCTGATACGGGGCCCTGTTTTCTCCCCTGGGCTGATCCCGGGAAGGGTAGCTATCCCTCCTCTGGTAATACCCCGGGTTGGGAAGATTTGGGTACCCCTCCACCCTTGGCCTCCCCTCTCCCGGATTCAGTGGTCTGGGCTCAGGGAATTGGGGAAAGAAGGATGGATGGTTTTGGGGCTGAAAGTTGGGTGGATACCTGGGGAAAAAGTTCTGCCCAGGATTTGGAGAGTTTCTGCCCTCCGGTGGGAAGTTAGGAGGGAAGTTCCCTGGGTTAGGTGCTTGGCTGGATCCCCCCCCTTGGGCTGGAGGAGTCCACACATAACCCAGGATGGGTCTGTTTCCCTTGTAACGGGGACTTACATAATCAGGAGAGCGAGGGACCCCATTTGTGGGGCTGCCTCCCTGGCTCCCTGTCTGTGACTGACCCGAGGACCTTCTGGGCCTAGCATTATTAGGTGCAGGTAGGTTTTTAGGCCCCCCCATCTCCAAATCCAAAACGGGGGTGACCTTTACCTCTGCCACCTTGGCAGCAGCAGGGGTGCTGTTGGCTTTGGGGTTTTTCTGGGCATTACTTTTGCTATCTACCGGTTTCTGCACCTCATAGATCCGGGTAGCCTGTTCAATGACCCAGTCTAAAGATCTTTTCTCGTGAAAATCCCTCACGAGCTGGGTCATGATATATTTGGGCAAGGCATGGAAAAACGTATTTATAAATTCCCTGCTATCCGTGCGCACCCTTCTTGTGGTCTGTGCAAAAGCACGCTTTAACTCCTGCACAAATTCTTGTGGGGCCTGATCCTCCCCACATTGCAAATTGTAGGCTGCCTTGCGAGCCTCTTGAGGATTTCTGTGAACAGAAAAATGTTTCAGGATGGCCGCCTTATATGTGGACCATCTTAAATGATTTTGGTCCTCCAGCCCCGCAAAGAAACTGGAGTATTCCGGGGAGAATGTCCACTTTACATATTGAATACAGCTTTGGCTGTCCTTCAAATGGAAAGTCTCCATCATTTGTTCAAACAACTCTAAGTGCTCCCAAACAGAATACTTAGCGTTCTTATGGTAAGGCGTGATGACGCTCCTGATCGCCTTAATCTGCTTTAAGGGGTCCTTAAGCAAGGCCCTTTTTGCCTTATTGGCCTTTTTGGTTCGGGTAACCCTTGTCCATTCTTCCTCGGACTCAGAGGCACTGCTCCCAGAGGTTCCCGTCTGTTCTTCCAGGTTTTCCCGGATTCTGCGAGCCTGGGAATGGCTGGCAGAATGTGGGGACCTGGTCTCCTGTGTCCTGCGCAGTTCAGAGGAGTCTTCAGATTCCTCCTTGCTGCCAGGATTTGATGGGTACCCCCTCCACTGACCTAACTGGGCAGAGGTTTTCAGGATGCCCTTAATGGGCCTACTCTCCTGGGGTTCCCCATTGAACTGTACTGTACTTGGGTGCCCATACCCGGATGCCCACCGCTCCATTCCTGAGTGGTACTGGCCTATGAGCCCCATACTCTTAGCTGGATAGTAATCTGCCATCCCTGTGGCCCTGTGCTCATGTGCGCCAGGGGACATGGGGGTGGTAGAGTCCAGGGACTGGGGGAGATGAAGGCCCCTGGTGGTAGGGCTCCTGCGGTTATGGTCAGGAATCTCTCTTTCCCAGCGGACCTCATCTCTATCCGCCCCTGCTCCCTGTTGCAATGCAAGAGCCTGCATTTGTGCTTTCAGTTCCTCTGTTAAGGCCTTACTCGACTCTATCAGTTTCTCCTGCATCGCTACCTGTTGCCGGAGCCTATCATTGTGTTGGGAGAGGGCCTCATTTTCCCTCTGTGCTTCCTGGTTGGTCCTGGAGAACTGGGCCAGTCTTTGCTGCAGGAGGGTTACCTCCTGAGCTGTGTCCCTATTGGCCTGCTCCTTTCTTGCTAGAGCATCCTCCACCCTCCTGGTGTGCTCTAGCAAGTTCTGGTGTTCTTTTTGGAGGTCACCCAGTCCCTGGTGGGTCAGGTGATTTTCTTCCATTTTTCTTTTTAAATGGCAGACTTCCTGGCCTAAGGTATCCCTTTCCTGACTGAGAGCCTGCATCTGTGCTGCCAGGTCGTCCCTTTGCCTTTGGAAGGCACCAGCATTCTGGTGCTCCTGATCAAACTCTGCCTGGGTATCCAGGTCTTTCAGAATTAGTTTGTTGCTCTCTGCCTTCTCTCTATCTAGGTGGCCTTGCAGGGTGACTACCTGCTCAGCACATACCCTGTTGAAGTCCAGTTGTTGCTCCAGCTTTTTCTGGCTTTGCAGTAGGGAGTCCAAACCTTCTTGGTGTTCCTTCTGCAAGGCCAGAAATCTGGTATCCTGTTCTGACTTTTCCTTTTGCAGCACATCCATATCCTCCTTTATTTTAGTGATGTACAGTCTGCTGTCATTTTCTGACTCCTGGCTCCTCTGCAGCCTCTGCTCAGAAGAGACCAGGTCAGATTGGACCTTCTCTAACACCATCTGTTGCCTATTTGCCAGATTTTGGCTTTCAGCACATCTATCCTGCATGTCTCCCATATGTAGGTACAGGTATGCTGCTATCCTGGCAATCTTGTCGTGTTCATCTTTGGCCTTAGGAGCCATATATAGTTCACTCAGGGCCACATGTAATGGACCCTGATATCTCCATAAGTCTGACCCTGTTTCAGTGACCTGTCGCGTGATGGCCTGCAACCAGGCATCCTGGCCCTGCTCGGCCCATTCACCTCTCACAAATAATTTATGTAAGAAGTGCTCTCTGGCTATTTTCATATCTACCAAGGTCGTCATTCTAGAGATTGGTCTCTGTCCTGACTTACAGAAGTTAGTATTTTATTTTTGCAGAACAGAACTTTTCTTGGAGTGTCCCTTTTGAGGAATGCTTTACAGCGTAACACAGCGTGGTGATCCGACCGGATGTATGTATCCCGTCAGTTAGCACACTGTATTAAGCTGCACAAGTGGTATTCTAACCCAAACGTCCGGCTCGAGCCCCCAATTTGTAAGAGGATTCAATTCAGCACTACAGCTAAGTTAACGCCTAGTCTAGAATACTGAATGAAAACCCTTATGGATATATCTTTATGTCCAGTTCATGCGTTCTGGATGACTACCCCTATATAACACCCCTCTCTTGGAATCCCCCTGACCCCACTGAGCCAAGAAGTAGTTCTGTTTTGCAAGTTAAAAGGGTTTATTTGATAATTTAAACAATAGATATATATATGACACTTTATAATAAATTAATAATTGAATATCACACTTAATCTGATATGATACAGATTAACAACAGAGAATCGGGCACTAGCACACTTCTTTATAATTACTAAGGAGTTGAGATGAAATGGATAAGGTAGCACACTGGTAAATAGGAACAAAAGAAGAAGGTGGTACAAAATGCTTTATAGAGTTCAAATGGATGCAAGGTTGAATGAATGAAATGCAGTATAGAGATACTCAATATGATTTCAACAAAACAATGTAATCACTTTTCTCTGGCAATCCCCTCCCCCCCTTGATGCAATGCAAGGAAATGGGAGGAAACACACAGTTCTCAGAAATGCAATCAAATGTGATTCAGTTCACCCCAGCAAGCTTAAAGAAAACAGATAGGAGTTTTGAAAACACAGGTAGGAGTTTTGAAAACACAGGCCCAAATGCTTTGATATGTGCTAGCAATGGATGAGAAATATGCTGGAAATGCTTTTTAATTCCCTTTCAGAGGTTCAGGGTGAGTGGTATCTAGTTAATATTAGTCCAGGCTCACACTAGCAATGATGCAGGGATAGTTAGCAGGTTAAACGAATTTCTGGCAAATGGAAGGCAAGCAGCAGCAGTTTTTACATGTGAAGAAATTTGCAAATCGCGGCAAAATTCGCGGATGCGCCGAGCGCTATTACAGAGGAACCACAAGGACTATCTCTATCGTTTTGGGGTCCTAGGAAAGCCTAGGATCTCATCTTCCAAATGAAAGTTACTGCAAGTCTCTAGCACAAACGGTTGCGGAGATATGAGCGATTAAATAAAGGTCGTTTTTCAGATTTGAAATTTTAAAGTTCAAAAAGACACGTGCAACTTGCAACTCGGAAATGACAAGTGACAGCTTTACAAATGACAGGTGACAGTTAGGAGACAGTTCTACTTAGATTAAAATAGGATTGAATTATATTATTTTAACTAGGAGATTGGTTCTACACAGTTCTGCTGGGTACTCACACTATATTCTTGAGTGAAATGGGCCTCGCCATGGATCTGGTCAGGTTTTTAAACTGGACTCTGGTCTGGTCTGGCCTCTGCACTTCACAGTGATCTGGGTCAGCTCTCTCTGCTGGTCTGGGTCTCTCTGGGTACAGCACTGCTTTCTCTCTGGTCTGGTCTCTTAGTTCTGGATAGATTGAAGTCTCTAGTTTGGCTTTCTGGAGGTTTGATGGAGGTAAAGTATGGATTTTTTCGGCAGAGCGTCCCGCTGCAGATGGAATTTGAAGGTCTCTATCTGTCCTGTCTGTCTGCTTTTATGTGTTTAGAATGTGGGTGTGTTCTAGCATCACTGACCCTACCTCTCTCTCAGCTTCTAATTGGTCAAACTTCCATTTATCATTTGATTGGGGAATGAACTGTGAGTCAGCGTGATGTCATTTTACAGCCTGCAGAAAGTCCACTCCTCCTGTCAACTTACACACAAATCTAGATTTGAAACAAATACATATTTGCAGAGGTACATATTGTTTTAAAATCATATGCACCCATCATGCATTACAGGAGGTATCCCCTGTTCAAACTCTGCTCTTCCTGGGAGCTTGCATTCAGAAATGGCACATATTTCACTTTTTAACTGATTTTTCAATTTCTGACATTGACCCAACTTTACATACATGTGCGCAGGGAGTAGGGACATTAACTGATGAAGTTTCAGATTTTTAACATGCATACATTTAGAGTTATATCCACTTTTCCGCTAAAACCCCTCTGAACACGCCACCGGGTCGAAAAACCTCTTAAAATGTGGGCCGAAAAATCACAAGAATTATGGTGTCATTTATAAAATTTTCACATGTCCGCTCTATGAGTTATTCATCTTTTTAAAGTTATGTTCTGGCTCCAAAGGGGTGTGGTTTACCCTCAGCACAAGGTTGAATTTCTGGTTAATCCAGTTCTGCCAAGCCAGCTTGCTCTCACAGGCAGTGCCCCTCCCAGCTCCTGCCAAGAGGAAGCTACATTTTACGACTGCGGTAATAAAAACCTTTGCCTGAGTGAAGAGGGCTTTGTTCACTCTCCTGCAGAGCAGGTAATTCAATTATCAGATAGATGGCATATCCTTTGTGTGAGCAGCAAAAGGGCAGATGGCCTGGGAACACAGCTGTGACTCAAGTTTCCCTTCTGATGGGGGTAGTTGCCAGGCAGAATTCAGTTCCTTAAGCCAGGTTTCAGATAAAATGTCACTTTTTGTTCCCCAGTTCCTGCATTCAAATAAAACTAAACATTTTTACATATGCAGCTAAAATGCTGATTCTAAGTGCAAAACTATGGCATTTCAACAGTTACAAAGGCATGTGACACCAAACATAGGTCACTCATTTCATCTAAACATTTTCGATTTTAGTGTCTTTAAATCCAGTGCAACTTAAACTGCTGCACTCCACAGCTCAGCCAGTTTTGTTATAAGCATTGTTCTGGGCTCTTCATTTCCCAGATTTTGTAGGCACACAACACTCCATTCTACCAAATGTCTGCTGGTGTCCAGTGAGTTTTTAGATGTGTTGCAATGTTTAAAATAGACAGTTTGAGCCTGCCTTCAGAGAAACACAGGGTGGTTTTAAACTGCCGGCTTTTGGATAGTGGTGAGTACTGGTACTGCACCCATTTTTGAGATTTAAGAAATGAATTCCCCACAGTTCTAGGTTGCATTTGGCAATCAGCATTGCCATTCCCAATGGTTTCAGACTACTGTGTGGGTAGTCCAATGATGGTTTTAGGCAGTTTCCTTCTGTGCCCATAACATCGGCAAAAATGGGTGGCAGCCTATTCTTCATGCATTTCCCTGTGCATTTTCTGGGAAGCTCTGGCCATCATGAGGTTTTCCATGTCAGTACTGCACAGTTTTGAGGTATGGCTCGGATGCATGGGTAAATACATCCCACAGGGGCAGCACGTTGCAGACGATATGGGTATCATAGGAATACTGGAACATAGCAGTTTTTCTGTAGGCTATTTCACTCAATAGCTAAAGAGAGAGCACGTCATATCAAAAAGTGACAAAAGACTTGTGTATAAAGAAATATGTAATTGCAGTCCCCTTTGATCCCACACTTTTAACTAGGTTAGGTGGGATACAAAAAACGTTTAGTGTATTTGTGGCATTAAAAAACACATGTGTATTCATTGCAACATCTGGTGAAGTAGCTACAAAAAGACTACAGAAGCTGATACAGCAACACGAATTGGTGGACCAGTGGAATCTTATGACCCCCTCATTTACAGTTCAATTACCTTATTTTTGGCTAACCTGCAGATGTAGAAAACATTTACTATGGTGGACTTTGCAGTTCATAATTCCATAGCTCTCATCCCCATCACCCAAGAACTAAATGAAACTGTGAACTACAAACTCCACCGCAGTGAAAGTTTTCTTTAAGACCTCTGCAGGTTGGCCAGAAATAAGAAGCAAAGAAAGATGGAACCTCAACACATAGTAAGTAGTGGCTAAGCATGGAACACTATTATTATTGTTTTTTTATGATTAGTGGTTACTTTTCACAAGTAACCACTAAAGAACAGGATACCCCGAAAAGATATGGGCTGAGACACAAGAACAACCTACGAAGAAAAGCAGACCCACCCATCCCTTCAGACAATATGCACTGCCAATGCCTCCATGGCTTATGCCCCTACTCTTTGACTATCTGACACACGAATATTCAGCCAAAAAAGAGGAGGGCAACAATGCTCCATCGAAAAAAAGGATCGAGGAAAAGACAAACACACAGCACAACAACTTAATCCAGAAGTGCATTCACTGATAGAAACAGACTTCTGGAGCTGTCCAAACAAAGCGAAGCGTCACTCCACTCCTAAACCCCTTTTATGTTATGTTATCAAATTTCTAATGCGCACATTCTCCAACGGTATCTTGGTGCTAATGAACCAACAAGAGCAGGCTGTGCCACTAGATAGCTAAAATAAAAAGGTTTTTAGGGCACGCCTAAACATGAGATGATTCTCTGTAACTCTAACATCCCTTGGCAGGGCATTCCACAGTTTAGCAGTCGCTACTGAGAAGGCACGGTCGCCCGTTCTAACCAACTTATAGCGTGGAATCATAAGAAGGGAGCCATGCTGTGAACGAAGGATCCGGGTGGTAACATAGAGTTGATTTTTGTCCTAGAGATATTCTGCTCCCAGTCCATATACGGCGCGGTCAACGGCACATAGTGGTTTGAACTCAATACTTTTTAACACCGGAAGCCAGTGGAGATTCCGTAAAATAGGTGTGATGTGAGTGTCATATGGGGATCGAGTAGCTACTCAAACAGCCAAATTCTGAAGTCACTGAAGGCGCTTGATGAGATACAAAGGGTCTGCCAAGTACAATGAATTACAATAATCAAGGCAGCTCATTACTAGTGAAGCCACAACCGGGGTGTGAAAATGTATGGGGAAGAAAGGTAAAACTTTCAGAAGTATCTTCATCTGAATATGCCCTCCCTGGCACTAGGCACCAATTTGAGCCTCCATTGAGAGTGAAAAAGACAGTTTCACTCCCAGATCCCTAACATCTGACAAGGGAAAGGTCAGAGCGAGAGAGGCCAGAAAGAAAGTGTCCATAAGTCAGTGGCAGATGGAGGGCCAGCCACCTGAACCTCCATCTTGTCCCCATTCAATCTCAGCCAATTATAGCCCATTCACTGCCCACAGCCTGCATGCAACTCCTAAACTGAGATGGCGAGTCAGATTTCAGAAGATTCAGGTGGACTTGAATCTGTGTTTCATCTGCATATGAGTAGCACCGGAAGCTCTGAGAGTGAATGAGACCCACCAGCGGTTGCATACATATATTTAAAAAAATGGCGGACAAGGCGGAGCCCTGAGGAACACCACAGGAAATGGAAACAGGAACAGAATGAAAAGGGAAAAGAGATAGGATTTGCTCACTATCTGACAGAAAGGAAGAAAACCATGCCAGTACATGGCCGGAGAGACCATCTTGGGTGAGGTGATGCAACAGAATGGAGTGGTCAACTGTATGAAACGCTGCTGATTGGTCTAATAAGATCAGCGCCACCAATCCTCCCTGGTCGGACAGCCCCTCATTTGCATCAGCGTTTGCTTGATGTTCTACTGTTAGCCCATTTACACCCTCTCCCACCATTGGATCATTGGACTTGCTTTGCCAGCAATAACCAGATACAATCAACCCAAATATATAGTGCAAGCAGTGGGATGCAACACCGGATGTATTGCAAATCCGTGCCATGTCCTGTACACAGCACGAGCCAGAGATCTATGTGAATTCACTACATGTATGTGATAAGAGGCAAGGTGTACCAGATGTTCCTGCATGCATGTGGTCAGTTGCCAATCTATGATCATCGAGCACAGAGCTCATTCATTCCATATACAGACTAGAGTTTATGGTATGGAACAGGATATATCGTGTGACCATCCCATCTCAATAAGCTCTGCCTTGATCCTCCTTTTAATAAGTTTTCCCAGGATATGATCAATTGTATAAGGGGGAGAGTGATGCAGCTTTAAACTGGTTGCATGTTTGGTAAGCGACTAAGAGTCTTGCTGTAATTTCGCAAAAAAAAAATGCTGATTACATTTGTGCATGTATATGTGCATGACACAGGATCTGCTTGTGCATGGATTCTGTGCTGAGCATAGCGCACATGCGCATGAGGGAAGGTTTCTCTGGCGTGTCTCACTGTTTCATAAATGCAGCGAAATTACCTTAACGTCTCAAGCACTCTTGAGAGCATTGCTTTCCGTCAAACTCTGATGCACAGGGACTCGCTTGCTGAAGCATTGTGTCAAGATGCGTCTACGTGGAATTCTGTGCATGTGTGAGTCAGCTGTCTGTGCACAGGCAGCTCGGCATACTTAAACAACCACAGAACGTGACGAGTCGGCGCATTAAAGAATCGAGGATACGTGACGCTTGAATCACTGTGAGCTTTTGTTTGGGGCATGTGTACCGAAGGATATTGCATTCCAGTAAAGAGCGTTCCTGCTGAGCTCTAGCAGGCAGAGGTCGACCCAAGGGTTACAGCTGGAGCTCCGCGCGGGGTACTGTCTGGATCCGGCTCTGCCTTCACATGTCTCCGTTCCCTGACTCTGTCTGCTACAAGGTCAAACGATGTCCTCCTTCTAAACTGGATCACTGCCACGCACTCCCAGATAAAGAGGCATCAGCACTTTTGGAGAGAAAATCCAATTGTGTGTGTTTGACCACTACGGGAAAATGAAAAGCTAACTAAACCCTGCATCCATTTCATGCAGCCTTTCACATTTCTTTTACAATGCAACATGTTCCCTTTGCAAGCATTATAGAGTAGGAAGCTGTATGGGTTATCTAGCAGGCAGGCAAATGGTAGGTATGCATCATGCTTACCACTGAAGGCTTCGGCTAAGGTTAAGCAACTGCAATGAAGCTTGGAACATGCATGGAGTCCTTCCATCTTTAATGACATTGCATTCGTGCTCCCTCAGTATAATATATGATATGGCATTTATAACGCACCTATACACAAATATTTCAAGGCACAACGAGGCAAGGGAGGGGGAACAAAGGGAAGACAGACAACGATCCTACTAGGCCAGGTGTCATTCAGATCGCACAAGTGGATGGGAAGGGGGAAAGGGAAAAGTGGGTGGGGGAAGGGAGAGGGGAAAGTGCAGTACATGGGATAGTAGAATAAATAAGATAAATAAAAACGGCCAGCTGGTGGCAAGTGCAAGGTAAGTGCAGACATACGTGCTGGTAGGGGGCCTGTAGGGATACAGGGGGATACATCTTCATAGTCCTAACAATTACTTGCGCTTGTTTGGAACGCTAAGCATGTTACCTCTTGGCCCCCGCCGGCATAGCGGACGTTGCGGTTCACAGGCGTTGATAGTTGACTTAGATGACAAACACCAGTATGGCGATTGTTGATGGGATTTGTCTCTGGTGGTATGGCAGACAGCCTGTCCGGGGCACACTGCGAGGTATACTCTGTGGGTCCATTGAAAGTCAACTTGTGTGCAGGTAAACCCTTGAATGCTGGAGCCTGGAATCTAGAGCAAGGGTCATTTATTCGATTTTTCTGGAACTGACCGTGATTAGGTCTGACATCGGACAAGGCAGATTCTTCCTCAAATTATATCGTGGTCTCAGGTTGCTGTCAGAGACATAGTGAGAGCTCTGTTCCTTTGAGCAATCAAAGCACAAACAGGGATGCCATTTCACCAAAATGCCCGGTGTAGCGGAAGTGACATCACACAACTCTTGACACCCTGATGACATCACAGGAAGTGATGTCATTTGACCCCACCCTGAAGGGATATCGCGGTAAGCGATGGAACACGACCTTTAACCCATTGACAAAACAGGAAGTGGCATCACATAGCATTGTACACTACGAAAAATATGGTTACGATATCACTATAATGTGATGTACATTTCATATAAGAATGGATCGCCATATGTATCATTAAGATCAGTGTGTATAGGCCCATATTACCAAATTACTGTGAATGCAAGCAGACGTCCATGACCAAATGATAATGATGTGTTATTATGTAGCACTTACGCTTAAGCACTTTACATAGAAGAAATATACACCCAATATCATCCAACCTGTGTTGGTACCCATTTATCGACCTTAGAAGGATGAAAGGCTGAGTTGAGGCATTTAAGAAGAGATTAAATGAGTGACTCACTCCCTGAAGTTTGCCTGAAATAAACCTTTAATGAGCCTAGCAATTATTTTATAGAATTCCAGAAAGACACATTTTTTGGCATTCCTATTCTTTCTTATTTAGGTTCAGTGCTGAAAGTGTTAGACTTGTAGCACTCCTGTTCTTATTTTTCTTCTTTTTTTTAAGGGGCCTGAACAAGAAAGATAGCCACTCCAAAATTAAAGACCCACATGGTGCTGGCCACAGCCCAGTAGCTTGCATTGTGCAACAAAAAAAAACAAAAAGAATTTTTTTTTAGAGGTCGCCAGGGAGACAGCAGAGGTCGCAAGGGCGACCTCTGACGACCCCCAAATGACATCCCTGAGCACAAAGCTGGATTACTGTATTGTCCTCCCTGGAAGTAGGGGGCCTGATTTCAGGGGTGAAGAAATGTGATTGTGTTTGGCAAGGCTGAGGCGTATTTTGGGTGGATCTTGGTTTTGGGTAACTTGGCTACAAACAAACCTATCAATTGGTAATGTCAAACAGTGAATGGATTAGAATAATGCAAGTACAATTGGATTCATGCTTCATAGATTTTAAAAGGAAGTGAAACTTCCTCAGATAAATACGTGTGTGTGAAGAATACACCATTTTCTCAAACAGGTTACAAGTGCCCAAACATCACTGTGGTGGAAACTGGTGTAATTTAAAAACGTCATCACATAACATAAATAGGAATTTCCCCACACAAAACTGGCATGTGCTACCACTCTTTGGCAAATTGCTCAGTGTAAACATCTACTGTTAGGTCTTTGTATATTAAATATTATTGACTCCTCTTGTAAGTTTATATACTTGTTTCATCTCATGTTCTTACTTTGCTACCTTTTGGTTAGGCTGGAGAACATACCAATAAATGCCCTTATAGGTAAGTCTATGCATCTCCCCTACAAAAGAAGTCCTATATTACAACCAGCAAGAAAGAAGAGAGACCTGTATTTACTTTATCAGCATCTAAAAACGAAGGCACGTTTACCATTGGTCAACTGGATCAGTATAGTAATTATGCATGTACATAATTCTGGAATGCATGGCTGAAAGGTGTTGCCCAACTCACATGCTGGCCCTAGTAGGAATTATTGTCTTTGGGAACACCAGACACGCTAGATACAGACAGTTTTCTCTGGCACAATCAAGCAAGTCAGCCAGACCTTGCGCGAGGGGACTCTTCTTGTTTTTGCCATATCTGACCTCCACAGGAAAGCCTTGCATTGACAGAATCCAGGAAGTAATTCGGGAATTACTCACATTTCCGGCCCGGATTCTGTCACTTTGGAGATATTGCAGAGGCTGGTGTGGAGTCTCCACTATGATGTGTTCCC
Organism: Ambystoma mexicanum; assembly: GCF_040938575.1. Taxonomy (NCBI): domain Eukaryota; kingdom Metazoa; phylum Chordata; class Amphibia; order Caudata; family Ambystomatidae; genus Ambystoma; species Ambystoma mexicanum. Next base: position 336,217,954 of record NC_090935.1, read on the forward strand.
CCTGGATAAACGGGCGGTAATTCTTCAATGCCCACACCGTTGCCAGGAGTGCCTTCTCACAATCGTTGAATTTTTCCTCCACAGAGGATAAAGTTTTGCTCGCATAGGAGATTACTTTATTGACCTTGTCATGCTTTTGGTATAATACGGCCGTCAAGCACGTATTAGAGAACCCTGTCTCCAGGAAGAACTCCTTGTTTCTGACAGGGTAAGCTAGGCAAGGCGCTTGTGAGAGGCTTCTCTTGAGTTGTCTTACTGCCTCGGATTGTTCTGGACCCCATTCCCACTTGACCCCCCCCTTTAGGAGATGAATCAGGGGTCTGGTGATCTCTGCGTAGCCCTCAATGAACTTTCTGCTGTAATTAGCCAGTCCAAGGAGGCTCCTTAGTTCCCGCAGAGTTGTGGGGTCTTTCAGTTTCTGAAGTGCTTCCACTTTCTTTTCCTGGGGACAGAGACCCTGAGGAGTAATCTCATGCCCCAAGAAGTTAACACGGGTTTTACACCACTGTGCTTTCTGAAAGGAAAGTTTTGCTCCGGCGGCCCTCAACTGTGTCAGAACATAACGGATCTCCGCTATGTGTTCCTCCAAAGATGAACTTTTGATGAGGACATCATCTACATAAGCCAGGTTACCCCTTGCACCCAAGTCAGGCATGGCCTTGTGTAGAAAAATGTTGTATTCATTGCCGGAGTTGAGGTATCCGAAGGGAGTCCGGGTCCAGGTGTACTGCTGGCCCCCAAAGGTAAACGCCAGCTTGTATTGGTCCTCCCTACTGACAGGCACAGTCCAGTATCCATTGGTCAGGTCTATTGCAGTGAATACCTGTGACCCCTGGATCTGGGCCAGCCCTTGGTCAATGTAGGGCAGAGGCCATCGGGAAGTATGGACCCATTTGTTGAGCTCCCTAAGGTCGGCGCAGAGTCTCCACTGGCCGTTTGGCTTCAATATTCCCAGCACCGGATTATTGAAGGTGCTGTGGACTGGACGGATTATTCCCCGGGACTCAAGGTTCTTAATTATTTCCGTAAGGGACTCCATTGATGCGAGAGGCAAGCGATATTGCTTCACAAACACAGGAGTCATGCCAGGGTCCGTGGGGATTGTTGTTGTGTGGATGTCAGTGCGACCACAGTCATATGAGTCTACCGCAAAGAGATCTTGGAAATCCAAGAAAACTTGTTTCAACTTTTGCTTTTGTTCCAGAGTCACACAGGCATCAGCTAGGTTGACTCTCTCTTCCACCATCTGCCTGAAGCCTGGAAAGACTTCTGGTTTGGCTATTTCCGCAGCCTCCTCCAGCTGGGTGGAGAAGTCCCTGGTCAGAGTGCTGATTTGGACCGGAGGCTTCAGGTGGGAAAGGCAGCCCTCATGTACCTGGAAAATCACCTCATCCCTCCTGAAGTCACACGTCACATCTTCCTTACCATAGGGGCAGGAAGTGTACACCAGGAAATTCCCCCCATGCCGGGTGAAAATCCTGTCTGGTGTTGTATTGTCCTCACTGTCACTGTCAACACAGTCCTTGGGGATTGGTCCTAACAGTTCATTTACAAGATCAATGGAGAAATGTCGGTCATCAACCGCCATTCCAATAATGGTGCCCGCGGCTAGAGTAATACTCTTTAAGTCGCTGTTATCCACCTCTATTAGAATGGTGTCATGTTTTATGTTGACTAATGGAGTTGGGTTTACCCCCAACCCTTGCTGTTGGAAAGAAGCATTTAGATGTATGTAAGCATCAGGGTTTTTCAACTCTTGTCCCCTTTTAACTTTCACTTCCAGGGAGAATTGTCGGGTCCTTTCTGGGATGGTGACTTCCTCTTTAACCTGAATTTCAACTGCATAAGGTAGCAATTGAGCTGACCTAAATGCTTTTTCTGGATCATCAAAGCCCATGGGATTATCCGCTAATCGGGACCAAGCTTTGAAGTTTATTAGGTCCAAACTAATGGCAAAGCGATTGAGAATGTCACTGCCTAAGTAAAAGGCGGCAGGGACGTCTCGCACGACCCAACAATTGTGGACTATGCTCTTATTGCCAATGGAGATTTTGAGCATACACCTGCTTGGCAGGAGATGTTTGGAATTAGGTGCTTCCAGGTCCATTTCCCATTTATCTATCAGTTTGAAGGTGGGAAGGGCTGGATCTTTTGGGAGTTGGCGGAACATGGCTTCGCTGATGAAGCTCTTACCGTTGTTCACACACACTCGAGCGAGAACAGAGTCCTTCCCATCATTTAACTGAACAGGGATGAACAACTGCTCTCCAATTTGCTGAATATCAGCCAGGCTTTGAGCTGATTTCACATCTTTCTGGACTATAGGAGTGGGAGTTTCAGATTGTGGATTGGTATAGAATTTCAAAGTGTTTCCTTCCAGCGTGGAATACCACTTTAAACTGGAAGGAAGGTTGATTTTCAGAAATAGAGAGGACCCCCCATCACCAGTCTGTTGTCCTACTGCTATGACTGTCACGTCTGGAATTTGGTTGTTCTGGAAGTGAAATTCTACTTGGTCAGATTTTTGTTCAACCATGTGGCAGGTGCCGTTTAAACTAACATGGTTGACACTCTGTTTTAATTTTATTGGTCGGCTAGTCTGGGTCCAGAGGACCTTGTTTACGCAATCTATTAGGGGTGACAACCTTCTCAGGAGGTCATTCCCTAGTAAACAAGGGGTGCCCTCTGGGGTCACAACTATGACCGGGTGTTTCAACTTATGTCGCCCAATTTTAATGTCCAAATCTGCCGTCCCCTCGACGGGAATTTCCTTCCCGTCAAAGTTCTGCAGTTGTCCAGGAAGAGAGGTGAGAGGAATTTGGTAATTCTCTCCCCTTCCTGCATTCAGTTCATCAAAGGCCCTTCTGGACAGAAGGGTAGCTTGAGATCCAGTGTCCACCAGTGCCGAGATTGTACCCTGCCCCTGTACTTGTACCGGGGCATAATATCTTCCCTCCTTCTCCTCAAGGGGGCACAGATAATGTACATTTATGGACAACTGGTGGGCTAACTTTCTGGTTTTGGACATTGCTAGCGAAGAGATTTGGGCAGAATTCTGTGGAGAGCCTTGGGAATCTGAAAGAAAAATTTTGCAACTGGAGATCAGAGCCATTGTGGGTTCCCCTGGCTCCGGTTCTGGGCCGCCCCCCCCTTTTTGGAGGCAGTCACCAGGATGGGTTTGAACCAGGGGATTTTCTTGCTGTTGGTTCTGGGATGAGATGGTGGGCGGCGGTAGCTCAGTCTCCACATCTCCCCAGTCTGGATTTGCATCCCTAGGGACCCATTTTTCTTTGGGAGGAGTTCCCCCCTCTCTGAAGGAGAAGATCCTTTTCTCAGGATCCTCTGAGGATCCCTCTCCCTCAAATTGGAAGATCTGTACCTCCTCCTCAAACTGAGTCTGTTTGGGTCTTTTGTTTCTCCTACCCCCCCTCTGCTCCTTAGGAGGCAGACTTTCAGGGGCAAGAGATTTTGTTTCCGGTTCCTGGGTTTCCAGGGGCTGTTTACAAGTGAGGAAGGAAGCTTCCTCCAAGGCTTTACACCCCCCTTCCCCTTGTGCCTCCTCCCTGGGAACCGGTGAGTTATCGGGGTGCTGCCCCCGTCATTGTTCTGGAGCACCAGGTCCAGAGTTGGGTGCGTTCTGCGCCGGCATGCTGATCTGAGGGTTCTGCTGCGCCCTCAGTATATGACCCATATCCCGCGCCATGTTTTGAACCTGGCGCTCTAACTGGGAAACCCGCTCAGGCTGATACGGGGCCCTGTTTTCTCCCCTGGGCTGATCCCGGGAAGGGTAGCTATCCCTCCTCTGGTAATACCCCGGGTTGGGAAGATTTGGGTACCCCTCCACCCTTGGCCTCCCCTCTCCCGGATTCAGTGGTCTGGGCTCAGGGAATTGGGGAAAGAAGGATGGATGGTTTTGGGGCTGAAAGTTGGGTGGATACCTGGGGAAAAAGTTCTGCCCAGGATTTGGAGAGTTTCTGCCCTCCGGTGGGAAGTTAGGAGGGAAGTTCCCTGGGTTAGGTGCTTGGCTGGATCCCCCCCCTTGGGCTGGAGGAGTCCACACATAACCCAGGATGGGTCTGTTTCCCTTGTAACGGGGACTTACATAATCAGGAGAGCGAGGGACCCCATTTGTGGGGCTGCCTCCCTGGCTCCCTGTCTGTGACTGACCCGAGGACCTTCTGGGCCTAGCATTATTAGGTGCAGGTAGGTTTTTAGGCCCCCCCATCTCCAAATCCAAAACGGGGGTGACCTTTACCTCTGCCACCTTGGCAGCAGCAGGGGTGCTGTTGGCTTTGGGGTTTTTCTGGGCATTACTTTTGCTATCTACCGGTTTCTGCACCTCATAGATCCGGGTAGCCTGTTCAATGACCCAGTCTAAAGATCTTTTCTCGTGAAAATCCCTCACGAGCTGGGTCATGATATATTTGGGCAAGGCATGGAAAAACGTATTTATAAATTCCCTGCTATCCGTGCGCACCCTTCTTGTGGTCTGTGCAAAAGCACGCTTTAACTCCTGCACAAATTCTTGTGGGGCCTGATCCTCCCCACATTGCAAATTGTAGGCTGCCTTGCGAGCCTCTTGAGGATTTCTGTGAACAGAAAAATGTTTCAGGATGGCCGCCTTATATGTGGACCATCTTAAATGATTTTGGTCCTCCAGCCCCGCAAAGAAACTGGAGTATTCCGGGGAGAATGTCCACTTTACATATTGAATACAGCTTTGGCTGTCCTTCAAATGGAAAGTCTCCATCATTTGTTCAAACAACTCTAAGTGCTCCCAAACAGAATACTTAGCGTTCTTATGGTAAGGCGTGATGACGCTCCTGATCGCCTTAATCTGCTTTAAGGGGTCCTTAAGCAAGGCCCTTTTTGCCTTATTGGCCTTTTTGGTTCGGGTAACCCTTGTCCATTCTTCCTCGGACTCAGAGGCACTGCTCCCAGAGGTTCCCGTCTGTTCTTCCAGGTTTTCCCGGATTCTGCGAGCCTGGGAATGGCTGGCAGAATGTGGGGACCTGGTCTCCTGTGTCCTGCGCAGTTCAGAGGAGTCTTCAGATTCCTCCTTGCTGCCAGGATTTGATGGGTACCCCCTCCACTGACCTAACTGGGCAGAGGTTTTCAGGATGCCCTTAATGGGCCTACTCTCCTGGGGTTCCCCATTGAACTGTACTGTACTTGGGTGCCCATACCCGGATGCCCACCGCTCCATTCCTGAGTGGTACTGGCCTATGAGCCCCATACTCTTAGCTGGATAGTAATCTGCCATCCCTGTGGCCCTGTGCTCATGTGCGCCAGGGGACATGGGGGTGGTAGAGTCCAGGGACTGGGGGAGATGAAGGCCCCTGGTGGTAGGGCTCCTGCGGTTATGGTCAGGAATCTCTCTTTCCCAGCGGACCTCATCTCTATCCGCCCCTGCTCCCTGTTGCAATGCAAGAGCCTGCATTTGTGCTTTCAGTTCCTCTGTTAAGGCCTTACTCGACTCTATCAGTTTCTCCTGCATCGCTACCTGTTGCCGGAGCCTATCATTGTGTTGGGAGAGGGCCTCATTTTCCCTCTGTGCTTCCTGGTTGGTCCTGGAGAACTGGGCCAGTCTTTGCTGCAGGAGGGTTACCTCCTGAGCTGTGTCCCTATTGGCCTGCTCCTTTCTTGCTAGAGCATCCTCCACCCTCCTGGTGTGCTCTAGCAAGTTCTGGTGTTCTTTTTGGAGGTCACCCAGTCCCTGGTGGGTCAGGTGATTTTCTTCCATTTTTCTTTTTAAATGGCAGACTTCCTGGCCTAAGGTATCCCTTTCCTGACTGAGAGCCTGCATCTGTGCTGCCAGGTCGTCCCTTTGCCTTTGGAAGGCACCAGCATTCTGGTGCTCCTGATCAAACTCTGCCTGGGTATCCAGGTCTTTCAGAATTAGTTTGTTGCTCTCTGCCTTCTCTCTATCTAGGTGGCCTTGCAGGGTGACTACCTGCTCAGCACATACCCTGTTGAAGTCCAGTTGTTGCTCCAGCTTTTTCTGGCTTTGCAGTAGGGAGTCCAAACCTTCTTGGTGTTCCTTCTGCAAGGCCAGAAATCTGGTATCCTGTTCTGACTTTTCCTTTTGCAGCACATCCATATCCTCCTTTATTTTAGTGATGTACAGTCTGCTGTCATTTTCTGACTCCTGGCTCCTCTGCAGCCTCTGCTCAGAAGAGACCAGGTCAGATTGGACCTTCTCTAACACCATCTGTTGCCTATTTGCCAGATTTTGGCTTTCAGCACATCTATCCTGCATGTCTCCCATATGTAGGTACAGGTATGCTGCTATCCTGGCAATCTTGTCGTGTTCATCTTTGGCCTTAGGAGCCATATATAGTTCACTCAGGGCCACATGTAATGGACCCTGATCTCTCCATAAGTCTGACCCTGTTTCAGTGACCTGTCGCGTGATGGCCTGCAACCAGGCATCCTGGCCCTGCTCGGCCCATTCACCTCTCACAAATAATTTATGTAAGAAGTGCTCTCTGGCTATTTTCATATCTACCAAGGTCGTCATTCTAGAGATTGGTCTCTGTCCTGACTTACAGAAGTTAGTATTTTATTTTTGCAGAACAGAACTTTTCTTGGAGTGTCCCTTTTGAGGAATGCTTTACAGCGTAACACAGCGTGGTGATCCGACCGGATGTATGTATCCCGTCAGTTAGCACACTGTATTAAGCTGCACAAGTGGTATTCTAACCCAAACGTCCGGCTCGAGCCCCCAATTTGTAAGAGGATTCAATTCAGCACTACAGCTAAGTTAACGCCTAGTCTAGAATACTGAATGAAAACCCTTATGGATATATCTTTATGTCCAGTTCATGCGTTCTGGATGACTACCCCTATATAACACCCCTCTCTTGGAATCCCCCTGACCCCACTGAGCCAAGAAGTAGTTCTGTTTTGCAAGTTAAAAGGGTTTATTTGATAATTTAAACAATAGATATATATATGACACTTTATAATAAATTAATAATTGAATATCACACATAATCTGATATGATACAGATTAACAACAGAGAATCGGGCACTAGCACACTTCTTTATAATTACTAAGGAGTTGAGATGAAATGGATAAGGTAGCACACTGGTAAATAGGAACAAAAGAAGAAGGTGGTACAAAATGCTTTATAGAGTTCAAATGGATGCAAGGTTGAATGAATGAAATGCAGTATAGAGATACTCAATATGATTTCAACAAAACAATGTAATCACTTTTCTCTGGCAATCCCCTCCCCCCCTTGATGCAATGCAAGGAAATGGGAGGAAACACACAGTTCTCAGAAATGCAATCAAATGTGATTCAGTTCACCCCAGCAAGCTTAAAGAAAACAGATAGGAGTTTTGAAAACACAGGTAGGAGTTTTGAAAACACAGGCCCAAATGCTTTGATATGTGCTAGCAATGGATGAGAAATATGCTGGAAATGCTTTTTAATTCCCTTTCAGAGGTTCAGGGTGAGTGGTATCTAGTTAATATTAGTCCAGGCTCACACTAGCAATGATGCAGGGATAGTTAGCAGGTTAAACGAATTTCTGGCAAATGGAAGGCAAGCAGCAGCAGTTTTTACATGTGAAGAAATTTGCAAATCGCGGCAAAATTCGCGGATGCGCCGAGCGCTATTACAGAGGAACCACAAGGACTATCTCTATCGTTTTGGGGTCCTAGGAAAGCCTAGGATCTCATCTTCCAAATGAAAGTTACTGCAAGTCTCTAGCACAAACGATTGATTGCGGAGATATGAGCGATTAAATAAAGGTCGTTTTTCAGATTTGAAATTTTAAAGTTCAAAAAGACACGTGCAACTTGCAACTCGGAAATGACAAGTGACAGCTTTACAAATGACAGGTGACAGTTAGGAGACAGTTCTACTTAGATTAAAATAGGATTGAATTATATTATTTTAACTAGGAGATTGGTTCTACACAGTTCTGCTGGGTACTCACACTATATTCTTGAGTGAAATGGGCCTCGCCATGGATCTGGTCAGGTTTTTAAACTGGACTCTGGTCTGGTCTGGCCTCTGCACTTCACAGTGATCTGGGTCAGCTCTCTCTGCTGGTCTGGGTCTCTCTGGGTACAGCACTGCTTTCTCTCTGGTCTGGTCTCTTAGTTCTGGATAGATTGAAGTCTCTAGTTTGGCTTTCTGGAGGTTTGATGGAGGTAAAGTATGGATTTTTTCGGCAGAGCGTCCCGCTGCAGATGGAATTTGAAGGTCTCTATCTGTCCTGTCTGTCTGCTTTTATGTGTTTAGAATGTGGGTGTGTTCTAGCATCACTGACCCTACCTCTCTCTCAGCTTCTAATTGGTCAAACTTCCATTTATCATTTGATTGGGGAATGAACTGTGAGTCAGCGTGATGTCATTTTACAGCCTGCAGAAAGTCCACTCCTCCTGTCAACTTACACACAAATCTAGATTTGAAACAAATACATATTTGCAGAGGTACATATTGTTTTAAAATCATATGCACCCATCATGCATTACAGGAGGTATCCCCTGTTCAAACTCTGCTCTTCCTGGGAGCTTGCATTCAGAAATGGCACATATTTCACTTTTTAACTGATTTTTCAATTTCTGACATTGACCCAACTTTACATACATGTGCGCAGGGAGTAGGGACATTAACTGATGAAGTTTCAGATTTTTAACATGCATACATTTAGAGTTATATCCACTTTTCCGCTAAAACCCCTCTGAACACGCCACCGGGTCGAAAAACCTCTTAAAATGTGGGCCGAAAAATCACAAGAATTATGGTGTCATTTATAAAATTTTCACATGTCCGCTCTATGAGTTATTCATCTTTTTAAAGTTATGTTCTGGCTCCAAAGGGGTGTGGTTTACCCTCAGCACAAGGTTGAATTTCTGGTTAATCCAGTTCTGCCAAGCCAGCTTGCTCTCACAGGCAGTGCCCCTCCCAGCTCCTGCCAAGAGGAAGCTACATTTTACGACTGCGGTAATAAAAACCTTTGCCTGAGTGAAGAGGGCTTTGTTCACTCTCCTGCAGAGCAGGTAATTCAATTATCAGATAGATGGCATATCCTTTGTGTGAGCAGCAAAAGGGCAGATGGCCTGGGAACACAGCTGTGACTCAAGTTTCCCTTCTGATGGGGGTAGTTGCCAGGCAGAATTCAGTTCCTTAAGCCAGGTTTCAGATAAAATGTCACTTTTTGTTCCCCAGTTCCTGCATTCAAATAAAACTAAACATTTTTACATATGCAGCTAAAATGCTGATTCTAAGTGCAAAACTATGGCATTTCAACAGTTACAAAGGCATGTGACACCAAACATAGGTCACTCATTTCATCTAAACATTTTCGATTTTAGTGTCTTTAAATCCAGTGCAACTTAAACTGCTGCACTCCACAGCTCAGCCAGTTTTGTTATAAGCATTGTTCTGGGCTCTTCATTTCCCAGATTTTGTAGGCACACAACACTCCATTCTACCAAATGTCTGCTGGTGTCCAGTGAGTTTTTAGATGTGTTGCAATGTTTAAAATAGACAGTTTGAGCCTGCCTTCAGAGAAACACAGGGTGGTTTTAAACTGCCGGCTTTTGGATAGTGGTGAGTACTGGTACTGCACCCATTTTTGAGATTTAAGAAATGAATTCCCCACAGTTCTAGGTTGCATTTGGCAATCAGCATTGCCATTCCCAATGGTTTCAGACTACTGTGTGGGTAGTCCAATGATGGTTTTAGGCAGTTTCCTTCTGTGCCCATAACATCGGCAAAAATGGGTGGCAGCCTATTCTTCATGCATTTCCCTGTGCATTTTCTGGGAAGCTCTGGCCATCATGAGGTTTTCCATGTCAGTACTGCACAGTTTTGAGGTATGGCTCGGATGCATGGGTAAATACATCCCACAGGGGCAGCACGTTGCAGACGATATGGGTATCATAGGAATACTGGAACATAGCAGTTTTTCTGTAGGCTATTTCACTCAATAGCTAAAGAGAGAGCACGTCATATCAAAAAGTGACAAAAGACTTGTGTATAAAGAAATATGTAATTGCAGTCCCCTTTGATCCCACACTTTTAACTAGGTTAGGTGGGATACAAAAAACGTTTAGTGTATTTGTGGCATTAAAAAACACATGTGTATTCATTGCAACATCTGGTGAAGTAGCTACAAAAAGACTACAGAAGCTGATACAGCAACACGAATTGGTGGACCAGTGGAATCTTATGACCCCCTCATTTACAGTTCAATTACCTTATTTTTGGCTAACCTGCAGATGTAGAAAACATTTACTATGGTGGACTTTGCAGTTCATAATTCCATAGCTCTCATCCCCATCACCCAAGAACTAAATGAAACTGTGAACTACAAACTCCACCGCAGTGAAAGTTTTCTTTAAGACCTCTGCAGGTTGGCCAGAAATAAGAAGCAAAGAAAGATGGAACCTCAACACATAGTAAGTAGTGGCTAAGCATGGAACACTATTATTATTGTTTTTTTATGATTAGTGGTTACTTTTCACAAGTAACCACTAAAGAACAGGATACCCCGAAAAGATATGGGCTGAGACACAAGAACAACCTACGAAGAAAAGCAGACCCACCCATCCCTTCAGACAATATGCACTGCCAATGCCTCCATGGCTTATGCCCCTACTCTTTGACTATCTGACACACGAATATTCAGCCAAAAAAGAGGAGGGCAACAATGCTCCATCGAAAAAAAGGATCGAGGAAAAGACAAACACACAGCACAACAACTTAATCCAGAAGTGCATTCACTGATAGAAACAGACTTCTGGAGCTGTCCAAACAAAGCGAAGCGTCACTCCACTCCTAAACCCCTTTTATGTTATGTTATCAAATTTCTAATGCGCACATTCTCCAACGGTATCTTGGTGCTAATGAACCAACAAGAGCAGGCTGTGCCACTAGATAGCTAAAATAAAAAGGTTTTTAGGGCACGCCTAAACATGAGATGATTCTCTGTAACTCTAACATCCCTTGGCAGGGCATTCCACAGTTTAGCAGTCGCTACTGAGAAGGCACGGTCGCCCGTTCTAACCAACTTATAGCGTGTTATCATAAGAAGGGAGCCATGCTGTGAACGAAGGATCCGGGTGGTAACATAGAGTTGATTTTTGTCCTAGAGATATTCTGCTCCCAGTCCATATACGGCGCGGTCAACGGCACATAGTGGTTTGAACTCAATACTTTTTAACACCGGAAGCCAGTGGAGATTCCGTAAAATAGGTGTGATGTGAGTGTCATATGGGGATCGAGTAGCTACTCAAACAGCCAAATTCTGAAGTCACTGAAGGCGCTTGATGAGATACAAAGGGTCTGCCAAGTACAATGAATTACAATAATCAAGGCAGCTCATTACTAGTGAAGCCACAACCGGGGTGTGAAAATGTATGGGGAAGAAAGGTAAAACTTTCAGAAGTATCTTCATCTGAATATGCCCTCCCTGGCACTAGGCACCAATTTGAGCCTCCATTGAGAGTGAAAAAGACAGTTTCACTCCCAGATCCCTAACATCTGACAAGGGAAAGGTCAGAGCGAGAGAGGCCAGAAAGAAAGTGTCCATAAGTCAGTGGCAGATGGAGGGCCAGCCACCTGAACCTCCATCTTGTCCCCATTCAATCTCAGCCAATTATAGCCCATTCACTGCCCACAGCCTGCATGCAACTCCTAAACTGAGATGGCGAGTCAGATTTCAGAAGATTCAGGTGGACTTGAATCTGTGTTTCATCTGCATATGAGTAGCACCGGAAGCTCTGAGAGTGAATGAGACCCACCAGCGGTTGCATACATATATTTAAAAAAATGGCGGACAAGGCGGAGCCCTGAGGAACACCACAGGAAATGGAAACAGGAACAGAATGAAAAGGGAAAAGAGATAGGATTTGCTCACTATCTGACAGAAAGGAAGAAAACCATGCCAGTACATGGCCGGAGAGACCATCTTGGGTGAGGTGATGCAACAGAATGGAGTGGTCAACTGTATGAAACGCTGCTGATTGGTCTAATAAGATCAGCGCCACCAATCCTCCCTGGTCGGACAGCCCCTCATTTGCATCAGCGTTTGCTTGATCTTCTACTGTTAGCCCATTTACACCCTCTCCCACCATTGGATCATTGGACTTGCTTTGCCAGCAATAACCAGATACAATCAACCCAAATATATAGTGCAAGCAGTGGGATGCAACACCGGATGTATTGCAAATCCGTGCCATGTCCTGTACACAGCACGAGCCAGAGATCTATGTGAATTCACTACATGTATGTGATAAGAGGCAAGGTGTACCAGATGTTCCTGCATGCATGTGGTCAGTTGCCAATCTATGATCATCGAGCACAGAGCTCATTCATTCCATATACAGACTAGAGTTTATGGTATGGAACAGGATATATCGTGTGACCATCCCATCTCAATAAGCTCTGCCTTGATCCTCCTTTTAATAAGTTTTCCCAGGATATGATCAATTGTATAAGGGGGAGAGTGATGCAGCTTTAAACTGGTTGCATGTTTGGTAAGCGACTAAGAGTCTTGCTGTAATTTCGCAAAAAAAAAATGCTGATTACATTTGTGCATGTATATGTGCATGACACAGGATCTGCTTGTGCATGGATTCTGTGCTGAGCATAGCGCACATGCGCATGAGGGAAGGTTTCTCTGGCGTGTCTCACTGTTTCATAAATGCAGCGAAATTACCTTAACGTCTCAAGCACTCTTGAGAGCATTGCTTTCCGTCAAACTCTGATGCACAGGGACTCGCTTGCTGAAGCATTGTGTCAAGATGCGTCTACGTGGAATTCTGTGCATGTGTGAGTCAGCTGTCTGTGCACAGGCAGCTCGGCATACTTAAACAACCACAGAACGTGACGAGTCGGCGCATTAAAGAATCGAGGATACGTGACGCTTGAATCACTGTGAGCTTTTGTTTGGGGCATGTGTACCGAAGGATATTGCATTCCAGTAAAGAGCGTTCCTGCTGAGCTCTAGCAGGCAGAGGTCGACCCAAGGGTTACAGCTGGAGCTCCGCGCGGGGTACTGTCTGGATCCGGCTCTGCCTTCACTTGTCTCCGTTCCCTGACTCTGTCTGCTACAAGGTCAAACGATGTCCTCCTTCTAAACTGGATCACTGCCACGCACTCCCAGATAAAGAGGCATCAGCACTTTTGGAGAGAAAATCCAATTGTGTGTGTTTGACCACTACGGGAAAATGAAAAGCTAACTAAACCCTGCATCCATTTCATGCAGCCTTTCACATTTCTTTTACAATGCAACATGTTCCCTTTGCAAGCATTATAGAGTAGGAAGCTGTATGGGTTATCTAGCAGGCAGGCAAATGGTAGGTATGCATCATGCTTACCACTGAAGGCTTCGGCTAAGGTTAAGCAACTGCAATGAAGCTTGGAACATGCATGGAGTCCTTCCATCTTTAATGACATTGCATTCGTGCTCCCTCAGTATAATATATGATATGGCATTTATAACGCACCTATACACAAATATTTCAAGGCACAACGAGGCAAGGGAGGGGGAACAAAGGGAAGACAGACAACGATCCTACTAGGCCAGGTGTCATTCAGATCGCACAAGTGGATGGGAAGGGGGAAAGGGAAAAGTGGGTGGGGGAAGGGAGAGGGGAAAGTGCAGTACATGGGATAGTAGAATAAATAAGATAAATAAAAACGGCCAGCTGGTGGCAAGTGCAAGGTAAGTGCAGACATACGTGCTGGTAGGGGGCCTGTAGGGATACAGGGGGATACATCTTCATAGTCCTAACAATTACTTGCGCTTGTTTGGAACGCTAAGCATGTTACCTCTTGGCCCCCGCCGGCATAGCGGACGTTGCGGTTCACAGGCGTTGATAGTTGACTTAGATGACAAACACCAGTATGGCGATTGTTGATGGGATTTGTCTCTGGTGGTATGGCAGACAGCCTGTCCGGGGCACACTGCGAGGTATACTCTGTGGGTCCATTGAAAGTCAACTTGTGTGCAGGTAAACCCTTGAATGCTGGAGCCTGGAATCTAGAGCAAGGGTCATTTATTCGATTTTTCTGGAACTGACCGTGATTAGGTCTGACATCGGACAAGGCAGATTCTTCCTCAAATTATATCGTGGTCTCAGGTTGCTGTCAGAGACATAGTGAGAGCTCTGTTCCTTTGAGCAATCAAAGCACAAACAGGGATGCCATTTCACCAAAATGCCCGGTGTAGCGGAAGTGACATCACACAACTCTTGACACCCTGATGACATCACAGGAAGTGATGTCATTTGACCCCACCCTGAAGGGATATCGCGGTAAGCGATGGAACACGACCTTTAACCCATTGACAAAACAGGAAGTGGCATCACATAGCATTGTACACTACGAAAAATATGGTTACGATATCACTATAATGTGATGTACATTTCATATAAGAATGGATCGCCATATGTATCATTAAGATCAGTGTGTATAGGCCCATATTACCAAATTACTGTGAATGCAAGCAGACGTCCATGACCAAATGATAATGATGTGTTATTATGTAGCACTTACGCTTAAGCACTTTACATAGAAGAAATATACACCCAATATCATCCAACCTGTGTTGGTACCCATTTATCGACCTTAGAAGGATGAAAGGCTGAGTTGAGGCATTTAAGAAGAGATTAAATGAGTGACTCACTCCCTGAAGTTTGCCTGAAATAAACCTTTAATGAGCCTAGCAATTATTTTATAGAATTCCAGAAAGACACATTTTTTGGCATTCCTATTCTTTCTTATTTAGGTTCAGTGCTGAAAGTGTTAGACTTGTAGCACTCCTGTTCTTATTTTTCTTCTTTTTTTTAAGGGGCCTGAACAAGAAAGATAGCCACTCCAAAATTAAAGACCCACATGGTGCTGGCCACAGCCCAGTAGCTTGCATTGTGCAACAAAAAAAAACAAAAAGAATTTTTTTTTAGAGGTCGCCAGGGAGACCGCAGAGGTCGCAAGGGCGACCTCTGACGACCCCCAAATGACATCCCTGAGCACAAAGCTGGATTACTGTATTGTCCTCCCTGGAAGTAGGGGGCCTGATTTCAGGGGTGAAGAAATGTGATTGTGTTTGGCAAGGCTGAGGCGTATTTTGGGTGGATCTTGGTTTTGGGTAACTTGGCTACAAACAAACCTATCAATTGGTAATGTCAAACAGTGAATGGATTAGAATAATGCAAGTACAATTGGATTCATGCTTCATAGATTTTAAAAGGAAGTGAAACTTCCTCAGATAAATACGTGTGTGTGAAGAATACACCATTTTCTCAAACAGGTTACAAGTGCCCAAACATCACTGTGGTGGAAACTGGTGTAATTTAAAAACGTCATCACATAACATAAATAGGAATTTCCCCACACAAAACTGGCATGTGCTACCACTCTTTGGCAAATTGCTCAGTGTAAACATCTACTGTTAGGTCTTTGTATATTAAATATTATTGACTCCTCTTGTAAGTTTATATACTTGTTTCATCTCATGTTCTTACTTTGCTACCTTTTGGTTAGGCTGGAGAACATACCAATAAATGCCCTTATAGGTAAGTCTATGCATCTCCCCTACAAAAGAAGTCCTATATTACAACCAGCAAGAAAGAAGAGAGACCTGTATTTACTTTATCAGCATCTAAAAACGAAGGCACGTTTACCATTGGTCAACTGGATCAGTATAGTAATTATGCATGTACATAATTCTGGAATGCATGGCTGAAAGGTGTTGCCCAACTCACATGCTGGCCCTAGTAGGAATTATTGTCTTTGGGAACACCAGACACGCTAGATACAGGTGGCAACCAGTAAATAGATCATATTTTTAGAAACATTATAGAAGAGGTTCTGCATGCTATGGGGTGCACAAATGACACTGTATTTAATTATAAATAATAAATTAAATTCAATGCTGTAATTTCAACTGTGTTGTGTCAGTTATGTCTAACAATTCAAGAAATCTGTCATTTAAAAAAAGCCACATAATATTGACACTAAAATGTCAATTATTCTGATATCACAGGATTTGTGACATCTACTAGACAATCAGATTTATTGAACATAAAAGAAAAACAATAAGTGGGGTAACATGGGAAGCAAGGGAGTTGATGTGGGAATGGGAATGAGGATGGGAGAGAGAAAGGAGTTATGGGTGAATTAGGCAGGCTAAACAATTAATCACTTGACAGGCCTAGGAATATTGCTTGCTAGAATAATTAATGACATAGTTTACTGAACAATTAAGAAAATCTTAGAGAAATTAAAAAAATAATTTTCAGAATTTGACCCCTCTTATCTCTTCTCGTGAGGTAGAATAATGCTAGTAGAATTATTATTGTATTAAAAATCTTTTTATCCTCCTAGTATTCTTTGTTTATCTTTCAGGGTATTACTTTATAAACAAATTGACATATTATCAGTTTTCATTTAGAACAATAAACCCCCAAGCTAGTCTCTTTCCAAACTGAAAGTTAGAAAAGATATTGTGGGATGCAACTTCCTGATTTTAGGTCATGTTATTTGCCTTTTTTGCATTGGACAGGGTTCACGTTGGTTCAAAAAAGTGTTTTTCACAATATGGCAAACAGTTGAAAGACTTACAATATAGAACTTGTCCTATACTATTTCACAATTTTCTTCCCAAGCTAGATATCTTTCACATTTTCTAACACAATCAGACATGCTTCATCTAGATAAAACAATACTTGGAAGCCTTACCTGTTATGTGGGTGTCTCTGTATGGGGTAATCTGAATGTTACAATTAAGGGCAGGTCACTCAAAAGCCAACATTGGAGTATGCATCATTTGATTACCTTGGGAGATCTCTTTTGTAATAATGACCTTAGATACTTAAATAAGCTTTAACGTTTCCAGGCTTCCTGATGAAGATTTGCTTTTATTAAATTATCTTTTATTAAAATACGAAATCCTATCTTTTCTCACAAAATGTGTATTTATGTATGTATTTATTTATTTATATACAGAAGGAATAATGGCTAAGAAATCAGGTTTCACAGGAAGCAGTGAGCCTCTTACAGTGCAGTGAGTTTGAGGGAAATTCTGACCATGTTGTGGAGGGGAGTAAATGGAACAGTCACTGGGGATATTACATAAGTGGAGATACATAAATTAAGGACAACCACATTGGACATTTTTAAGTGCAGATAGGCAGTACATCCAGCTGTGCTCAGGACGTGACCATGATGGGTGAAGTGCTAAAAGGCAGGATGTGAGAGAAAGGGGCAGGTTAGAGGCAAAGGAGAAATGTTAGCTACCAGGCAGATGAGAGGTAGACAGTAAAATGCAGTATCACCTAGATGTTTGGAACAGATTGCAAAGGAGTGGGGGATTTGCGATATTACCCAAACACTTATTCCCACTAATAATTAATCACACCTCAGCCAACACACAGACTATGACTCCCTTCTGGTTAAACTCCAACTCTCACCCTACGACTTACACAGCTTCCTACTTATCTACAGACCCCCCAGCTACAACAAAAACTTTGCAGACATGCTCTGCAATACTCTGACAACCATCTTCACTCTCCATTCTACACTTACCATGCTAGACAATTTCAACATCTGGTTTGACTCTTCCTCAACCCCCATGACCCGATCTCTCACTGACAACCTAGAAGCATTTGACCTCACACAACTCATCTCCACATGCACCCATACTGCAGGTCACACACTCGATACGATCTTCACCACTGCAAACATATCTACAGTGCACCCACTCCATCTATCATAAACCAATCAATAAGCAATCTTCTTCTCTGTACCATTGACCATTGCATCTCACACCCAAGGTCGTGCACGACGTCAACCAACCGCCTCACTTCTGATTCGACTATGGAATAGAGTTGTTATCACCCCAGATCTAGCAAACTCCCTCCTCTACTCTCTCCCAACACTATCCCTCCAGGAAGTGCCACCCCCATCAAACTCTTTGAGCTCTGACTCTCAAATGCCCTTAAACCCCTCACCTCAACAAAACTGTCCTCTCAGAGATCAGGGCCCACACTCAGGTGGTACCATCAAGCTCAAACCACTAAAAAACCCTCAAGCACCAGCTGGAATGGACCTGGAGAACCATCCCTGCGGCCTGAACAAAACCGCCCTAGCAAGACTAACCAGAACATACAAACTAGAAATCAGAAAAACCAAGAAAGAAAGAATTATAGGGGAAGCGAATATTAAACTCTCAGAACCCGAGCAAGGAACTGCATAGAATCATTTCCAAATTCAACTACCCGGCCTGCTCTAATCCCCCCCCCACCCATCTCCCAATCCCTATGTGACAACTTATAAGAAAACTTCAACAATGTCGCTAACGACAGATACTCTGCCATCTTATCTAAATTGGAACACATGCCCCCACCCACTACCCACCCACAGCCCAACCCCCATCAAAACCCCCCTTCGATAAAAACTTTTCTTCAGGTATACAAGAGGACCGGGGTCGAACTACATAATCACCGTTTGGAGCACCTAGGCCCCAACAAACCCTCCCCCGGTAAACAGACGGAGGACTCAGCCAAGGGCAAGTTAGAACTGTCAGTTATTTTCCATAACAGAAAGGGATCATACAGGAAATAGGAAAATCTCCAGCAATCACAGCTCCTGAGCCTGGGTCAGGGGCTTTTGTTGGTGTGTGTCGTCACAAGTAATTACTTTTCGGCATAACCAACATACGTACACTATTGGGTGGCTGGGGTGGTAGTGCCTATAGACAGCACCTTAAGAGGTTAACTGACTGGTCCTCACATGTCAGGTGGCTTTGCCTGAGCCTACCCCAAAAACGATCTATTATATTGTTGCAGGGTTGCGGGATTACCATTGGCCCTTGCCCTTTGCCATCCACCCCTGGATTTGTGTTCCCTGATTGGCTGGAGCGGGTCTACCGAAGTCTGGGACCCAGCTCTGTTCTCAGCGCTCTGTGCACCTTCTCAAGGTGATGAGAAAGACTATGTGTCTCCATTGTTGCTACTGGTATAAGTACTTTGCCTTAGAGAGTGCTTGCAGGTTGCAACGTTGTAAAACAACACATGTATCAGTTCTTGTCTGCTTCACTGGGAACCGCTCCTCTTCCCACCATGAGTAAATGGCCATTGTTTAGCTCACCTGGATCATGTGGGTGAAGACCGTAAAATTGAGCTGTTCTGGCTGCAATTAGTGAGGATTTATTCTGTTATTTTGCAGGTGGCTACTTGTCTGTGGTACACAGATTGTTCTGCTCATCTCTGACCTTGGCTGTGAGCACCAGCCCTGGACAGTGTGTTGCAAAATCTGTTTTCCTTCGTCCCATATTCTGAGGACTGTAGCTTCATGTAATTCTACAATTGTTATGCAATGTTTCTAGATGTCTATATTGGGTTAATTTCCTTATGTGTTAGTTTTACTTGGCCTTCCAAGTTCATTATACGACCCTGTAGTTCCATGTGTTTAGTTGCAATATGCAATAAGCAGCTGCAAGCTTGCTCTGCATCTCTTGTTTTTCTTGCGATTCTTCGTTTTTGGCTAATGATAAAAATAAGAATGGCTTTTGACAGTATGTATATGTATCTGTCCTCTATCTACAGAACTATGTAAGCATGTGCTTTGTGTTTGCAAGTGTGTGTCCATGTAACTTCGAGCAGGGATGCGAGTTTGACTTGTGGCGAACGTTACTATGTCGTGGTGTCTCTAATGTCGTCAAGATATTTATCATTAGTCAATCAGGTCCAGTGAGGCACCTGTATCCATGATCAGTGTTGAGGCACCTGTATTCAGGAAGATGTCAGCTGGATAAGGTTTGAATGGTTGTCTGAGAGAATATCTGTTAGCATACATAGATGTCACTGGCCATCCTGGGAGCTGGCCAAACAGTGACTGGCATCTTGCATTTCTGGCTCTTTGGGATGTCATGCTTACAGGGGTCAAGGGTGGCATTCCAGTGATCCTCTCTTCACTTTCACCTCTTTCACTCCAATAACACACCACAAATTCCTCTCACAGGCAGCACAAATCCGCCCATCAGGCTCCCCTGAGGACCCTTGCCCACCGATCCTTCTCAAAAAAATCCTATCCTCAACCTGTGCAGGCAGTATCACACACTCAATCCTGAACCACTCCATAACATCAGGACTTTCCTGGAAGTCCTAAAAACCTCCTACATAAAATCCCTCCTTGAAAAACCTACACTCAACTCACTCCTCCCTCAAATCTAATGGCTGATCTCTAACACCCGCTTATCGGCCAAGTTCATGGACCGCACAGCAAACAAGCAGCTTGGCCTTTTCACTGAAGCCAACAACCTCCTAGACACTGTGCAATCTGGCTTCAGACCGCTGCGAATAACAAAATCCTCCCTCAGACCTCCAAAGAACAGCTGATGCAGAAGGCTGCACTGTAGTGATCCATCTTGACCTCTCTGCCGCCTTCGATACCATAGACCACACCATCCTCCTAGGCTACACTCATTAGGAGTCAAAAACACAGCCATCTCTTGGATCTCCTCTTTCATGTCTAATTGTTCAAAAATCATGCTCCTCCACCCTTTCACCTCCACCTCATCACAAGTAACAAAAGGGGTCCCAGAAGGAGCATTCCTTTCTCTCGTTCTCTTCAACATATATCTAAACCCTCTGCAAGCACGCATCCGCTCCCACAATCTTACCTGCTACAACTACGCAGGCAACACGCAGATCATCCTTAAAATACCAAAATCGCCAGGCCCCAACCATCCAGATATGTCATCATGCTTCTCTTATATTGACTACTGGATGGCGACCAACCACCTCACCCTCAAACGTTGTCTCTGGGAAAACATTGGTCCTAGCCCAACCTATTCCCTGGCCGCAATCCCTAGAGCCCGCCATTGGCAACCTCCACCTCAGTGAAAAACCTTGGATGCACACTGGACACAGAATTATCCCTCTCCCAACAAGTCAATTCTGTTTCCAGAACATGTTTCTTCCACCTACGCATCCTAAATTGTATCTTCCTTACCTCACCTATCCTCACCATTTCTCTGCCATCATCTCCATCATCCTCTCCTGCTCAGACTACAAATACTGCCTTTACCCTGGCACACCAGCGTTTCAGCTAAGGAAGCGGCAAAGAATCCAAAATGATGCAGCCCGCCTCCTCATTAACTTTACCTCCCATAGAACACATCAGCCAACACTGAGAGTCCTCCATTGGCTCCCTATTTGCTGACACACTACCTTTAATGCCATGTGCATCACCCACCGGTCCACCCCCAACACAGGGTCGGAATTCCTTCAAGAAAAAAACAAAGTCACCCACTGCCACCCCTCTAGTACTCTCAAATCTAGCACAGCATCTCTCCTAGTAGTACAACCCCCTCCAGACTCGGTGGATCCTCTTTCTCCAGCCAAGCTCCGATCATCTGGAACTCCCTACCCCTGCATATTCGCAATATTGACAATCACCTGGCATTCAGAAAGGCCCTCAAAACCTGGCTTTTCCCACCCTTCACTTGAAACTCTCACTCACTCTACACTCTAGATAGGTGCACATTAACTCTGACCCAAACACAACACTCCAGTCCTTTAATGCTCCACCGATGCCAGCAGCAGCGGCACACCATGACAAACTCTTCCTTCCTAAACACAACACTCTTACACACCAATACCCATGGATGCCGGCAGTGTTCAGAGGCACACCGTAACAAACTATTGCCTTCATCTCAACCCCCGGCCTGTCATCCCTCGGGGCCCTCTCCCACTGCTCAGACTTTCATTTAAAGGAGACCACGAATAGCAAGACCAGTCGAACTCCAGCAAAGCCTATGGTACATATACCTTATGCCACGTCTATGGACACAAGCCATAGGCACAGCCACCCATCCATGCACACTATAATGCAGCTATGGCTATGTTTTTCTGGTCTAGCAGCACACATAGCCATCCACACTGAAACCCCTGATGTACCTGAACACCTCTGCCATTAGTATACAGTGACAACCAACAAAAATGTATTTCGTCTAGCTGGGCACAAATTGAATCTTCTGCTCTAGAACTCTATCCTAAACCACCAACAGCACCCACCCACGTGCCTGACCTCTGGGCTGCTTACTGGAGCCTAGGAAGCCCACCCAAGTCCTAACCCATCAAAAATGCACACAAGCATCTGTTATTTAAACTCTTAACCTCCTGGACAAGGACTGCGGTCACTGAGGGCATTCCAACCACAGTGAGCATTGAGGCCATACAAATGGGTAATGGGTAATGGGTAAAGGGTGCTACATAAATGATAAATACAATGCAATACAATACAATATTTTGTAGGAAATTATACTTTTCAAATCGACATCAGTCATGGATCATTTCACACAATTACAAAATAAAGTATTTGATAGCTTCACGTCTACTGGTATTAAATTAATTCCTTGCAATTGAAAAATGAAGCAAATTCTGCCTATTCAATTGTGGTGGGTATGAGTACCTTTTACGTGAAGAGGTTCAATGTTAAATTGTAATGTCATGAAAAGACAACATGTCATCATCAGTTCTTGGGAACCAGTATCTAAGTATCTCTCAGATCAATCCAAATGATTCTGTCTTTTACAGGTATTGTTTCATGTTTTGATTGTATTACTTCTTTCTATCAATGTTCACTTTTCTTTTTCTTAACTTCTTTATTCTGTTAGACATTTATAATTCATAATGCACATTTTATACATTTAAGACAGTTTATCTTTTCTTAATTTTTCATTCACACTACCTTTTCCACTTTAAACAAATAGGCTTTTTATTTCTTCATCTTTCACAATCATGCAGTGCCTCGTATTTGATTTTCCTGTTGCTTGTTATCCCTTTCTATTACTGTTTCCCTAATTTCATAATGCATATTTTATACATTTAAGACAGTTTATCTTTTTCTAATTTTTCCTTCACACTACCTTTTCCACTTTAACCAAATAGGCTTTTTATTTCTTCATCTTTCACAATCATGCAGTGCCTCGTATTTGATTTTCCTGTTGCTTGTTATCCCTTTCTATTACTGTTTCCCTAATTTCATAATGCATATTTTCTACATTTAAGACAGTTTATCTTTTTTTAATTTTTCCTTCACACTACTTTTTCCACTTTAACCAAATAGGCTTTTTATTTCTTCATCTTTCAAAATCATGCAGTGCCTCGTATTTGATTTTCCTGTTTCTTGTTATCCCTTTCTATTACTGTTCCCAAATTTCTTTTGGTTCACCTTTCTTGTAATACGATTTATAATTAGAGGTTTATTGATTATGATGCTATTTTTAACACACTTTTTATTAGCAAAAAATAAGACATATAATTATTGTTATCTGGCTTCTAAGCTCCAGTCCGGGGATTGTTACAATGTTGCACATGGTTGTCTTGTCTCAATGAAGTGTGCTACCCCAGGGCTATCCTTCCAGACTTAGAGGTGAATAAAGGCGTAAGAACGGTCATGGCTGGCAGACGAGGAGCAGAGGCCCAATTTCAAAATGTTGTATGGGCCTCATTACCGACAGAGCTAGGAAACCTGTCTTCATTTGTTAGCAAAATTGTATTAATCTAGTGTACAGATTGTAAAGTTTTCCAATGCAAAAGAGCTGTGGAAAAGTGGTACGTTTGTTTTTTTGCGGCTTACGCAGTTTTAGTTGGTGCAGTTTTGCGACTGTGGAAAACAAATATGATCATGTAATCAGTATATATTAAGGAATGTCAAGAATGAACTCAGTGCAACATAAGTAAAGGACTTTGATTAGGGGAGGCAGTTGTTTGGTGCCTATATTAGATTATAATAAATAAATATGTGTTTTAGGGCAAATTTCAAAGGGTGATGTCCGTTTTGGCTTAAACAGATCGAGGGAAAGGAAAAAGGATACAGAGACTTGCTTTCACGTCATGCAATTAACTTCCTCCTGACCCCTCCTCTTCCTCCTCTGGTGTTGTGTCCTTAAAGGAAACATACGGACATGTTGTCCCCTCACAACACCTCCCGCACGCATATCTTCTTATGTCCATCCCATATTTCTTCAATGAGTCTGCTTGGACTTTCGATGATCCGTCTCGGCCGGACGTCTCTCTCAGCTTCGGTTTCTGGGGGCATTGTGCCTTCCTGCTGTATGGCTCCTTCTTTGCCTCCTGTCTCCTCTTGTATATCCTGCGGCCCGGCAAGTCCTTGGTCCGAAACTTTTGCTGTCCCCCAGCAGTAAGGTGTTTAAAGAACAACACGTTCCTGGCCACTTCCTTCTTCCCATTGGTAGCAGTGACCATTGTCCCCTCCACATTGTCATCTACAATGGTGTGCTCTCGTAGCTCAAATCACTCTTTATTTGTATCCTTTGCTTCACCAGGACTTCATCTCCTTCACTAAAAACCTTTATCTTCCCCCTTCTCGCCCAGTCAGTTCACTCCTTAGCCATTTCTTTCCCTCAGGCATCTTTCTCTCGCACATCTGCTTTCATGATGTCCACCTCTCCTACCTGTGTCCGATTTAGTCCTACTGCCTGTGGTAGTCTTTTAGGCCCTCATCAGGTCACTGGGCAGTACCCCGTCACAGTGTGGGGTGTGTTCCTGTAATGTTGTAGCATTCGGCAAAAAACATGTTGTACTGGCAATCCCTCAACAATGGTCTTCTGTATTGTCAGCTTTATGGATGATATGAACCGTTCTGTCATGCCTTTGGCCTGAGACCACAGTGAAGTTATATTCTTGTGAGTGAACCGTAGATGTTTCACAAATTTGTGAAATTCCTCGCCATTAAATGGTGGGCCATTGTCTGTTTTCACAGTGTCGGGAATGCCCCACTCGCTGAAGACCTCATCGATTACCTCCACTACCTGGGCGATTGCTGTGGAGGCAGTACTCTTTACAAATGGAAACCTCGAAAACTCATCCATGATACCCAGGAAGTAGTCTCCAGTTTACTATGGCCCATAAAAGTCCATTGCAACTTTGTGCCACACCATTTCGGGAATCACTGTCACTTGTAGTGTGAGTGGTGGATAGCTTATTGGCCTCACATTGACACGAGAAACACTTCCTGACTGCCTCCTTCAACATGACATCCATAAACAGGAACCATACTGTACTGTCTGCCTTCATATCCTCTTGATCACCTCCACCCCCCCGGTGTCCCATGTGTGCCAGCAACACCAGGCCCCTTCGCAGGGATGATGGTATCACGAGGCGACATCCTCTCAGTAGTATCCCTTATTCAAACACAGCTAGCCCCATACATATTTTTGTCATCCGTTCAATTTGCTGCTTGTTGGCACCCCTGTGGTTCAGAAGCTGTTGCCTATAGTCCTTTTACTGGTTGGTGTTCATTATTTCTCTAGCCATGCTGATGGATGGGTCTCCTCCTGACCTGTGGATGATGTCATAATCTTATTCCTGGTGTCAGATGCCCCACCTCTTTATTCAGGGGGGCATCTTTGTCCTCTGGTTGCCAAACAGCAACAGGAGTGTTTGGTGGTCAGTTACAAGCCTGAATCTCTTCCCAATCACAAAGTGGTGGAAGTACTTGGATGCCTAGACTGCAGCCAAACTTTCCTTCTCTGTCTGTGAGAATGCACTTTCTGTTTGGGGTAGCTTCCGGCTGGCGTAGGCCACGATGAAACTTGCCAGCGCCTCGGGCTGTTCGTGTTGGGCAAGAATGGCTTCTAGCCCCACAAGGCTGGCGGAACCCGCGATTGCCGTGTTGCAGGCCTGGGCTGTAGTAAGCCAGATGTGTTGCACCTGCCAGATCTGACTTGTCGGTGTCATTCACCTATGGGGAATGGGGATTGGTTAGTGGTGGTGGTTACATATACACTATATAGGCTATAAACATCTAATTGGGTTATACATTGGATTTTATGCCTGGTATTTAAATGTATCCATGGCCTGGGCCCAACATATCTAGTGGTAAAAATCCAGTTGCACCAGCCTACCAGATCATTCAGATCTGCAGGTCAAAATCTATTGGCAGTACCTTTTGCAACAACAACATGGGGTGATAGGCGTTTCTCCTCTTTTGGTCCACATTCTTGGAATTCTTTACCTATGGACCTTCGACAGATTGAGTCATTATCTGTGTTTACGGAGAAATTAAAAACTCATCTCTTTGTGTAAATCTATCTTCTTCAATCATTACAAGCTTCAAGTGAGAACCCTATTAATGTAAACCACCAATTTATAATTATCATCTGCGCCTAGATGCAGTTTCTGCTTGGACCCTTCTCTTTCTCTACTAGGTATGTGTTTTACAAGTGCCAAAATGACATAAGATCATACATCCTTTGATATTCTTGTGACCAGTGGAATGGCTCTTCCAAGCATTCAGTGATGATGGCGTATCTCGGGAGGTACCGGGCGCATTACCTTTCCATCCCTAAGAATGACCCGTTGTCAGCCGTGTTGGTGCCGAGAGCTCACTGATGGTGTGAACCTTCTCTGGGTCTGGTTGCATTTCCTGGCCAGAGAACATGTGCCCATAAAAACATAGTGTGTCCTTGCTGATATTGCAGTTATCCTAGTTCAATGTAAGCCCAACTCTACTCAGGATGTCATACACGTCCATGAGGGCCTGATCATGTTCTTCCTGTAATGTCCCATATATCAGAATGTCATCCGAGTAATTAAATGCTGACTTCACTGGGATCATCATCTGCTTGATGGCCTCCTGAAAACTTTCTGTGGCTGATGATATCCCAAAATTGAGTCTTTTCTAGCAAAACCACCCTTTGTGAGTGGCAGAAGACGTGATTATTTTTGACTCGGATGCAGCTCCAACTGGTGATAGCCCACAGTTTAGGTGAACAATCATGTACTCTATTTTGTGTCCTGGATGTCTCTCCCTCTCTATCGTGGTGCTGGCCACTCTCATGTCGATACATACTCTTATTTTATTCCTTTCCTTTGGCACTATGAGCAGGGGTGAAATCAATGGTGTAGGACCAGCTGCACTCTCAATTATGTTCTTGTGTATCAACTGTTGCAGTTCCTGGGACACTGCCTCCTGTAGATGAAAACCTACTCTCCTGGTGTGCTGTGGAACAGGCTTGATGTTCTCCTCGATGTGCAGCTGAACTACCGCGTCCTTAAGCTTTCCCAGCCGTTGAAACAGCTTTGAGAACGCTTGCTTGATTACGTCTTTCCCCATCAGTGCCCCGGTCAAGTGAGCGATGTTCTGGTTCCCCACTGGCTCAGTACTGCACCGGGCCACTTCACCATCTTGATAGTGTATGTCAATCAACCCAAGCGCCTTCGCTGTATCTTAGCTAAGCAGACACTTCCCACTTCTTGGCTCCCGAGCACATGAAGGGTGGTGTTGGTCGTTTTACCATTGTGTGAGAGCATCCTCTGAAACTGTCCAAGTGACGGCAGCAGCGTGTTGGTTTCCCACTGGAAAATGCACACATTGGACTGGGTTAGAACTCTCCTGTCACCCATTTGTAGGAATTCCTGCTCTCCCCCATCTTGACCAGCACCTTCGGGTGTCAGCTACTTCCTGCTCACCGTGCATCAAATTGTCAAGTTCGGCAGTGTACTAAGGGGTTTGGTTCCTGCAAGTATTCATCGTAATCATTGTATAAGTCTCCAGGGCATTCATACTGTTCCAGGCAGTACCCTGCCTGCAGCAGCTGATCCTCTTTGGGGTCTCTCCATAGTCCTGACTTTGGTCCATGTCCCTGATCATCCTTATCGGCAGCTGTGAGTAGAATGGTGTCCGTCTCCACTGCTATTGGCCGGTGGTCGCCAGCCAATTGGTACCGCTTGCGTTTGTCATCCAGTTGGGGATGGACACCCCTACTGACATACTGTGTAAAATTGCCTTCTCTACTGCACTTCGAGCATCGTTGGCTGACAGCCGGGCACATTCCTGCATGCGGAAACATCTGCCACATCAGTAGCATTGCCTCTGAGTGTGGGACCAGTCCACGTCTGCATGTATCCGTCCCTCTGTGGACCTTTCCATGTTACTGGGTTCTGACCAGGTCCCATTTTCAGGTCTAAAGTTGTCGACAATGCTGCCACCGTCTCCTCCTCGTCATTCCTCTTCTTGGGTGTCTCCATGGCAGTCGCCTGGATCTCAACTCTTTCATGAACTCTCGCCATCGCTATGACTTTTTCAATGGTTAGGTGCTTATTCAGAAGTTGCTTCCGTAGAGCACACGCCACACAGCCCTCAATAACACAGAGCTGGACCGCCTCATTATCGTAAAAGTCAGAAAACTGTCAGTGGACCAGTTTCTGTTGAAGACAGGTAATGAACACCTCCATGGTCACGTGCGGGGACTTTTGACATTGATTGAATACGTATCTCTCATAGTCCCTATTAGGATTTATCACTAATTATTTGTTCATTGCAGTCACAAGATCGTTGTTGGTAATTCTTTCTCCTGCTGGGATCGTCTAGATGATTCCCTTTATTGCCCTACCAGCAAGGTTCAAGAAAATGTCTTTCAGGAATGGAGATTTCTCTTCACCTGGGGCCCTGATGAAGTCGTCAAAGTCCTTGACCTATTCAGTCCACCATGGCCCCTGGTCCTATTGCAGTAGCAGGTTGAATGGGCCCAGTTCCCTCAAGAAAGCCACTTTTGCTGTGCCCTGCTGCGGCATCCCTTGGTCTTCCGCTTAGTCCACCATTGCGGCACTTGACTCATCACCCAGCACTCTAGACATGCTTTCCACTTTCCTCTGCAGTGTGTCATGGTCAGCTACTCAATGGATGGCCCTTTCAGTCCCATGCCAGTACGAATGTGCTAACCTTGGCTGGTGGTCAACTGGGCGTATGGGTCACCAACGGTGGGAGTCTGTTATGGGACCACTCATATATATATAACAAGCAAGCAGTGTGTGGGGAGAAGACCACAAGATGTCCTCCCTTTAATTCCCTCTGGGTGAGATGCAGGGAACGTGCACAAAGCTAGTAGTGTTTTACAAACAGTAGAAGTGATTGGACAGGACCACGTGCTGCACTTCCTCCAGTTCATGTAATTGTAGACAAACAAGGGTGCATGCATGGTTGCCAAGGCTTGTTATGGTACTCTCTGCAGTCCATTCACCAGCAGCATGGCTCAGCTGCTCACTACGGCTGCCCACCTTGAGTGGAACGAGGCTCGCAGGCCTCTCAAAGTGCGCACTAAGGTGCGCTTGGTCCCAGGCAGCAGCACCGCCTCAGGGATGCATGCAGGTATTAGGCTTGCCCTGCTGCCTCAACACCCAAACCACTATTGCGGGCTGGATCCCAACAGGGACTCTGGGTGCTGCATGTACTCTGTAGGATGTATCGCTGGAATGCAGTGGGAAAAAGAGAACGTGTCACGGATGCAGGACGGTGCAAAGCTCCAACAGGACGTGTCAGCGGACTCAGAGGAGGGATTGCTACGCTGTAGAGGAAGTTGCAGT
The DNA here is from genome assembly GCF_040938575.1 of Ambystoma mexicanum. NCBI lineage: Eukaryota > Metazoa > Chordata > Amphibia > Caudata > Ambystomatidae > Ambystoma > Ambystoma mexicanum. Next base: position 336,247,318 of record NC_090935.1, read on the forward strand.
GGCAGGGCTGCACCTGAATAGTGTCTTGTTTACCTCGGCACCAGTTGTTGGCTTAAACAGATCGAGGGGAAAGAAAAACGATAGGGAAACTTGATTTTGCGTCATGAAACTATTAATCTAACCTCTTCCTTCCTCCTGACTCCTCCCCTTCCTCCTCTGGTGACGTGTCCTAAATGGCATGTAGGGAAATGTGTCCCCAAACAAAAGTCACTGGTATTTTCACTGAGGTTGCATAACACAAACCCACCTTGAACGTCATTACTCTCTGAGCATATTTACCTGACTGACACACACCAAAGAGATGAAACCAAGGTTAAATATGTCTGTGATAATTAAGCATCTTTTGAAGAGGTCTGACACAGCCTTTAGTTTGTGAAGCTGATATACCTTCAGCCCAACATCATGGTTTCATTCTGTAGCAAAATCCCCAATAAAGCAATGGAGGGAGGAAGTGGCTGCGGAAAGGGTTATTGGACTATGCACCACAGAACAAAGAAAGGCAGCCAATAGGGTAGCTGATTAGCCAAATTACGAGCTATTATGCTTTTTTCTCTGAGCGTCACAGGGCCCCTCTCCCCTCCTCAATTTGTGGGGGCCCATTGTATTTAAAAAGACAGAACGGTCCTAACAATGGGCCTGAATGAAGAGCTAGAAATAGACAGTTCAAAGAGGTGCAGAAGGAACACTCTTGGATAGAATTAAAAAGAGAACAAGGCAAATAGGGAAATGCGGCTGCTAAAAGGCACATTGAAGAATGGCGATTAAGAAGAAGGAAACGAGCAAAGGTTCTGACAGCCATTGTAATGCAAAACAGTCTGGGGACTTATTGATTTCAGTAACGTGTATTTTTACAATGCAAGCGGCGGCTGAACACACAGTCTTTACTACCCTGAAGCATAGCACCATGTAAAGGACCGGCCATATCCAAGTACCGGCTTTGTTTCATGCGGCAAGCCAATAATGAAAGACTGTACAGATAACATTCCTGCTACAATGGCAGCCATCACTTTCGCAGACACCAATCAAGAGACGAGCAAGACTTGGGCGGGCGGTCATAGGCAGGGCACGCGGCTGAGATGAAGCCAGAAGAGCAGCATTTGGGACAGTTATGAATGACATGTAGCTTAGAAAAACCTAGTGGGAATAGCATTTCTGTTTAAACACTGGACATTTTGAAAGCAATCAGATGGAGAATGTGTACTTGGCATTTTTGCCAATATTCTCTCTACTTTGAATGTCACCAAGCTGCCTTTCTGTTTCCTTTCAGCTAATGCTCTTGATGGAAAAAAGACTCCTTATTGGCTTATATCGCTGCCAGCATTGGTCAATTTAGCACAATTCTCCAGAGAAGTATTTGAGCCAGAGCCTTTGCGTACTCCATGTAGTCTGACCATGGTCACACATTGTGTGCATTTGCCTGGGCAGCGAATATGTTGGCAGGAACCTGTGGAGAAAGGACACACTATTGATGGTAAGTTAACATGACAGTAAGATGTTAAGAAATGCTATCAGGGGTGGACTGGGACGAGGGTCATTTCAAAAACAGTTTAATAGCAGTTTTTGGGCAGCTTATAACTTTGTCCCTTCTGGACAAATCCTCAAAGTATATGGCCCGCCAGATTGATTCTGTGAAGTTTGGTGCGGTTTTGTACCAGGGGGCAAAATTACAGGGGTGGGGGGGCAAAAGTTGTGTTTTTTTCCCATAGATGCAATGTAAACAAGTTTTTGCTCATGTCTACAGCCCAAACCGCTGGATGGATTTTCACCAGATTTGAGGCAGGAAGAGTGGCTTGGTCCTGAAAGCGTGCTTTTGTAAATTTGGTGTAATATCTTGGTTCGGTCCATGGACTCACTTCCCTGTTTGGTCTGTTGACGGGCCTCTGATTGGTCCACGGGCCAGTGCGATATCCGCAGACATTTGATGTGCCTCTGATTGTATGGTGAAAAGTATGAGGTGCATCATATTTTTGGAAATATCCGCTATGTTGGATCCTTGGACAGCCGATGGTGTCTGCGACAGCGCAGGGGGGGGAGTGTGGAAAACATATTTTCGGTTATTTGGTGGTGGAAAGAGGGGCTGGGACGGGTGGGGGAGTGAAAAAAGATGATACAGGGCTATTTATGTGGGTGGAAAGAGGTCGGGCAGGTGTTGTAGCTGTCCACAGACACTGCGGCAGTTCACGGTCAATGCAGTGAATGGAAAACTTGGAAAAGAAATTTGGGGTTATTTGGTGGCTCAAAGAGGGCATAGAAATGGTAGGGAAGTGGCATTAAGGTAATATGGAGCTGGTTTTATAGGTGAAAAAGGGTTTGGAAATTCTGCAGTCTATTTCGGTGTCGTCTGACATCTTTTTTGATTGCGGGGGTTTAGGGTTCCCATCGCTTAGCTGCTGCTTGGAAAACGCTGGTCCTTCATGTGTTTTGCCTTGTTCAGATGTGCCTTCGTGCTCCGCCTTTTATCGATTTGGGGAAGATTACTTAAAAGTCAGGTGTGAGTTGTCAAAAGTAATTGCCTGACTTTGCCTGGCCATAGCACTGGGACATGTCAGGTGCATTGTTCGGTTATGAGTCTGTTTTTCTCCCTGAGCGGGCTTTCGGTGTGAAAGTGTTCATGTAGGAAAGGGGGAGATAAAGTTGTTGCGGGGAGGATGCTGCGTCTCGTCATCAGGTGTCCCACTCCCACTTCCTTAAGACCCCTCACCCAGGTGATCCTCCCGCACTGGTCCACCCCAGGGTCTGGATCCAAATGCGATGGCTGTGCCCTTGACACCTGTGAGCGATCACTGGGGCCTTGTGGGTGAGACACCATCTGGTTTCTCACAAATAGCAGTGTGCCACCTGCGAAATACAGAATAAAATCCTCAATAATTGCAGACCCTAAGGCTCAGTTTTGCGGTCCTCGCCCATGTGACCCAGCCGAGCTGAACAATGGGCTTATACTCAGGGAGGGAAGAGGAGCTGTTCCCAGCATAGCAGACAAGACGGATACATGTGTTGTCAGCAGAACATTGCAACCTGCAGGCACTCTCCCAGGATCAGTGGCTATATCAGTGGAAACAATGGGGACACAGTCTTTCCCATTACCTTGAAAAGGTACACAGAGGGCTGTTATGTTATGTTATGTTATGTAACTTTGCTTTTATATAGTGCCTTATGTATCATTGGTATGATCTCAAAGTGCTGGTAGGTTGGACGCCCTCAGGAACCGTAGTTCAAGTCAGTAGAGAAAGAGTCATAAGGTGCATGGGTGCACCGGATATATGTGCAGCCGATGTGGCAGTTGCATAATAGCTGCTTCTTAGCGGTAGGTATGGTGATTGGGAGGTCAGGTATATGTGTTCATTCTGGAGGGATGACACTCATACTGATTTGCGGCTGCGTTAGGCCTGGGGAGACGCTTAAGCTAGCTGTGTGTGCTCACCTAGTTGTATTTAATTATGATTATGAGGAGTATGTGGAGGGTGTAAGTACGAGAACAGCTATACCGAATGTGTCATAGTATCGCTGTGTTCTAGTTGAGTGTTGGAGTATAGGAGAGAGTAAGCCTGGTAGTGTGATCTGGTGATTATCAGTAAGGCACTTGAGATCGAGCACTCCATCTGTATCATCCATACTATCCATTTTATTTATTCTGTCTGTTCATTCCACTTCGGTCGGTTGATTAATTTCGTCTGTTGCATCCATCTGCTTATCAGTAAGGCATTTCAGATCGAGCACTCCATCTGTACCATCTATTCTATCTGTTTCATTCCACTTTGTCTGTTCATCCATTTCATCTGTTTCATCCAGTAATTTATTAGTCCTTCCGTCATTCCCTCCATTTAACCCATCATCCACTTAGTCTACTCCATGCTGTCAACAGAACAAGGTCCCAGGCCTGGGGAGACCCACTACATCCAATCCAGATGCTCCACCCGAGGGTGGTGCATAATTTTGCATGGGCCAATGGTCATTGTGTGGTCCTGAAACAAAGTAATAGCTTTTGGGGAAGTCTCAGGTGAACCTACCTGACAATGGAAGATCAATGGGATAACTTGCATAGGTTATTTCCATAGTTGATATCACCTAAGCTACCCAATGGATATGGCCCTTAGGTTTTTTGGACGGGTTGGTGGTTGTGACGTCACTAATTAACAAAACCAAGTGACGTGGGCTCAGGAGCTGTGATTGTCGGGGTTTTTGTTGTTTTCTGTATTATTCCTGTCTTTTGGAGAATTAAGATGTTATCTTTGCCCAATGGCTGAGTTCTCCATTATTGCTGGGGGGAAGGGTTCTGATTGGCCCCAAATGCTCTGCTAACTTGTGACATTATTGGTAAGAACAACCCCTGTCCTCTGGTATACTGTTAAAATTTACTTGGCCTGCAAGGGATAATGGGTATGGTCTATGCCTGGCTTTACTCATACATAGGATTAGAACAATGGATATTCAGACAGCTAGAATGCTTTTCATACAATCTGCATCCTTTCCAAGTTTTCAGAATAGCATTGGGCACAGACCTATCAAATGATATGGCAACTCGCTGCTATGCAAACATGGTTTCACTGAGCACTTATATACTCCTACCTAGCAATATCAGGGTAGGTTATGTTGTAAACAATCATGTATGCACTGCAAAATAATCCTGTACATGTTGAATTGTGACATTGTATTAAACTGCACATAATATCATGGTGTGGCTTTAAATATATATTGCTTATATATATTTCTTGCAAAGTGTTGTGGTTATGCAAATATCCCAGTGAGTGTTTTACTGTTACAATTCCTCACTTTTTACAGAGCCCTGTCAACCAGTACTGGAGGCTAGCCCAGGAGCTAGGTAGAGGTACAGGCGCTGGGGTGTAAGGGATGGTTGGGGAGGAGGCTACAGGAGGATGAAGAAGACATCAGCAACTTTCAAAAACCAAGTCAGACATTTCGGCAGTACAGTACAGGGAAGAAATGTGTTTGTTTGCTAAAGGATAGGAAACTCTCGTAACCATCTAAGAAACTGCACTTTCTATTTCTTTCTGTGCTCAACTGTTGAGGGCTTTCCAATAAAATCATGTGTTCTGCGTTTAGTGCATCTAGCATCCACATGTACCTTGCTTAACTAATAACAGTGAATTGCAGAAGAGGGGTCCCTAGTTACAAAAGACGACACTCAATCTGCTGTACTTCTGAGCATTGCTGCTATTAACTTAAACTGAAATATTTGAGATTTACTTCAACTTGGACCCATAAGAAACTTCAGTATAGTTCTTGTTGAATTTTGTGTAGGCTGTGGTATGGAAGAGTGGGCTGTGTTATGTGCCCTGTCATTTCACCTCCTATGTCAGGGTTACAAGCAGGGCTCTGAGAAGATTGAAATACCTACTTGGAATCAAATGATTTTTCAGGGAGTAAAAAGGTAAGTAGCTTTGATAATATGGATACTTCACGCTTCTTAAAAGACATCCTTCCCCTTTAAACGCCTCTTGAGATTGGGCAGTAATAGTATTAGAGTTCCTTCCTATGCAATTGCTTGCTGGTCACTCATTAGAACATATCAGTGGAGCTTTGTGGGTAGAAGCATAGTATATATGGTACAGTCCTTTAAGTTCATTGTTCTGCTCCTTTGTTGGTCAAATTTTATAGTTTTTATGGAGCAAAGGTTGATGGTATAAAGTCCTCTTAGCTGCAAGGCTGGTTTTGAGCAAGTGGTGTCATAGCTCTATTCACTGGATCATATAATGTTGATGGTTAGCAGATGAACAAGGAATTCTTATCCTATATTCTGTGGTGCAGTTCTTCTAATTTATACCAATTATGAGAGGCATATTCATCTGACCCTTGAATTACTTCATTAAAGTGGCACATTAACTCATATTGGCACATTTTATGACACATTCCTTTCAGTTGCCGTTATTCCTTTTGCAAATATTGTATCCTGTATTAATTGTTTGACAGCCACATCAGTTACGACAAGTAATATTTGTTTTTTGCAATACATATGAGTGTTTTTTCCGCAATGGCATAAAAAAGCATTGTCTCTGAGCAGTGTCCAGAAAGGAATATCTACAACTAAACCTATTGTTTATACTGAGCATACAATCCTTTTTTGTACCCATTTTTCTCTACACGTGAGTCCTTTTGCTAGGTACTGTGGCAGATCTTGAAGTCTGTGACTGGTTGATGATTTCTCGTTATAATCACATATGAAGTATTTGTGTTTTGCATTCTATATGTTTGGGGAAATGTTTTTAGAAGCACCTTTTACACTTATTTGTAAAGAAATGCAGTGATTAGGAAGGGGAAATTCCCTTCTAAACTATCTTCGGAGATGATAGTTCACTAACTGTGCATTCTCACAAAATGGCTAACCTCATTAGTCAGTTGCGCACATGGAAAATAATGAGTGTATGAAAGCCAACCATTTGAACACTTAGGAAAAAATTATTAGAAGGAACATTGGTCCAGCACCATGAGAAGGTTGACCACAAGTGTAAGAGTAAGGCGAGGGGCGTGGCTTGGACGGCCATGTAAGAGATCGCACTTTGGAGGAGCTCCGCTGATCCTGTTTTGATCCTGATGGAGGGGTACGTCCACGGGGGCCGGCCGACGTTGGAAATCGATGTCCAGGTGTGTGAATGCCACCACTACATCCTGTGAAAGTTTGGGACGTTCAGAAGGCTTAGAAACCGAAATAATTGTGATTGACTGGGACGAGCCCTGAGCAGGCGGACAAGACAAAATGGCGGCGACACGTTGCGAACACCGAGGATCATGAAGTCAGTGTCGCGATCACGAGTGCTGGACCTTTGCGTCCCTTTGCGCGGAGACTAAAACACATGAGCGCCTCCTAGGACGCACGGTGGCCCAACGAGCGGGAGTGCCGAACGGATGTGGCTGTAACGATAGGACCGTGGGCCTGGTGGTCGGAGTGCTCCGGGCGTGTTGGATGCCCCATGGTGTGGTGGGTCAGGCTTTGGACGTCGGGTGGCGTGACTCCCCCTCGGTGACTGGCGGGACGGGCCCCCGCCCGACTCATACAACATTATGACCACGAGAGGTGTGAAACCCAAGGCCAAACAGCCCACGATGGAGGCTTACGCCAAGTCCCCCCCAGGGGCGGAAAAAGGCAAGATCAAAGAGACCCCCGTGACGACCGCGGAGTCACCTGGCACGATACAGGAGGTGCTGGCGGCGATTGCAGACTTAAAAGTGTCATGGGAGACCAAGCTGGGCCTCGCCATGAAAGAGCTACAGGAAGGCTTAAATCTCAAGATCGGTGCCGTCCAGGAGGAGGTGAATCTGCTTAGGCTGGATGTGAGGGCGGTCTCGGAACGCGCGGGGGCCATCGAGAAGGAGACGGCCACGAACACAGCAGATTGCGCTGCTCATAAAAAGGAGCTACACGCCCTTGTGCAACGGGTGGGCAACCTGGAGGACAGAGCGGAGCAGGCGGAGGGACGTGCCAGACGCAACAATATCCGTATCGTGGGCCTACCTGAAGGAACTGAAGGGCCAGACCCTACGGAATTTGTGGAATCCATGCTTTTGCAGGAGATTACCGGCGGGGTACTGACCCAGTGGTTTGCAGTTGAGAGAGCTCATAGGGCCCTAACCAGGAGGCCGCCTCCCGGGGCCCCCCCGCGGCCGGTGATCACGAAAATTCTGAACTACCGTGATCGCGAAAAGATTCTTGAATTCTTTCGAAAAGGGGGAACGATTGACAGAGGATCGGCCAAGATTACGGCCTACCCTGACTACACGCTACAAGTACAGCGGAGTCGGATGCACTTCGGAGCGGTGAAAAGGAGACTTCGTGAAGCTGGCCATCGCTATATGCTACTCTACCCGGCCAAATTGAAAGTCTTCTACAGAAGCAGATCCCTGTTTTTCGAAACACCAACTGAGGCGATGGACTGGCTAGACGCGCTGGGCAGTCCTCAAGAATCAGGCATCCAGGCAGAGACTACGGAAGATAAGTAGCTTATGGCTGGGCTGCCTGGGGCAACGGGCCGAGACATTGGGACTTGAATATAGTCATTTGTACGATATGTGATGCGTATGATGTGGTACAGACTGGCTGGCCCGTGGGGCGTGCCCACCCGTGGTCACTTGATTGGGACCTCCAAGAGGCTTCCTTTGTCCCCAATAGTAACATATCTAGTTAGTTAGGTCGCTGTTAGATCGGCGACGCCCCGCGGGGTCCTATTCCTTGTAAACGGGATAAGACCAGACGCGGGTGGGCCTGAGATCCAGGGATGGAGCTGGGCTTTTGTTGGGATGGGAGGGGTTGTTTGCTGTGGTGTGTAGTTGGGAAACAGGGAGGGGAGATGGGGATCAGGGGCAGAAGAGCCGGCGGAGTGTTAGACCAAGGGGGTATTGTGGGGAGGGCGGGGCTGAATACAGACCAAACCGATGGCATCGGATAGTCTTCGCATAGTTACCTGGAATGTCCGAGGCCTCAATAGTTACCTCAAGCGAAACAAAGTCATGCTATACCTGAAGAGGATGCGGATAGACATAGCCCTGCTACAAGAGACCCACCTCACCAGGGAGAAATTGGAGGTGGTTACGAGGAAGTGGAAGGGCAAGGTAGTGGGTGCCACGTACTCGGCGTATGCTAGAGGGGTCATCACCTGGGTGGCGCCGCATGTACCGTTCCGGGTGCTCGACTCGATAGTGGACCCGGAGGGTAGAATGGTGGCGATAACAGGACTCCTAGAGAACAGGGAAGTACACATCCTCAACCTGTATGCCCCCAATCATGATACTGCAGCCTATTTTAGATCCCTCTATGGCAAACTTGGCCCCTTGGTAGGGGGCGCGATGGTGTGGGGAGGGGACTTCAATTGTGTCTTAGATCCCAAAATGGACCGGTCCGTAGACACCAAAGGGAAAATGTCGCCGGCGGCCAAGGTGCTCGGGACATTGCTAAGAGACTTGAGACTGGTGGATGTGTGGAGGAGACTCCACCCCACGGAGAGGCAGTATTTGCATTATGCGGCGCCATACGACTCATATACGAGATTGGATTATGTGTTTGGAACTGCCGAGATAGCGGGCGAAATAGTGGAGGCAGAATACAAAGCTCGAGTATTGTCGGACCATTCGCCCCTGGTGGTAGAGTGGCGACACCAACCCCCTAGGCCTCGGGTCCCCACATGGAGACTCCGGGCGGAAGCACTGCAGGATGAGGGTTTCCGGGAGGACCTGAGGGTTTCCATCGGGGAATACTTCGAGATAAACACGGGTAGTGTGCGTTCTGCGGGAACTCTTTGGGAGGCCTTTAAGGTAGTGGTGCGCGGAGTGGCGATCTCCAAATCCAAGGGACTTCAAGGGGGTATCGAGAGGGAGCTTCAGGACACCGAAAGGGAACTGGAGAGCCTGGCTCGTCTTGAGAATGCCACTCAGGTAGACAAGACTAGGATGAGAGACCTTCAGGTGGCGTGCAGCGCTCCTTGGGACCGACTACGTAGACTGAACCATAGGAAATACACAGAGAGGCTGCACGCGGGGGGCGACAAGCCAGGCAGACTGTTGGCCTGGCTGTACAAGAGTGAGTCCCCCCGAGTGGTTATCCATGAGATCCGTGGTGAGGACGGTGGTCTTCGCAACACTCAGGATGGGGTGAACGAGGAATTCCTCAGGTTCTACAAACGTTTGTATGAGGACACTGGGGAGGACAGGAGCCAAGACATCCTGAACACACTGGAAGACATTGGTCTGCCCACCCTAGACGACCTGGAGCGGGAGGAACCGGACGCCCCTATCACTTCTGATGAGCTGGAGGTGGTGATCCGGGGCCTCCCCACATGCAAGGCACCTGGGGCGGATGGCCTGCCTGGTGAGTTTTACAAGGTGTACGTGCAGGAGCTGCTGCAGCCTCTGCTGGCCTTGTTTAACGAGGCATACGAACAGGGAGAACTCCCGTTGTCCCTCCGTGAGGCCATGATTGTCCCATTACTGAAACCAGGCAAGCCGGCTGTTGAGTGTGGATCTTATAGACCTCTGTCCTTGCTAAACCAGGACAGCAAAATACTCACGGCAGTGCTGGCCAACAGGTTGAAGAAAGTGATTGGCAAGCTGATCCACCCGGATCAAACGGGATATGTCCCAGGCAGGAATATCAGTGATAACCATAGGAGGCTGCACCACGTTATCGACCATACTAAGAATGACACGGGTAGATGGCGGTAGTGTCGCTGGATGCGGTCAAGGCCTTCGATTCAGTGAGATGGCCTTGGCTGAAAGCGGCCCTGCAGGGATACGGCGTGGGCGCTGGTTATATCAGATGGGTCCAGTTGTTATATAGCAGCCCGGTGGCTAGGGTCAAGACTGGGGCCACAGTCTCAGATGCCTGGCAGCTTAGCAGGGGGACCAGGCAGGGATGCCCTTGGTCACCCATGCTATATATACTTGCGCTGGAACCGCTGACGATATGCCTGCGGCAACAATACGGTAAGGTGGGCATTAACACTGCCAGCGGCAGCCACTTAACATCTCTCTATGCGGACGATATGCTGTTGTACCTCCGCTACCCGGAGGAGAACCTGCAGTACGTACTGGAAGTACTGGATCATTACGCTGTCCTCTCGGGCATATCAGTGAACCCCAGGAAGTCTAGCCTGTTCCCTTTGGGCGGGTACAAGGACGTCCCGTTGGAGAGGCTGCCTGTGTTGCCAATACCATGGCGGACCGACACGTTTAGGTACCTGGGGGTAAATATTTACCACCGGACTGAGGCGGTGCACAAGCATAACACAGAGAAAGCCATAGAGGGGGTCAAGAACAGCATGACATTCTGGTCCAGATTGCCCCTGTCCATGATGGGGAGGGCGGCTTTGCTGAAAATGGTGGTCCTTCCCAGACTCCTGCACTTCTTCGTGAACGTCCCGTATTTGATCCCTAAAAGCCTATTTGTACGACTTCATAGTATGTGTAGGGGCTTTGTGTGGGGTAACTCCAGGAATAGGGTGGCCCTGTGGAAGCTTCAGAACCCGTACGAGAACGGGGGTATAGGCTTGCCCAACTTCGAACTATATTATCTGGCGGGACAACTGTTGTATGTGGCCAGGTGGTTGTCAGATGAAGATTCGGCGGAATCTAGGTTGCTGCGTGATGATTCGGCCCCATATTTCCTGAGAGAGGTGGTGTGGCTACAAAGGAATAAACTGACGGGAAGAGGGTGGCTATTGAGGTTGGGTTGGGAGGTCTGGCACAGAACATGGAAATTGATGGGGGAGTCAGAACCACTATCTTGGCAGGTCCCGCTGGTGGCCATGTGTGAAAACGACACCCAACTGTTTCACTCTGTCCGCAGGCATTGGGAGCCGGTGGGCCTGGCCACGCTTGGGGACATATGGAGAGAGGGGGAGGCGCTGGACTTTCAAAAGTTGCAGGATGAGACGGGGGTGCACAGAGGCCAGTACATCACCCATGCTAGGCTAGTAAAACGTGTAAGAAAGAGGTGGCCGGAGACGGCACTGGCAGATGATCCTGATGCCACCCTTGAAACTATGTATGATGTCTCAGAGGGTGGGCATGAAATATCACGAATATACGAACTCCTCAGAACGAAGGCTGGGAAAGAGTTGCCCCAACTGAGGCATGAATGGGAAGAGGAGATGGGTGAACTCATGACGGAGGGTCAGTGGAAGAGGGTCCTGGGATATCATAAAAAGGTGTCCAGAAATGCACGGCTCCAACAACTCCAGTTTTACATTACTCACAGGGCCTACCTGACTCCCCAGAAGATTGCACGGTTCGGAGGCTCGATTACTCAAAAATGCCCCAGGTGGGGGAGGTGGAAGCTGGGTTGCTACATATGTTTTGGGCCTGCCCGGAAGTGTATAGATTTTGGGAGGAGGTCAAGATGAAGCTCGCAAGTGGGGGAGTGGTGTTGGACGTGGGATCTGCCTGGTCATGTATGCTTGGGATCTTCCCCAGGCCCAGACACTTTAGGCACTTGAGCAAGCTGAGGGACCTGGCATATGTTCTGGCCAAACGCAGGATTGCCATAAACTGGAAATCGGCTAGCAGGCCGAGAGTGGAACTATGGTGGGCGGACATTATGAGGTGGGCGGAGGCTGAATCTGTGGTCTGGTTTGAAGCGGTCACTAGAGGGGGCGAGGAGGAGATAGGGCCCTTGCTGGCCTGGCGACAATTGGTGGCCTCTATGACCAACCCACAACAGGGCTTGGACGACTCTGAGAATTCTGAAGATGTGCCTACGGACAATGTTTCTCCTGACGGTGCCCCGACTGAGGATACAAGGGAGCCGGCTCTGGCTTGATGGGGGGGTGGGGGGAGTTTTCCCTTTTTTTTCTTTTTTATTTTTTTTTCTCTTTTTCCTTTCTCGTATTTTCTTTTGTGGTTTCTGTAAATAATTAACAGTTGTATTGTGGTGTGTGTTGTTTGTTTTGCTAAAATATAAAATCAATAAAATATTTTTTTTAAAAAAAAGTGTAAGAGTAAGGCACTTGGTGTTCAGGTTGTCAGTCTGACCTACCCGTACCTTATGCCTGAGGTGGAGGCAACTGTCCTCCCCTCCTCTTCAATAATCACCTTTGGTGCTCCTGCAGATATTTGGTTAGTGGCCCTTGGGGCCTGGGACCAGTACTCACAGTACTGGCTACTACCCCACAGAATACTCACAGATTTTCTAGAACTGTCCTCATTAATGGCCAGCCTTTCACTGGTTTGAGAGACACTGGTGCTAGCATGACAGTGGTGAACAGGACCCTGCTCAGGCTAGAGAACTATGTAGGTGCCCCTTTAAGAACAACCAGGTTAGCTAGTGTGCCCCCCCAAACATTCTCCTGTAGCCCTAGTCATCATCCAGATTGATGACTAGACAGCAAAATGTCCTGTCCTGGTACAGGACAATGTACCTGTCATCATCCTGCTGGGGAATGACTTAGTGGAGATGGGGTTGATTTCTAATGGGTTATTCCTGACCGCTACTGCAGTCACTAAGTCACAGATCAAACAGGGTCTGACTAATAATCAGTTACCCAAGCCAAAGGGGAAAACCAAGGCATAGAGGAAGAGTAAGACCACCTCTGTGAAACGGGTTCCTTTTCTACCTGCTGCTTCACCAGCACCCACTGTGGTCCAAGCTCCTGAGGGACTAGTCCCAGTGGTGACCCTAGACTCAACTCAAAGAACCTCAGGGAGAGGTACTAGCCCCAGAGTATCACCCTTTCTTCCTGTGCTTGGTGGCTGAAGGTGGGCCCACTAGGGTGTCTTTTTGTAAGGGTCAGAGAGAGTGCCACACTCTTGAGGGTCTGAGAAAACAGGAACAGGCCCAGGCCTGCTGCAAAGTTTCTAGGTCTTTTAAGATTTGTTGGGAGGGTGAACTCCTTTACAGTGAGCCCACTCAGCCTCAACCTGGTGCAGTCAAGAGGTTGTTTCTACCCACAGGTCCTTACATTTGCAGTTGGCACATGAGGTACCCTTAGCTAGTTATCCTGGCACTAAGAAGAACACACAAAGTCGCTCAGCCCACTTTTATTGGCCCATGATGAGAGTAGAAGTGGAAGCCCACTGCAGGACCTGCCCCACTTGTCAGTTGTCTGGCAAGATTGGGGACCGTGTCATTGCCCCACTGTAGCGTTTGCCAGTGGTTGGCACACCATTTGAGAGGGTGGGCATCGACATTATTGGGCCCATACACCCACCAACATCAGGTGGACACAGCTTCATCCTGGTACTGGTAGATCATGCCATCAGGTGCCCTAAGGCTATACCCCTCCGAACCATAACAGCCAAGGCAGTTACCATGGCTCTCCTGGGCATTTTCACTGGAGTTGTTTTTCCTAAAGAGGTGTTTTCCAACAGAGGAAGCAACTACATGTCTAGTTACATGCAAGCTATGTAGAAGGAATGTAGTGTAACTTACACATTCTCTACATATTACCACCCTCAGACCAATGGTCTGCTTGAGAGGTTTAACAAAACTCTCAAAGGCATGTCGGATGCTTTGGAAGAGCCCCTAAAGAGGAAATGGGATCTCATCCTACCATCCCTGCTGTTTGCCTATAGAGAGGTGCCTCAAGGGTGCATTGGTTTCAGTTCCCTTGTGCTCCTCTATAGACATCCAGTGAGGGGGGGCTTTGCCTTAGTAATGGAAGGTTTGGAAGCCACACCTCCAGGTCTTGCCAAGCAACTACTTGTTAGAAGGGGGATGGCACAGATGATGAGTCAGGAATTCGCCAATCTTAAGACAAGCTAAGAATTTAACAAATACTACCTTGACCTTCAGGCCTCACAAGTGGTCTGGACTGCCAGTCAGGAGATCCTTCTCATGGCGCCTATCAAGCCTCGAGCTTTGGCAGATAAGTTGACTGGACCCTTCAAAATAATCTCCAAGATGGGTGAAGTCAAGTATCTGGTGGACATCGGTATTCCTGGAGTAGCCCCTCAGGTCTTCTATGTCAACAGGCTCAATCCCTTCCGCAAAAGCAAGGATGTTTCATGCATCTTGCTAGATTGAGAGCAAGAAGAGGATGAGAGTGAGCCCTTTCCTGATTTGCTACATAGCAACCCTCAGGATGGCTTAGTGAAGGGAATGAATCGCTCTCCAGATCTGACACCAGAACAGCAGAGGACCTGCAGGTCTTTGCTCCAGCAGTATGCCCCTCTGTTCTCATTGACACAAGCTCTCACCCCATGGTGTAGGTATGATATCAACACTGGTGACAGTGTACCTGTCAAAAGCAAATGTTACAGTATGACAGACACTGTTAAGAATGACATCCAGACAGAGGTTGCCAAGGTGTTTGACTTGGGTGTTATTGAGCCCTCAACCAACCCATGATCCAGCCCAGTGGTCTTTGTCCCCAAGGCAAGTTCACAGGCAGGCGCCAAGGATTGGAGGTTCTATGTGGACTACAGAGGAGTCAATGCACTCACCAAGACAGAGTCACACCCATTGCCCAGGGATGAGGAGTTTGTGAACAAGATAGGTGCTGCCAAGTTTGTGAGCACCCTTGACCTTATATCAGGATATTGGCAAATAGCTCTGACTGGCCAGGCCAACGGGAAAATGGTTTTCTCAACACCTGATGGGCTTTACCAGTTTAGGGTTATGTGTTTTGGGTTAAATAATGCCCCTGCCACCCTCCAAAGGTTGGTCAATCATGCTCTCAGTGGACTGGAGCCCTTCTGTGTGGCCTACCTGGACGACATTGCTGTCTACAGTTACAACTGGGAAGAACATTGGACAGACTTGGATAATATGATGAAGGCTATGAAAATGGCCAACCTCACTATCAAGGAAACCAAGTGCCAGATAGCCCTGTGGAATGTTACCTACCTTGGTCATGAGGTAGGAGGGGGTCGAATCCAACATGTCCCTACTAAAGTGCAGGCTATACAGGAATGGGAGACTTGGTCTATACAAACCTTGGTGAGAGCTTGTATGGGTCTCACTGGGTACTACAGGAACTTCATGGCAGACTATGGCACAATAGCTGCCCCTCTGACAGCTCTGTCATCCCCCCAAATAACTTAGGAAGGTTCATTGAAGTGAAGAATGTGAAAGAGCCTTGACATGCGAAAACATCAAAATGCCAAAACAGGATAAAAACACACGTAGCTATATGCATTTATAATTTATACACAGAGATGGGATTGAGCATCTTTCATTATATAGACACATATACATACATCCCATTGCATAGCTCTGTTTTCAATAATTAAATAATGAATATAGGACCAATGTAATAGGAGGTATGCACAATTACATGTTCTTGATTTTTTCTTATGTTCACATTTTCAGATTAAAATTTGCATGTAAACCTTAAAAGTGTGCTTTAATTACATTTTTAGCCATGCAGGGAAACATTTCAAGCATTGAACATTTCATTCGAATGTTGCAATACCATTTGACTGCTGCCTGGGATCTATAGGGCTGTCAGCCCCCAAATAGGCAACTGCGTGCAATGATGGATGGCTAGACATTCATGAAGTAACCACATTGGTGTACAGACATGTCTCCCACATCTCTCTTGGGTTTTGAAATCAATCATGAAAGCATTTGACTTTCTTTTCTATGAAACTTTAAGGGACTACAAGAAAATATATTGATTTCAGAAACGCTGGATTTGTTTAAACTCACACCTCCATGATTTCCTCTCTTTCGTGAGAAACATGTATTTTTTCATTTACATTAGAAATTGCATTACATAGTGTAATCTCTTGTCGATGAAAGAAATTGCTAAACATTCCTTTTTTGCACACCCAAGTTGTTTCCAATTATAAAGGAACATCCTTTCAATACCTGGCCTCTTACTTATTGTAATGTAAGAAACCTTCCATTTTATGATAAGTACTGATATATTTTATAGGGTCTGTGGTAGTGGCCCAATAGTTATGGTTAGGTGGCTCAACCCATAGGAGAGCAGTTTTGGGGCCACTTATAACTTTGGCTCCATTCGACGAATACTCACATGATTTTAAAGAAAGTATATGGCCTCTGAATGATTTTTCGAAGTTTGGAGCAGTTTGACATACATTGAAGAAAATGTTGCTCACGCCTTCAGCCTTAACTGCTAGACGGATTCACACCAAATGTGCGCAAGGAACGGTTGCCCGGTCTCAAAATCTGTCCATTAGGTTTTTCTTGAATGGCCAAAAAAGTTGGTGCAAAAAGTGTGATATCTGCATCCGGTCCACAGATTCGGTATCCATGGACACCTCTGAGCCAATCAGTGAGGGGCATGATGTACACAGATGTCAAACATGCACGCTGGTTGGTTATTGAAAAATGTGAGGTGCGTCAAACTTTTTGAATATCTCACCCTACTGGATATGGATCTAACAAAACAGAACTGATGCTGGTGGGCACAGAAAACGAAACCCAGAAAATGGAGAAGGATTATGCATTATCTCTTATAGACTGCTGTGAGATTAAAACAAAGTGCAAAGTAAAGAGACTAGGGGTTTATTTCGACCAAAATATCAATTTGAAGGCACAAGTAGGAAGCCTTGTATCTACAGCTTCATATTATATGAAGCTCCTGGACCACGCGCCGCTGTACATCTCAAGAGAAAATAGAGAAATACTGGCTAGAGCATTGACAGCCGCCAGACTCGACTACTGTAGTAGTCTGTTGGTTGGGTTGCCTATAACTGAGATTATCCGGCTCCAAGTCATACAGAATAACGCTGTCAGGAACATCATGGATCTTGGGAATAGAGACCATGTTTCTGAGGCAAGGAGGACACTTCACTGGCTCGCTATGAAGACCAGAATTACCTTACACCTCCTGTTAATCACTCACAAATGTCTCAAGGACACAGCACCAACATATTTTAAAGAAGTTCTGGTAGAGAAACATAACTCTCATAACCTAACATTAAAAAACACTTCCCAATTGATAATTTCAGCTTGCAAATGTTCACACGTGAAGAAAGAAGCCTTCTTTGAGATAGCTCCTCATGTCTGGAACTCCATACATGTGAATTTTAGGGAGGAATCGTCAACCCCAGTTTTCAGGAAAAAATTAAAAGCATACCTGTTTAATTTAATCCTGATTCTTTCTCCGTAGCCTGCTCTCCTGAACCCTTATTCTGAATGCTGTTTCACCATATACTTTCTGTCCATCTGTTTCTGTGTCAGTGCCCTTAAGCCCCCAGGTCAATGGTGCGCAATATACATTTTCTAAACTAAAACTAAACTAAATCTGTGCACCACGGCATATGTCTGCGGTCAGCACGGTGGGAAAAACGCCGGAAAATACACTTAAGGTTATTTTGTGGATGAAACAGTGTTTGGAAAGGGTGGGGGAGTAGACAAAAGTTGACCCACTGTTATAGGTAAAAAGCGGCCGTGTGGGTGCCACTGAGTCAGCAGTTAATGTTACTGTCCGCTGTCGTATTCTGAGCAGCAAACATGAGCATCTGTCCATGGACATCATTTGGACTGGGAGGTGTTCTATGTCTGGGTATATTTATGGGTATTTCATGAAAGTAGTGAGTGTGAGTAATATATATGTGTTTGGAATAAAAAATAAATATGTCATTTGTTACTGAAGTGTGTAAAGTGGCTATACCATGGCTAAAGAGTATAGTTGGGGTCATGGCCTTATTATACCATGGCTAAAGGGTATATTTGTGGCCAGGGAAAGTGTCCAGTTTCTTAAGGGCATGGTCGTAGGACACAGGCAATGGCAACAGTATTATGTGCACAGTGATTATGTAATTAATATGAATATTGTACATTGAATAATGGGGTTATATTGCAACAAATCTTATATTAGGTATGGACACTTGGTTGCATATGGTGAGAAGGGTAAAATGTGCATATCTGTGTAAAGAAAAGAAAATATAACTAGTTATAGGACATATGTTGCAAAATATAGTTACAGTTGTACATGTTTATTTTATTTGACCCTCATAAGTAGTACATTGTATGTTCTATGTTTTGTACAACATGTATACATGGTACACTGTTGAATTCACATGTAGTAACCCAAGCTGGATTGAAAAAGCCCATTAAGTGGGTGAGTGAGTGTATAACCGTTTAGGAGTGCGCTCAGACCGTTAAGCTCGGGGTGCGGCGAGCTGCGTCTCTATTACAATGAGGTTTTACCCTAAACCTCTTGTGATAAGTAAAAGCAAATTGTTTGCACTGATGGTTTGCACTAAGCCTCAAAATAATATTTGATAATTCTCAAAGTATATCACTGAGTTCTTCTGTCCAATACATACATTGAAAAGATCACCATGCACGTGATGTGCCCGGGATGAATCCATTTGACTAGAAAAGCAGGACATCTTAAGGATTAAGCAAAAGAGATCAATGCTATATCCTAGACATTATACGATACAACAGAAATGAAATTAGACACTATTTGAGTAACTGAAGATAGAGTAACATTAGGAGACCAGTGATATGTTGGATAATGCAGACAAGATAGCACACACCCAACGGGCACCACTACTATATTACCACTGCCATGAAAACAACCCAGTGTCGGAACATGAGTCTGACTAAATTTTCTCAATACCAAGTTATTTCAAGTTATTTTGTAAACAGCATATTGTTGTTCAAAGTTACATCTAACTGCTTTGTGCTGTGTGGACAGTGCCAAGGTGATGAGCGCCCTTTTCTCCAAAGAAACAGCAGTAACTTTATTTTCTGTAGAAATGAATTGTCTCATTACCATGTTATTTCAATTGTAGACAGCAGATCTTTCAGGTGGTGGTGGCGGGTCATGGGAGGAGGGATGGCCAGGAGAGATCCTATTTTCAGTTTTGAATAAGCACCAAACAACTGCCTCCTCTCTGCTGGACTGCTGGAATGGGAATGAATAAAAGATGTGGGTAGGTCCCTTTGGAGAATTTGCCGGCTGACTATTCTCCTGTCTGCAAACTGTGGAGTCCAAAAAAGTGCTGGAAAAGTTGTGCAAGATCAAGTAAGAATTATAGTAGCAGCTGTGGAAGGTCACAGTTTTGACTTGAGAGTCGCTATAGTGGTGTAAAAATAGATTTTTGGATGGCCGCCGAAGGCCATGGCTAATTGCCCGGTGGTGTTTTTAAAATACAGTGGGGACTGCTGAAGGACAGGCTCATTGGCAGGTCCGAAGAGCCTGGCTGGTGGGCCCAAATGGCATGTAAGGCCCAGCAGCGGTCCCAGGGAGTCCCGGCATGGGTCCCATCCCTCCTTGGAGGGAAAACCTCTAACATGTGCTGGCCAGAGCTCTAAGACAGCCAGGAGGTGCTGAACATGGTATTTGGCATCTTCCTGCCATGTGGGTTGACCATGCCCAAACCCAGCGGCAGTCTCAGGGAGCCCTGCCAGGTTCTCTGTTTCTTCCCACAGGGAAGAACTTTAACGTGGTCCGGCCATATCTCCAGGACAGCCGGGGGTGCTGCCCTCGGCCTTGGGAGCCTGTATCCCATGTGGGTTGACCGTCTCCAAGCCCAGAAGTGGTCCCAATCCCTCCATGAAGGGAAAAGCTCTAATGCAACCCTGCCAGAGGTCTTGGATATCCAGGGGTGCTACCCCCAACCTAGGGTGTGCCTTGCATGTGGGTTGACAGGCCCCAAGCACAATGGCAGTCCCGGGGATCCCAGGTTGGAGTTCCTATTTCGCACCGGAGGGAAAAGCTGTAATCTGGCCCAGCCAGAGCTGCAGGACAGCCGGGAGTGCTGCCCCTGTCCTTAGGCACCCATCTCCCATGTGAGTTGACCATCTCCAAGCCCAGCTGCAGTCCCGGGGAGCCTCAGTGGAGTTCCCGTCTCTCCCTGGGGGGAAAAGCTGTAACACGGCCTGGCCAGAGCTCTAGGATGGCGGGGGTGCTGTCCCCGGCCTCATGTGCCTGCTTCCCATGTGGTTCAACCGCCCTCAAGTACAGCAGCGGTCTCAGGGATCACTTGTGGGGTCCCGGTCCCTCCCTGGAGGGAAAATCTCTAACACGGCCTGGCTAGAGCTCCAGGATGTTTTTTCCCCTGGGCTTGGGTGCCTGTCTCCCATGTGGGTCGACCACCCCCAAGCCCAGTGGTGGTCCCAAGGAGCCCCAGCAGCATCCCTGACCCTCCCTGGAAGGAAAAGCTTTGACACGGCCTAGTCAGAGCTCTACGACATCTGGGGTGCTGCCCCTGGCCTTGGGCATCAGCCTCACACATGGGTCGACCGCTGCCAGCCCAGCGGCAGTCTCTGGGAGCACTGGTGGGGTGCCTGGACCTCCCCGGAGGGAAAAGCTGTAACACGGCCTGGCAAGAGATCCAGGAACAGCAGGGGTGCTGACCCCAGCCTTGGCGACCGTTTCCCATGTGGGTCAACTGTACCCAAGCCCAGCAGCGGTCCTGGGTACACCCGCCGGGGTATCTGCCCCTTCCTAGAGGGAAAATCTTTAACACAACTCAGCCAGAGCTCCAGGACACACAAACTCCCATTTGCCTCCCTAACCTTCTCCCATACCCTCTCAAACACTTGCTGTTCTGTGTGATGCACCTTCATTGCCCAATCTTGTTTCCTCTGCTAACCACGAAGATTGAACAGAATAACTACAGGAAAACAATCATGCTGCAAATTCGGTTCCTAGCTCGTCTTCAACTTCCACATTTCACATGGTGCCCTTCCCCCCTCACCTCTAGCCTGATGATATTTCCCCATTATCCCCACCTCCAAAGGCCATTTTTCTGATTTTTGTTTTACGATATTCATGTGTTTAAACGTGGCTAGCTCTCATATCGAGCTGCTTTTTAATTTCTGAGAAGACTTTCTGCCGCAATGCATCATGGGGTAATCACTTTTCTTGAGGGATGGGGATCCCCCTTCTCCATCAAATATTTAGAAAATTACTGGACAGAATAAACCCAAACCACAAAAGGATTGTAATTCAACACGTTGTGCCCAATTTGCTTCAGAATTGGTCCAAATCCATCCAGTGGTTTTCGCTGTGCTCTGGAGCAAACATTTACCTTTTTTGTCTATGGGAAAATGAATGGGGAGTAGGTCGAAAGTGATTTTTTTTCATAATAACTTTCTTATTTTTAACAAATCTTCCCCATACTTTACAGTCTAGAGGTGGCCAGAGCGGACAAAATTGTCTGCAAATCGTCAGCTAAATCAAATGCATGTTTCAAAAGGTATTAGCAATTCATTTTTTCGATTCCACCCCACAGACTGGATATTTTAGGAAAAAAAGTTAAAAAATAAAGAAGCTATTAAGAAAACAAAGAAATTGCAGTTTCGAACTAGTACCCCTTCATCATTTTGCCATAGAGGAAACAGTCCAGTTATTGCTCAGGTGCCCTCCCAAAGCGCTAGACGGAGTTGGACCAGGTACAAAACAATTTGGGCACGAAACATTGACTCAGTTCCCGGGAGAGAGTGGGGAGTCTGAGGTTATTGCGTTCAGTAGTGTTTTTAAATATTTGATGGAGAAGGGCTTCTCCCAAAATTATAAGGATATCTCCTAATCCGCTTTGCAGCAGAGAGGCACGGCCGAATGCCATGCTCACTGGCTAGTTGTCCCAAAAGACATGTATAGTGGGAAGGCTGTGGCCACCTAGTGGGTCCAAAAGAAACATATTGGGGGAACATGCACAGTGTACACGTCTGAAGTCCAAGGCTAGTGGCCCATAAAAAACCGATGGTACAACAAAACCTGGGAATTTCACTGAAAATAAACACAGCCGCCACTCAAGGAATCATGTAAGTGGGGGTTGGAGGGGCAGAAAACAAAGGGGAAGGGAAGGGAGGGTGGGGGGAGATGGCAAAGCGGTGGAAGCATCAGGTTGCTCAGAACGCGGGATGGATCGTGGGATTCAGCCCGCAATCCGAACAACCTGATTGATTGCTCCCCCACCAACGGTGCTAATAACTGTTCACAGAGTAGTAGTGATGCCCTTTTTATATTACAGGTCAGCAATGACATCACAAATAGCCTGTAATAAGAACGTTATATATAGGTTTTTATAGTGGTATTGCAGGGTGCTGTGTATTATATATACATAACAAAAGGGCTAGGCCTAGTAATGTGGAAGGAAAATGGGCTCAAGCTAAATGGAAACACAGGGGGGCTCCAACCACATATCAGTTTGCTGACACTCTTAACCAATTTTGAGTGTCAATACTGTAACACTTAACATTAGTTATTAGTGCTTCAATACTAAGCCACGTACCGCATAGTAGGGTTGTTTTACTCTGGGTTTTAGTCCATACACACTTTGAGACATTAGTTTTCTGCTCTAAAAGAAAGCTGCTTTTATTTAGCAGATCCAGTCCTTTGGCTGGACTTACATATATCATATTCAAATTCCAGCTAATGGGCAGAGAGTCGATATTGTAATGAGTATAACAGTATTTCAACCCATTGCAATGTTTCAATCATAAGTGTTTTAGTACTGTTCTGTGAGAAAAATATTCCATCAAATGTAAACCTTTCTGTAAAAAGCAAAAGGCAAAATGAGCATTGCTGACATATAAAGAAATGCATACGTCCTAGGAGCGCACACAGTGGTATCCTACATTTCTCCTTATATTTATTCACCACGGGGATGTGTTCATACACTTGGTTTCATCAGATGGTTTGGTCCTCTGTGGGAATACTAACCCATCACAGAACTGGTCACTTTAAGTAGCCCAGCTCCCCAGCTAACCCTGAACCATCCGACTGGCTCCCACTCCTCTTGAAACAAAGTCTATGAACACATCCCTGCGGTGAATAAATAGGGAAAATGTATGATACTTAGCTTACTATTGAAACACTAATAAATAATGTTAAGTGTTACCTATAGTCACTCAAAATTGGTTAAGAGTGTCAGCAAACTGATATGTGGTTGGAGTCCTCCTTTGTTTCCAGTGTATTATATATAGGCTTATAAAATACCCTATTCTCCCAAACACCCCTCCAAGATGAGAGCCAGTGTGGGTGATCTCCATGTATTCATAGCACTGATGTCTATCAGTGTTAGAAATGCGCTTAGGGCAATCCGCCAAGCGGATTCACCTTGGCAGCATTAAAATGCACCCCTGCATAGCGTGATTGAGAGCTGCTCTCATTTATGCAGAGCGTGCATGCTTTATACTCAAGGTCGGCGGCTTGGAAGCAGGAATTAACTGGTCCATAGTTGCAGGCGCTCAGCAGATCGCTCTCATTGTAACCTTCAGAGTGCGAAATACAAATACCCGGCACGTGCGCGCAACTCCCACTGGCCTTCCACTCCAGGCAAGGGGCGGCCAAGGAACACGTCCGCTTCTATCCCGCTCTCTTCAAGCTGCAACTCCCTCCCTCTCCGTCCAGCGGAGGGAACATTGCGTGCCCGAGTAAAGCGAAACGTGTCATGCAACATGGCGCATAAATGGGAGGGGCTATGGGCCAACCATACGTCCTGCTCGTTCGTGACCTTAGTGGGCTTTATAAAATAAAAACCGTTCTTATAAATGCAACAAAACCTAGTCCAAAATGGAAAAGTTCCAAATGCATTCGGCAGGTAGATTTAAAGCATCAGCAAGTGACAGCATGCATGTAAATCAAGGAAATGACTGTTGGGTCACAAGAATGAGTCCACACTACAAGTCAGAATGAATGTGCTCCCGTTGACCAAAAGACAATTCTGTGTAGTAAGAATGGACAACCATGCAAGGTCCATCACCTCCGGGGGCCTGGATGGTGTGAAAATAACGCGTGATATTTGCAAGTGCCGGTGGTAACACGCAGTTTACCATCTGCTGAAGTCCTAAGGGAGCTAGCTGAGGCCTTCTTGATTTCAATGTAATGCAAAAATTAGAAGAAGGCAACAGTCTGTGCCTGCGTTGGGAGGAAAGTACTGTTACGCTCACGGATGCTTTTAGCATAGAGAGTGATGGACTACAGGACTCACTTGGTGATTGACGCGCTCTTAACACTGCTGTAAATGGAGGGAAATACCTGCAAATTACACCTTTAGTCTAGTCCCTATGAAGGAGTCCATTGAGTTTGGACGAGTTGTTGCTGGTGGTAATTCCTTGCTGCAATTTAGCTGCCGCCGTACTGGTGATCAGACCCTCTGTGTTGTAAGCGTGTCTTGGACGATGGTGACAAATTCAAATTCCGATTGGTGGATAATACAGTACAAGCAAATATCCCTCCCCCCCCTGTACTCATCTGCCCTTATACTCTCATTGCATTCTTGGGACGTGATCCAAATAGAAAAGGCCTCTTGTTCACGCAATACTTTCATTCAAATGCACGCTTGGACCCCACTTGCAGCAAGCAACTGCGTTTATTTCAAATATGTATCTATCTATCATTCCTGTGCTTAAGAGATTCATTGTATTTTGTGCTGTTAGCTTTAAGATATGGGCTTACTTATGGTACGAGAAACACACATAGAATCCCATTTTACTTGTTAGAAACCAGGGATCATGATGCAGTGGAAAAGCTTTGCCTGTGGTCAGTGCGCTACGCCCGCTGGTTGAACGAATTGGAGCAAAGGAAAAACCATTACATTGAAGGTGAATCAGAAGTGTTTAATATCAAGAGAGGTATGGACTTAACTCTCGAGTCCTTACTGGGGCAAATACATTGCAGAGATTGCGAAACAGCTGTGCACACCCTCACGAAAACGACACATTCAAGTTATGGAATGGCGAGAGGATGAACGTTTATAAACAATGGTTAAACAGCCAACAAGACAATATGTTTGATTCCTCTGCTGGATGACAGCTGCAAACAAGAACATTTTTCGGGTTGTTCCTACCATAGGAGAGCCACAAATACGTCACAAAAATCCCTGTGCTATAACTGCTGCTTGTGCAGGAGTACAACGATGAGTAGTGGTTAAACCACCTTCTTAGCTCTCACACTTCTACAGAACAAGAGTGATGCCCCTGTTTGCAGTAACCTGGGCCAAGGGCACGCAATACTCTTATGAGGGGTGTGAATGGAAGTCAGTAACAACACTAACGGCAATAGTACAACAGTCCAAAATAAAACAACATCCAATCAAGTTTCTATAAATATCATTGATCCTTAATTATGGAAAGTGTGACAGAAGATACTAACAACCGAAGACTGAGAAATGCAGAATGTTAGAGGCAAGCACTCTGGATACTTAGCAGGGCGGAGAAAGGCAATAAATCACCACAATGTCCAAAAAGGATGTGATTCTGCAGGGAAAAGGTGCAAAGGGGGCTTATCCATCTGTTGGGATCCTATAAGTGGACGAGGGGGCTAGGACATGCCAACAGTACCGTTTCAGTTATTGGCAATTCAACCCTGTCAAACCAGTCTTCTTATTGTTGTGAGAGCTCTTCAAATCAGGTGCGGATGTGGGGAGTCACAATGATCCAGATGAAGAGCAGGCATAGAAATGGGTTTGAACTGGGCTTGTTGTGGTTCGTCGTGCCATTCGAAGTGAGTTGGAGTACCAGGGTCAGTTTGAAGTGTGTGCTTGGGTGGTCGAAGATGATTCTAGTGGTTCAAGACGCTGCTCAAAATGTGGCAGTTCGAAGAATTCTACAGTAGTAAGCTTCTTGTTTGAGCCGGGGCAATTTCCATGCTCAGATGGCACATTGCAGCATTGCACCCACATTTGACCTACTTCCAAAAATACACAAATGCCTGATTGATCCGCCGGGAAGACCAATAGTAGCTGCAAAAAACAGTGTACTTCAACCATTAGGGATTTATTTTGATTTTTTTCTACAACCTCTCATACAGAAAGTAACAGCCTGACTTGTTCTGCTCCAAGCAGTAGCAGAACAATCTCCTGAAACCAACGTAGGGCCTCCGCTGTGTGTCTTCTATTGGAGGAATCGGAATTAGTCCATTCGTGGTCTTTAGCCTGGTTGGTTTGGGGGGATGAGCAAAACAGAGAGCGCATCCACTCCTTAAGGGATTAGCTGTCTCTACGCATGGCAGAATGTGGGATTATGGATGGGTTAGAGAGAGCAGAGGAGCAGAGGTTGCCATTAAATCAGCAGTGCACGTCACTGAGGAAAAAATACAAATGATGGAAACTGAGAAACTCCTTTAACAGTTCCAAAATATAGATATTGGATTTCATAGGCATGGTATGTTGGTAGTGAATGGGTGCTGCTGCAGTATAAATGCTGCTATGGGTGCAGGAGCTGTACCATCCTCAACATTTGGGGGGGTGGGGAGGAGCATGCAGGGCAGTTTTAAAAGCTGGTTGCTGGGCGGAGTATTAACTCATTGGGCAATCAAGCCGCCCCATCCTTTGAGCCCAGTATTTCATTTAATTTCATTAATTCTATAGCACCATGAAAGCCCTCAGAGAGACCAAATTCTGAGGTATGGGAAAGTTAGGAGGTGCCAGTATGCATGTGCGCATAATCAGGGTCATACTGGGGCATACAGTTGTCATGGTCACCAATCAAAAAGTGGCCCACAGTTGCAAAGGACAATTGATTACTTTTGTAACAGACTGTTTGAATGGTACCCATGGGAGAGCTTTTTGATAAAATATGATGCAAATTGTACAATTAAAGAATATTTATTCAGCAACAAAGGTCAAAACTACTAGCCACATAGTGAAGTAACTCATCAAACTGGCCCACATTGGCCAAAAAATGACCCACATTGACCCAAATATCTACCCCACACTAGCATTTTGCATTTTTGGTTCAGGCATTGCCTTATTGCCCTATAGGCCAGTCCAAGCCTGACCAGTAAAGGTAATGAGGGTTTGGCTGAATCCCTGCTAGCCATCCATGTCTAGTCGGCATGTGTATGGGTGGAGAGATTTCCACCAGGGAAATAAGCTGCAGGGTGTGTGCAAGAGGATAATCAGTTATGTGTGTAGATACAGTTTGAATTTTTGTCATGAAAGGTAGCTATATTCTTATGGCAGAAATGTTGTTCAAAGTGTCATTCGAGTTGTATGTGAAAGTAGATGAATGAGGGAGTGTGGCCGCGCCTGTGGCTAATAACAAAAGCGTGGCATACGAGAGGAAATATGCATTGGCTATAATCAAATGAAAGACATCTGGGTTGATAAATTATGGTGGATATATTCTGCATGCTTCCAACTATCATTAAGTTGCTACATTCAAGACCCAATTTAACTGTATGCTGAATAGCTACGAATCCTTACTTTGGCACATTACATGCATCTTTCACCCCAATTCAGAGGCTATTATTTTCACGAAGAGATGCTAATCATTTGAAGTATGGGCCATCTAAAAGCTGGGCTGGTCAGTTAAGCCTTTGACGTCATAATAGAGGGATATCCTATGGGCACATGTTGTTCTCTGCCTCTGTACGTTTTCTGCTGCTGTTGCTGCCCCATTAATGAATGTTCACATGTAAATCTGCTCTCCCAGGTGAGAAATTTGACAGGTTCTTCGGAGCACATTGGCTTCAAAATGGGAGGGCTTAAGCGCACCCAAGCCAGTGGCTGGTGCCACCCAAGTATTGGTCCGATTATAATCAACAAAGAAAATATGAACAGTGCAATAGATTTAAGAGCAAACATTGACAGTTTTATTGAAACAGGTGTAAAATAGAGAAATAATCCTGTTTAATAATGTATTAGTGACCCATGAGTGGCAATACCAAATCCAACCCAGAATGAGTCAGTTTCATATCTGTGTGCCCTCCGGTCTCTATTAACTTTGAACATGAGGCTGAACGTGCATAATCCATTGGCTCTCGATTGATGGATGCCCCAGAGAGACTTCTTATGGTAGAGTGTGGAGACTTATTATTTCAGCGAGTGCTGGTAGAGTGGGGAGACATATTTCAGCAGGTGCTGGTAGTGTGGGGAGCCTTCTTATTTCAACAGGTGTTAGTAGTGTGGGGAGCCTTCTTATTTCAACAGGTGTTGGTAGTGTGGGGAGCCTTCTTATTTCAACAGGTGGTAGAGTGGGGAGACTTCTTATTTCAGCAAGTGCTGGTAGTGTGGGGAGCCTTCTTATTTCAGCAAGTGCTGGTAGTGTGGGGAGCCTTCTTATTTCAACAGGTGGTAGAGTGGGGAGACTTCTTATTTCAGCAAGTGCTGGTAGTGTGGGGAGCCTTCTTATTTCAGCAAGTGCTGGTAGTGTGGGGAGCCTTCTTATTTCAGCAAGTGCTGGTAGTGTGGGGAGCCTTCTTATTTCAGCAAGTGCTGGTAGTGTGGGGAGCCTTCTTATTTCAACAGGTTCTGGTAGAGTGGGGAGACTTCTTATTTCAGCAAGTGCTGGTAGTGTGGGGAGCCTTCTTATTTCAACAGGTTCTGGTAGAGTGGGGAGACTTCTTATTTCAGCAAGTGCTGGTAGTGTGGGGAGCCTTCTTATTTCAACAGGTTCTGGTAGAGTGGGGAGACTTCTTATTTGAACAGGTGCTGGTAGTGTGGGGAGCCTTCTTATTTCAACAGGTGCTGGTAGTGTGGGGAGCCTTCTTATTTTAACAGGTGTTGGTAGTGTGGGGAGCCTTCTTATTTCAACAGGTGCTGGTAGTGTGGGGAGCCTTCTTATTTCAACAGGTGCTGGTAGAGTGGGGAGACTTCTTATTTCAGCAAGTGCTGGTAGTGTGGGGAGCCTTCCTATTTCAACAGGTGCTGGTAGAGTGGGGAGACTTCTTATTTCAGCAAGTGCTGGTACTGTGGGGAGCCTTCTTATTTTAACAGGTGTTGGTAGTGTGGGGAGCCTTCTTATTTCAACAGGTGTTGGTAGTGTGGGGAGCCTTCTTATTTTAACAGGTGCTGGTAGTGTGGGGAGCCTTCTTGTTTCAACAGGTGCTGGTAGTGTGGGGAGCCTTCTTATTTTAACAGGTGCTGGTAGAGTGGGGAGACTTCTTATTTCAGCAAGTGCTGGTAGTGTGGGGAGCCTTCTTATTTCAGCAAGTGCTGGTAGTGTGGGGAGCCTTCTTATTTCAACAGGTGCTGGTAGAGTGGGGAGACTTCTTATTTCAGCAAGTGCTGGTACTGTGGGGAGCCTTCTTATTTTAACAGGTGTTGGTAGTGTGGGGAGCCTTCTTATTTTAACAGGTGCTGGTAGTGTGGGGAGCCTTCTTGTTTCAACAGGTGCTGGTAGTGTGGGGAGCCTTCTTATTTTAACAGGTGCTGGTAGAGTGGGGAGACTTCTTATTTCAGCAAGTGCTGGTAGTGTGGGGAGCCTTCTTATTTCAGCAAGTGCTGGTAGTGTGGGGAGCCTTCTTATTTCAACAGGTGCTGGTAGAGTGGGGAGACTTCTTATTTCAGCAAGTGCTGGTACTGTGGGGAGCCTTCTTATTTTAACAGGTGCTGGAAGTGTGGGGAGCCTTCTTATTTTAACAGGTGCTGGTAGTGTGGGGAGCCTTCTTATTTCAACAGGTGCTGGTAGTGTGGGGAGCCTTCTTATTTTAACAGGTGCTGGTAGAGTGGGGAGACTTCTTATTTCAGCAAGTGCTGGTAGTGTGGGGAGCCTTCCTATTTCAACAGGTGCTGGTAGAGTGGGGAGACTTGTTATTTCAGCAAGTGCTGGTAGTGTGGGGAGCCTTCTTATTTTAACAGGTGTTGGTAGTGTGGGGAGCCTTCTTATTTCAACAGGTGCTGGTAGTGTGGGGAGCCTTCTTATTTCAACAGGTGCTGGTAGTGTGGGGAGCCTTCTTATTTTAACAGGTGTTGGTAGTGTGGGGAGCCTTCTTATTTCAGCAGGTGCTGGTATTGTGGAGAGCCTTCTTATTTCAGCCGGTGCTGCTACTTCACTCATTCAGATGCTAGAGGTCCATTTCCAAGGAAGGAATACAAATACACCTCTTCTGAACAGCGTTCATATTTATCTCTACCCCTAATAGAGGAGAAGAGCATAATTTGCACAGCAACAATCATAGCAGAGCACGGGTGTAGCTTTGCAAGAAGTTTTCGAGGCAGGAAGCAGCCTTAAATGGCCCCACCTTGCACCTAATCCGTCTAGGTGCAGCAAGAGGAAGGCCATGGGACCTCATCTGTGTTTCCATCACATTCAGAATAAGGAATGTGAAGAACGTTGCATTAGAAAATGTCATGGACCAGACTACAATTGTGCCAGTGTACAGGTTCTGCACTCAGAGCACCTACATGAGAGTAGCATAAGTTGTTCAACCATAAGAGTGCCCCACCTCATTTAAAGTGCAAGCCTTAGATTGAAAAATGTGTTGTAAAAATGCCCAATTGTCTTACTTATATGTACTTATTTAGGGTTCTGTAACATGCCACATACAGATGAAAAA
The DNA here is from genome assembly GCF_040938575.1 of Ambystoma mexicanum. NCBI lineage: Eukaryota > Metazoa > Chordata > Amphibia > Caudata > Ambystomatidae > Ambystoma > Ambystoma mexicanum. The sequence continues at coordinate 336,277,917 of NC_090935.1, forward strand.
ATACTGAGCACTTGTATTTGTCAATGCGATGAAATGACTTCTGCTCGGCAGGAGTAAAGAGGTGGGTAGTGAAGAAACCACCCACTCTTGTCTCACACATCGGCAAGCCAACAGTGATCCCAATCATAAAAGGTAAAATAGACAGAGGTAAGCGATATAGCTCATTCACCTTTTGTGGTAATGTGGGCCGAGGGAAAGCTATACTCAAGAATGTGAATGTGATTCATTACCAACTCAAACAGCAAAGTTTAACAGTCGAAAATAAGGGGAATATCAAGTCGAGGTTCTATACAAATGTAAATCCTTTAATTGAACACTCCATCTGCAAGAAAACTAAATAGGAACACTGACAAAACCCACCTGTATGGAAAGATCGGGGAACATAGAAGAAAAGAGAGAATGCAGCACTCTGGTCAAGAATGTAGCGGTAAAAGGCAATTCAATTACCACAATGTTCTATCAAAATTATATCTCTTCAATGAAAAAGGAGCACAAGTGACATAACAGTCTCTTGTGTTCAAAATGGACCGGGCGGGGGCAGTTATGGGCCAATAGTACCTTCTTGGAGGTTCCGCTACAGCAAACCTAGCTTCTTGGTGCCGTTCATACGGTTCGACATAGTTCGAGTGCAGCAGTTGTGTCAGTCTAGACGGGGAGCAGTATAGAGCAGGGGTTGTACAGGAACCTGTTGCGGTTTGAAGGTGATGCTTGAAGAAGAGCCGATAGTGAGGGCCACCAGGGTTGGTTTGATGGTCACTCCGACTGCAAGGGTGCTGATGACTGGATGCACTGCTCTACATGACTGGCTTGGTGAAGCGCTCGAGGGGCTGCGTATCATGAGGGCCACCCATTGTCGGTTCTAAGGTCGATTCGATGGTGAACGTGTTGCCGACTGGATGCACAGTTCAGTTAGAGTGGGTTCCATGCAGAGTTCGATGGTCAGGGCTCGATGATCCACCGGGGTGAGTTCAACTGGTGATGAAAATTGCAGCAAAGATGCTGATGGGGGTGAGCGGTGGTTCTAAGGCGGCAGCTACAAAAAAGGGCTTGGTGTTCGAGCCAAGGGAACGATGCACTCAGCTAGCATGGTGAGGAGGTGAACTGGTCCAAATGGGCAGATCAGCCGTTTAAAGAGTGTGCAAGTACAAAAAGCAGTTCTGAGGGTTCCTAATGGTTTGAGGCAGTCAAACAGACTTGAATTTGGGATTGCGTAGTTTTGACGGTGGGAAAATGCAGGAATACTGGCTGAGTTGGCTCTCAGGTACTATGATTCGCTCCTAGGGATATTAGGGACAATTGTGGTCTTTGTTCTACGGTTCCCAATGCAAGGGAGACGGGCACACTTGCAACAGTCCTTCACTATGATGACCCTCTGGGTAGCAAGCAGTATGACGGGCAGAGATTAAGGCCTTGTTTCAGAAGAAGCTTCATACACAATTTTCCCTGGGGCAGGGGAGGAAAAGAGCAAACCTCGGCCTTGGGCACACAGTCTTCACCTCACTGGGGGAGGGGTCTGGAAAGTCAACTCTCCAAACAGAGGTCCAATGAAATTCTTCCTATGGTATTTGCTCCAAAGTTGAATCTCAGAGGAAGTGGGAGAACCCTTCTTGTAAAGGCAACACTCTACGGGTGATTGGACAAAAACAAGCCTTAAGAGTCCATACACAGTCCTTGGAACAAGTGGGCTTTGCCTTCTAATATCACACCCACAGAGTTTTGTGTTACAGAAGGAGAGGGGCAAGAAGGAACGAGAGGCAGAGAGAAACATAGTGGTGTAACCTTCTTCCAGTTGTAAGGAGCACACTCTGTCTACTCTTAATCTGCCCCTTTCCCTTCTCAATAGAATCAAAGGCCCCTTTTGGTATGCAGCACCCCGGAGTGACGCTACTCATTTTGTGAATGGGTGTGCTCTTTGATTTCTAATAAAATAAAATCTACTTGTAAAATAGAATTCCATGGCATTTTCATCTTTTTACTAGATATGGAAAAGTCAGTGGGAGAGATTATAAACTGCTGTCAATCTGGCCTACAGACTTCATTTCTGATTTTGGGACTGAAGAGACCAGGATTTTAATCCCGGAATCGGCATTGATCAAATAAATGTGTGATCTGTTTTTACAAATCTATATGTGCAATGTAATGTAAATGTCACGATGCCCGCTCCCGGGGAGCCGGCTCAGGCCCTGCGTCCCCAAAAGCAGACATCAAGTCCCCGGGGAAGGTCCCAGCAACCCCTTATAGGGGCCCTTTGGACAGCGTCCTGGCGCCTATGGCGCCAGGCTCATAGAAAACGTCAGTCCTGGAGCCATAGGCGCCAGGCTCATTATGAAAGTGTTTGGGTGCACTTACCTGATGCAGACCATGCTGCAGAACCCCGGCCTCCTTGAGGGCTGAAAGGAACTACTTTACCTGTGGGACTCATTTACCACCCGGGCGTGGTCGGAGAAGGATACATACCTGATTGGAGGAAGGACACATTCTAGGAACTTCTTCCAAGGCTATTTAAACCACACCCGATCAGCCACACGTGCTTCGCGTTGTTCTGCATCTAGCAGCTGGACGCTCACCGTGTCTGCTCCTGCATCTTGACTTCTGCCACACCTGCCAGCATCCTGAATCACCTGCAAAGGAAGGGAACAAGAGAACAGAAGAAGGAAAAGGCCTCACCTGCTAAATCTGCATCCCAGAGACATTTCGCCGACAATCCTGAAAAGGAAGACATTTATTTTTAAAAGCACATCGCATCGATCGCTGCAGCTTCGCATTCTACTCACCTTTACAGGGCGCCTCCATGTTCAGCAGCGACCATCCGGATTCGCAGTCGCGCCCCCGCGCCTAGGGAGAAAAAGACAAGAACAAAGGTGAGAGAAAGAAGGGAAAAAGGGAAGCTAAAACTCCATGTCAAGACTTACCTGTTGGGTCATTCCCTTTTCATTTCGGGTCCGCGCCGCATCCAGGCATTTTCGGACCCCGGCCTCTAAGGGGAAAAAGGCATCAGCGTTAATGAGTGAATGAAAAGACATTACCAAAACACTCATTAAAGACTTACCTGATTTCCACAAGGATTTCACCGCTCACCTCAGGTCGGTGCCTGTTCCCCGGCATTCCGTACCCCGGCCCCTATGGGGAAAAAGACACTAGCATTAGAACATTAATGCATGGACACAAGGGGAACCACTTATAGAAAAACTTACCTGGAAGCCAAGCAAGTTTGGTTCTCACCCATCCGAAAATCCAGTGACGTAACTGGATACCAACGCGCCCCTGCATCAGAAGCAGGATGGAGAGCTCATCCTTCCAGACCCTAAGGTGAGACGCTACGGGGAAGCACAGAAACGTTTTGAGGAGGGTGAGAGGGGTAAGTGGGTGGCCGATTGCAGTACCCCGCAGACAGTTAACCCCCTATTCTCACCTACAGAAGGATACTTCTGCGACTCAGACAAGCCAGATCTGGGGCCCGGTCCAGTCCATCTTCCGAACCCTGCGCATCACCTTAGACGAGGTCACAGCAGCGCGAACCAGGCCAGCGCCCCCGTGGGAGTCAGATGAGCGTTACAGAACGCGAAGCCTTCCTTCAAATTCCCACCCAGGCGCTATGGAAACTTCTGAGACTGATCAGTTGGCCCAATTACTGGGGGAATTACGGGCCGAAGTACAGGCTGCTCGTCAAGAGACTAATGCCCTCAAGAGGGAATTAATAATATCAAAGGAAAGAACTGATGACCTGGCCAGACAGCTTTTGCAGGGTCAAGCTCGACAAACTCCTCTACCCTGTTCCGGAGGGAACCCCGCTCCTGTGGTTCCCAGTAACCCTGTGCAGATTAATCTACCTGGAAACATGCCGCTGGCCCCACCTGAACGCTTTGCTGGGGACCCCAAACGATTCGCCGTATTCATGAATCAGTGTCGTTTGCACTTCCTATGCAGACCTGGGGCCTTCCCTAATGATCAGACCAAAGTAGCCTTTGTATTGTCATATCTCAGCGGCTGCGCTGCCGATAGGTCAGTTCCACTGGTTACTCAAGATGACCCGATTCTCCGTGATTTTCAAGGATTTCAAGCAAGCATGGAAAGGTTATTTGCTCGACACTCTCAGGGGCAGGCTCTGGATGACAAACTTCTATCCCTGCGACAGGGCAATCAGGACCTCCTATCTTATATTGCAACCTTTAATAGACTAATTGTGGAAACGGGATAGCCAGAGGATAAAAGAGTCACGTTATTTTATCGAGGTCTACGCAGAGAACTTAAAGATGTCTTGGCCCAAGTTGTAAATCTGCCCCAAGAATGCACAGAATATATAGACTTAGTGGTCCAATTGGATCACAGACTTCAAAACAGAAAAACAGATCGGTCCAGGTTTGAGACCCGGGTGTTGGTCAAGACCCACGCTAACCCCAAGGGAGTTGATGTCTCTGAGCCTCTGCAAATTGGAGGGGTTAAAGAACCCTTAACTCAAAAGGAACGTGAAAGGAGGCGGCAGTTAAAATTATGTCTTTATTGTGGGAACTCTGGACACTTTCTACGAGATTGCCCGGCAAAATCGCCCCGAAAAGCGGTAGGAGCCGCTGATAAAAACCATGAAGACTCTGTTTCGGGAAACGACTCAGCCCGACAAGCGTAGGGGTCCGCTTGCCGAGCTTGAAAACTAACTCTCAGACCTCGCATTTCATTGTGCCAATGGTTCTCGTAGATCCAGAAAAGCCTAAGCGGTTGCATGCAATAAAGGCATACATCGATAGTGGGGCTATTGGAAACTATGTGGATCGTGAATTGGCCTCTAGGATTAACCTCCCTCTCCGTCCTAAAACCAGCAAAGATGTCATCACCACAGTCGATGGAACTGAAATTGCCTCTGGACCGGTAACACATTCCACTACTGGGGTGACTCTTATTGGTCCTGACGGCCATCGGGAGGCAGTTGTGTTTGATGTAATCAAGGCTCCACAGTTTCAGGTTATTCTTGGAATTCCTTGGTTAGAGACACATAATCCTCGAATTGATTGGCGAGCTAAGAGAATAACCTTCCCGGATTGTGAACAAACATGCTACCCAGAAAACCTGAAGATTAATCTAGCATCTGTAATCTCTGCCTCCATGCAATTACCTCCGGAATACCAGGACTTTCAGGACGTCTTCCAAAAGGAACAGGCCAACACGTTACCTCCTCAGCGATCGTACGATTGCCAAATCGATCTGGTGCCCGGTGCACAACCCCCTTGTAGCAGGATTTATGCCCTTACCGCACCTGAGAACCTGCATTTGAGACAATATTTGGATCAATACCTCGCCAATGGTTTTATTCGCCCGTCAAAGTCCCCGGCATCCTCGGCTATGTTCTTCGTGCCTAAAAAAGAAGGTGACCTTAGAACTTGTATCGATTACCGCGCATTGAACCAGATAACGGTTAAAAAACGTTATCCTCTGCCTCTGATTCCTGAACTCCTTGACCAGGTGAAGGACGCTTGCATATACACCAAGTTAGATCTCCGGGGGGCATATCATCTGGTGCGAGTAAAAGAAGGCGACGAATGGAAAACAGCCTTCCGTACAAAATATGGATTATTCGAATACCAGGTAATGCCTTTCGGGTTGTGCAATGCGCCTGCTGCCTTCCAATTCTTCATGAATGATGTCCTTCGGGAACTCATCGATGTTTGTGTTGTCGTCTATATCGATGACATTCTAGTGTACTCCTCTTCGGAATCTGATCACAGAAAACATGTTAGGGCAGTTCTGGAAAAACTGCGCCAACACAAACTATTTGCTAAATTGGAGAAATGTGTTTTCCATACCACAGAAGTTGAGTTTCTCGGTTTCATCCTGACACCCAAAGGAGTCCGAATGGACTCAAGAAAAGTGGATGCCATCCTCAAATGGCCATCACCTAGCTCTGTAAAAGGGGTTCAAAGCATGCTCGGCTTTGCCAATTTCTATCGCAGGTTTATCCCGGAATTTTCACGCATAGTACAACCCATTACTGCACTCTTGAGGAAAAATAAATGTTTTGAATGGTCTGAAGAAGCCGAGCAGGCCTTCCAGGATTTAAAAGCTAAGTTTACCTCCGCACCTATATTGAAACACCCACGTCCAGATCTCCCGTATGTCGTCGAAACTGACGCATCCAGCCTAGCCATGGGAGCAGTTCTGTCTCAAAGAGATCCTGAAACCAACCAACTGCATCCCGTAGCATTTTGGTCCAGAAAAGTCTCGGCACCAGAGATTAATTACGCAATCACTGACAAAGAACTGTTAGCCATAAAGTCCGCTTTTAAAGCCTGGCGGCATTACCTGCTTGGCGCTCGACATACCATCACAGTGATCACTGATCACCGGAATTTACAGTATTTGAAAACCGCCAAGGCTCAGTCATTACGGCAGCTCCGATGGGCTTTGTTTTTCGCTGAATTTGATTTCGTGATTACCTATCGACCTGGCTGCAAGAACGGCAAAGCAGACGCCTTATCCCGAATTGGAATGGGAGAATCTGATACAAACTCAGAACCAGTACCAATAATTCCCGAACAGAGAATTCTAGGCATGACTTCGTTACAGACGCTTGAAGACATTCAAGTCAGAGTGAAACAACTCCTGGACCCTACAGTCCTACAGGATTGGATACAAAAGGGATCAGACTTTACCATAGATAATGGTTTACCTGATTACCAAGGACGCTTATTCATGCCGCACAAGGATTTACACAAACTAGTTATTTCAGGTTATCATGATACATTAATAGAGGGACACCCCGGTATTGCCAAGACAATGGAAAAGGTGAAACAACAATTCTGGTGGCCCTCTTGGCGAAAAGATGTTAAATCTTTTGTGATGTCCTGTGGTGTTTGCTCCCAAAATAAAGGTCAAAAGAAAAGACCAGCCGGTCTCCTTCAACCTCTAGACATACCGCCAGCACCCTGGCACACCCTATCAATGGATTTTATTACGGACTTGCCTCCTTGTTCGGGATACAATACCATTCTGGTAATTGTAGATTTGTTTTCCAAAATGGCCCACTTCATTCCTTTGAAAGGTTTACCTTCAGCTTCTGTCCTAGCCAAAGAATTCCTCGAAAATATTGTTCGGCTACATGGATTACCATCTATACTAATCTCTGACCGGGGAAGCCAATTCATTTCCCACTTCTGGCGCAAATGTTGTCAAATGGCACAAATCGACGTAAGATTATCGACCAGTCACCACCCTCAGACCGATGGTCAGACCGAGAGGACAAATCAGACCCTTGAGCAGTAATTACAGTGTATGTTACAGCAATCTGAAAGCAACTGGAAAGACATTCTTTGGATAGCCGAATATGCATATAATAATTCGGTACACTCTGGAACTGGCCATAGTCCTTTTTATACCTTGTTTGGACATCACCCTCGAACCTCAAACCTCGACTCACCTCAGAACCTCGGAGTGCCCGCAGTAGAACATCTGCATTCTACCATTACCCGAGCCTTCAAAGAGGCAACCACGCATTTACAACAAGCCAAGAGAAAATACAAGGAGAATGCTGACCTACATCGGAGTGAAGCACCTCCGTATCAGATTTGGAATCAAGTGTGGTTAGCTACCAGACATTTACCGCTCAAAGGGCCTCGAACTTTTAACCCAAAATATCTGGGACCTTATTCTATTACAGCAATAATAAACCCAGTAGCGGTTAAACTTGATTTACCAGCTAATATGCGAATTCACCCTGTTTTTCATGTGTCACTTCTGAAACCAGTGGTCCCCGGATACCGACTACTCAAACCTCCAGAACCTATTCAAATAGATGGGGAACCCGAATTCGAAGTGAAGAACATTTTAGATTCAAAAATGTTTAGGTCAAAGCTTTTCTACCTAATTGATTGGAAGGGGTACGGACCTCAGGAGAGGTCGTGGGAACCCAGTGACCATGTGCATGCACCTCGATTAGTCAGGAAATTCCACCGACTCTTCCCAAACAAACCAAAACCCCCGGAGGGAACAACCTTGGGAGGGGCCTTGGGGGGGAGTGCTGTCACGATGCCCGTTCCCGGGGAGCCGGCTCAGGCCCTGCGTCCCCGAAAGCAGACATCAAGTCCCCGGGGAAGGTCCCAGCAACCCCTTATAGGGGCCCTTTGGACAGCGTCCTGGCGCCTATGGCACCAGGCTCAAAGAAAACGTCAGTCCTGGCGCCATAGGCGCCAGGCTCATTATGAAAGTGTTTGGGTGCACTTACCTGATGCAGACCATGCTGCAGAACCCCGGCCTCCTTGAGGGCTGAAAGGAACTACTTTACCTGTGGGACTCATTTACCACCCGGGCGTGGTCGGGGAAGGATACATACCTGATTGGAGGAAGGACACATTCTAGGAACTTCTTCCAAGGCTATTTAAACCACACCCGATCAGCCACACGTGCTTCGCGTTGTTCTGCATCTAGCAGCTGGACGCTCACCGTGTCTGCTCCTGCATCTTGACTTCGGCCACACCTGCCAGCATCCTGAATCACCTGCAAAGGAAGGGAACAAGAGAACAGAAGAAGGAAAAGGCCTCACCTGCTAAATCTGCATCCCAGAGACATTTCGCCGACAATCCTGAAAAGGAAGACATTTATTTTTAAAAGCACATCGCATCGATCGCTGCAGCGCCGCACTCTACTCACCTTTACAGGGAGCCTCCATGTTCAGCAGCGACCATCCGGATTCGCAGTCGCGCCCCCGCGCCTAGGGAGAAAAAGACAAGAACAAAGGTGAGAGAAAGAAGGGAAAAAGGAAAGCTAAAACTCCATGTCAAGACTTACCTGTTGGGTCATTCCCTTTTCATTTCGGGTCCGCGCCGCATCCAGGCATTTTCAGACCCCGGCCCCTAAGGGGAAAAAGGCATCAGCGTTAATGAGTGAATGAAAAGACATTACCAAAACACTCATTAAAGACTTACCTGATTTCCACAAGGATTTCACCGCTCACCTCGGGTCGGTGCCTGTTCCCCGGCATTCCGTACCCCGGCCCCTATGGGGAAAAAGACACTAGCATTAGAACATTAATGCATGGACACAGGGGGAACCACTTATAGAAAAACTTACCTGGAAGCCAAGCAAGTTTGGTTCTCACCCATTCGAAAATCCAGTGTCGTAACTGGATACCAACGCGCCCCTGCATCAGAAGCAGGATGGAGAGCTCGTCCTTCCAGACCCTAAGGTGAGACGCTACGGGGAAGCACAGAAGGGTTTTGAGGAGGGTGAGAGGGGTAAGTGGGAGGCCGATTGCAGTACCCCGCAGACAGTTAACCCCCTATTCTCACCTACAGAAGGATACTTCTGCGAGTCAGACAAGCCAGATCTGGGGCCCGGTCCAGTCCGTCTTCCGAACCCTGCGCATCACCTTAGACGAGGTCACAACAGCGCGAACCAGGCCAGCGCCCCCGTGGGAGTCAGGTGAGCGTTACAGTAAACCAATTGTGCCAGCACACCTCAACTTCTGTGCCAAAAACATGTATCGTATGCCTCCACCGACCCGCTAACCAAATAAATGTTAAAATAAAATCACACCCTGGTTTCAGTACTCCAGGTGAAGCATAGCGTACTGGTCTGTGTAAAGCAACTAGTGATGAAGAGCAGCCTCTCCATGACATATAGCTGTATGGTGCTCAGCTGCTACTACCATCTAGATTCTTACCATCAAATACCTAAATAATCACATTCGTTTTTGAAAAAACTGCAAAGACTTTTTACATTTCTTTGCTGTCTGGACTCTTATATTTAGTAGCCATAACTCTGTTTTTCGCAGCCTAAAATGTGAATAATTCACCTGCCACATATCATTTATTTTTTGGAGGAGGTGCACAGCTTTCTAAAATATATATATAACGCGTTTCACCCCAAACTGGACTTCGTCGGATTGTAACTGACACCATGTTTGCAGTTGCTTATATTTCATTTCTTGTTTGAATTTAGTCTTTTTCCTGTGTTGAAACCACTAGACCCATACTTTTACCTTAGTTGTTCGCCTTTAAATGGCAACCATATGGGATGATTGTTTTCTCACTACATACATTTTTTTAGAGTTCTTTTAATATATTTTATATATATAAATGTATGTTTTTAGGCAAAGCAGTTTTCAATATATTATAAAGTGCATTTGCTAAAGGAGAGACACGGGGGGAGTAATTTTCGAGCAAAGCTTGCTTTTGGATAAAGTGCTTGGAATTCTAGGTGACATATACAGGATAAATGCATTCGCCTACAATTTGATTTTCATTCATTGCACCGATAGGTAAAATAGATATAGTGACTAGGGCTTGGAAGTCTACATTATATTGATACTATATATATATGTATATATGTTAGAAGTTTTGCTGGTATAAACCATCCAGGAAAATATATGGGCTGCACTCTCCACAGCGATCAGCAGGAAATAATGGATCCCGATCCACAGCACTGCAGTCAAAATATTCACTCTCCACAGCGATCAGCAGGAAATAATGGATCCCGATCCACAGCACTGCAGTCAGAATATTCACTCTCCACAGCGATCAGCAGGAAATAATGGATCCCGATCCACAGCACTGCAGTCAAAATATTCACTCTCCACAGCGATCAGCAGGAAATAATGGATCCCGATCCACAGCACTGCAGTCAAAATATTCACTCTCCACAGCGATCAGCAGGAAATAATGGATCCCGATCCACAGCACTGCAGTCAAAATATTCACTCTCCACAGCGATCAGCAGGAAATAATGGATCCCGATCCACAGCACTGCAGTCAAAATATCCTTCCTTTATTTCACCAAACAGGGAAAGTCACACTGTAACCAAACATGGAAATCCATTTAAAATTAAGAGATCAAAATAGAAAGGTCCTCCAAAGTGTAGCAATAGTATTGAAGAGACATTCACGCGTTTCGCGGCCAACTCACCTCTTGCTCACAACAGTAAGTCTCATTGTCAAGAACACATTTAAAACAAGAGAGACAGAGAAAGGGGTAGAGGTTCAGAATGGAAGGAGGACTTTGTTAACATGTTTGATGCTGAAACCTATCCACATGTCACCATCTTTGCCTAGTGTGCTTCTAAGTATACGATACAGTGGGATAGGTATCAATGGTATCACTTGTTTATCATACACCCCCATTGTCGCAAACCATCTGGCTTCCAAAGGTGCATAGTGTAGCGCCTGCGTGCCTTAATGCCATAAAGGGATAAACAGTGCTTCTTCTTATTGTCAAGAGTCCCTGCGCACAAATTTCACCCTCACTGCCAAAAAAGCTCTCTATTGATTGTTCGAACCTACATTGCATGATGTGTCCGCATGTTTATACTCAATTGTAGACATAAGGTGAATAACATAGATAGCCACAAGTTATCCAAAAAGTGTGACAGTGCAATATTAGAATTTTTGTAGTATATATAAAGTTCATCATGCATTCTAAGGTACATGTTTTCTTGACCTCAAGGGGTGTGCATCATTATATATATATATATATATATATATATATATATGTTTTTAAAATCCTATTGCAGATTAATTTCTTCTGATTTCTCAGTGTTTAGCTCTTTCTGCTTATCTTACGTTTAAGATTTTTGCAATCATTTTTCTTACATAAATGTTTCTACATATTGGCAACCACCTACATTCTCAAACATCAGAGGAGGGAGGAAAAACCCTACACTGTGAGGGCCATTATGAGTAATATTAATTGTATCAGTGGTAATAGTAACATTCATGGTAGCATTTTTAGTAGTACTAGTAGTATTTCTAGTACTACCAGGGACTATCACTAAACCTACTAATTTTAACAGTAATAGCCGGATCTGCAGTAGTTGTGGTGCTAGACTACTGGTATTATCATATGTAGTAGTAGGTCAACTACTATTAACAAGAGCACTACTTCTGCTACTACTTATGACTGGCCCATACCACTTCAACATAGCCCCCAGAATTGCTGCATATCAGTTCCACGTTGCATCTCATTACAAGGAAGCCGGTGTCCTTGTAAAAAATTCAACACTTTTACCCCACCTCCATATTCTAAGTTGGATGGAAAGTGGAGTAATAATTATTGAAATTACCACCAGCAGTAAGTCCTCTAAAACCCCAAATGAAGTCTTATGGGACTCTATAACACCAACTCCGAATCTGGAAGATGTACCCCAGTTCCAAGGCAGTATTATGGCAGTAACTGTAAATGAATTTGACAGATTTGCCACTACCACTTATTGGCATTGTGTAATATTGCCGCTGAGATGATAGTCTGAGATTATACTATCAATTTTGCCACTATCAATTTTGCTACTTCCAGTTTCGACACTCTTGGTTTTCCTGCTTTAAGTTATTACCCTTATCTAACTTTGCCACAAAGAATGAGATAATAGGATACTGTTCTAACATGAGACTTTGCCACTGTTCATTGCCACTGAATGACCACTCTGATAGTCCTTATCCCACCGATCGTAACAGCTAATTTTAAATTTTAATTTAATATGTTTAATTTTACCACATTGACAGCTCATCACACCAACACATAGCCACCCTGATAGTTGTCTAAAGGGACATTGATACGTGAGCGCCCCAAGTGAATGAACTGTGAGGACCCTGACAACCGAACGCACTGGAACTCCCCTACCAATGTTTCAAGAAATATGCACACAAGTTTGTTTAATGGATGAAGGTGACCCAGGAAACACATAACCCAGACCTATAGATACATTCTCCCTCCAGGGACAGCTCTCAGTCCCCAACACAATTATCATTACTTTACTAATGTTAACCTTTTTTTTCAAATGCTCCCGAAACCCGGGCAAACACAACTTTATCCCACCAATTTAACCCGATGCCAATGCAAAGGTGAGTGCCTTATAAAAAGCAGAATCAATAACATTGCTGCTCAATATACAGAGAATGCCCAAAACCTGATACCCAAAACCCCACACTATCTCACCACACAGTTACCACTAACACCCAGATGTCTAGTGAATCCCCCGCTAGAACACCCAAACAGAACACCACTTTCAAACCAATTCACAAACCCCCAATAGCCTCCAACACTCCACAACACAAACCCTGGACGCCGCCCATATGGAAACAATAAGCATCCAATGCACAAAAAAGAGCACACCTAGGAAGCTCACGCGCACAGACGACGGTTTACGCCTGGTTCTAGACACATCAAGAGCCTAGCACAACACCTCTCTTATCCCTCCATTTCACCCTAACCAACCCACCCAACTTTACCTTGCAGAGACACGAGAGAGCATGGAGACCATGTAAATGGCAGCACTGTGTGATATAAAGCGTGGTATGAACATGATTGGTAAATCCACTAAACCTATATTGAAGCCCATTGCCTCCAGAATTGCTTCATAGCACTTTCACATCAGACCAGAATTGCACCATGATACATTGACACTGCTCAGAGTATTGATTCAGGTAAATGCCATCCTTCTGATTCTCATCCTCCTCTTTGGCCCTTTACACTCCCATTAACACACAAATGCACTTACCAGAGGCACAACAGTCTGTACCCTGTGTCCCTGGCATCGTTCTCAGGCATACAGTAGTATTAGTCCCACTACTGCTAATCCTACTGTTGAGGCTGCTACTAGTGCTAGGACCATGAGATGTAGTATTTGTAACAATAGAACACACATTAGAATTCAGTTGTGCTGACAAGGAAGGGTGCCGGGTAAGCCCTTATAGTGAAGGGCACAACCCCTGAACATGGTGAAGCTGCCAATGGTTTTCTTGTCTCCAATGGACTCATTTAGGAGGCATACAGGGATATGCATATCCATTGTTTTAGAGGCCACTGAGAAATGCAGTAGAATCAGAGTGGAGGCTTAACACTTTGTCCCCTGTCAAGAGCATGAACGTCCAAAAGAGTTGTTTCATTACCCCTATGTGGATATAAGCCTGAGTGAGCGCCACTCAAGGGTCAGTTGTGTTAACTATGAAAGAAGAGCAAACAAAAATATCAAGTGCACTCTTTGCACTTAAAAGGGCATGGTCTGGTCTTGAGGTCTGCAGATGGATCCATCTATAGGTGATTGATGATAGAAGGTTTATCGTCTCACATTCACATCCCTTCTAAGAGTATAGCCTTCACTCGACCCGCATTAACAAAAAAAGGTGAAGATGTTATATCTCTTGCCTGGGACTTTTGTACCTCCATGATTCAGATAACTGTTAATTTGTATGTGTGGTGGCTGAGCAGGTGTCTTAGGCTTACTGTAGAGCAGAAGTAATTTGATCACAGGAGGCGAGTCTAGGCTCAAGCTGAGGCCCAGGTAACGGAGGGGCAGAAGTGAAGTCAGGCAGACCGTCAAATGCACAAAGAGCCATTGCCACACAGTGTACTAAACACATTGCTGAATGTCTAGGCACTTAACCTAATGGCTTTTGATAGTTAATGTAGTGATGAATGAAGCTGCTGCTGCTTCCTCATTAAAGTGTCTGTTTCTCTGTAGAGCTTGAATGATCCGCGCATTAACATTGGACAGAGGGACTTGTGGGGATTGTAGTTTAGGCAATCATGCGGCCATGATGAGAAGGGATGGGCATCTAAAGCATATTCCCTATGCCAGCGAGGTCCTGCCATTCCATGACATAGAATGCTTTTACGGGGCAGGGTTTATGAGGTTGGTGAAGTAAAGTTACACAAAATAATGAACTTTGTAAGGTTGAGAAGTCAAAAGGTGGCCAGGACAGTGATCAGTCTTCTTTAAGGGGGCACTGAGATAGGGGAGCTTTGGTGATGGAAGCACAGGTCAGATCATATTCATAAGGGCCTCTAAGGGATATATATATATATACTGCTGCTACACCTTGGTGACATCCTCTCCCTCTCTCTGTCATTCTCTGGCTCTCTCCCACTCTCACACTCACTCACCTTCACCCATTAGCTCTCTCTCCCCCTATCTTTATGACATTGTGCTTCACAAAAATGCATTTGGTTTAGAAAAAAGTAAGACGATATCATAAATGAATACTCGTAATGCACATGGATGGCATTCTTTTTATTCATGTATGTTAAGGAACGTCTGTTTTATAAAAATGGACTGAGATGCTTGGCTGTAATTTTTTTAATTGAATTACCTGAGCATTTCATATATAACGTTTGTAGAACTCCATTACCAATCACAAATGTTATCATGACAGTCGGATGGCATTAAAAAGAAACCATACAATTAAACATGACGAATGTGTAATTTGATAAAAGATGCCATTTCTCTTCCGTATAGAATGCCAACCATATCTATACACAATCCTTCCCAGATTAACTGCATTCAAACATTTGTAATTTTTTATTGACTTTCAAAGAAAAGTCTGACAGTATCAATATGCTCCTGTTCTTGGATATTGAAAACAAAACATGTGTGACCTTCAGACATAATAAAAGGGCGGTGTCAGTCCATGTTGACACGGGGTGTAAGCATTGCCTCTATCTGCAACGTAGATGTAGTTAGATGTAGGAGGTAGTTTTGCATTGTCATGTAGCCAAGTGGGTGGCACACAAGGATAGTACACCAGGATAGGAGTACAATGCTTTTTTAGCTTTTACTTACAACAAGATTCTTCAAAACATCTGAAACCGTCTCTCCTCATCTTACAATATCAGGCTTAAGATTGGTTAGAATCTCCTTTGGACTGCTCCTGTACATATCACTGGTTTCTCCAACAATGTTAATATCCGGAACATTTCTTGGCAAGATTCAGGCACACCCATGTGATTAGTTCATCTTACATTGCCCCAAAAAACTTCAGAAAGGCCTTGGTACCTCTCTCTCTCTCAAAGGGTGCAAAGACTTTACTTTTCAGAACCTCACTACCTCTGTTCTATTGATGCCCCTCCTGAACATTTTACAACATGCTCATTCCTTCTCCTAGCACAGGTTCAACCCCTTCAAATCAGGGTCTTGCATAAGCCCCTGCCTTGTTCCCAATTGGCATCCACAAACATGCCAATGGTATCTCTCTATTAGTTCCTCATGCTGATTTACAAACTCTTCCTTCTCATCATCTACCACTTCCTCCTGATGTTCAGCATTCTCTTCCTTATCCTTCTCTACCACACACTCTTGAAGGAGGAGATTCTCCTTATCTGCCATTTTCATCTCCAGATGATGCTCATCAACCTCCTCTTTGTATGCCTCTAAAACATGATGTGCACCAACCTCGGCTTTGTCTTCAAAATTGCCTCCTCATAATTAACAAACCTCTTTGTATTTTCCTCTACTACCTCCTATTGATGTTCAACACATTCTCCTTGTTTTCCACTTTCACCAATTAGTGATGGTCACCAAACTCCTCCGTAACTTTCTTCTCCCCCTCTAGTCTCCAGCCTCGTCTCCCAACTCCTGCCAACACCTCCATACATAATTATCAACTCAGTTCAGCCTCCTGCTAAAACCTTCTCACAACACCCACCCTGTCTGGATGACAGCCTCTGCATACATAACACTGTAATTCCTTCCCTTAAACTGGAATCCCTGTGAGAACCTGCACATGTGCAGTGCATAAGTTCACATGGGCTGACTAACTGTAACCAAGTGAATAAATGGCTAGTCCGCCATCTCGGATTTTATAGATCAGCAACTTGCCGTTTGTCCACCTTTTTCCTCTCCTTTCACCCTCCCTTTGTCATCTTCTCATGCCTCTGCCTCCTTTTTCGCACCTTTCTGTCGTTTTTCATTCCACTTTTTCTCCTTTCTTCCTTTTATGTCATCTTTCCAGGACCCTGCCTCCATTTTCACCACGTTCTGCGTTTTTTTTGTCCCATTCCTCCTTTTATCATCTTTCTATATCTCTGTCTCCATTTTCGCCACTTTGTGCACCTGCTCTCCCGGGTTCTTCCTCCTTTTGTCATCTTCGCAGGCCTCTGCCTCCATTTTAGTCACTCCCGGTTCTTCCTCCTTTTGTCATATTCGCAGGCCTCTGCCTCCATTTTAGTCACTTTCTGTTGTCTTTCTGCCCATTTCTTCCCTTTCTTCCTATTTTTTCACCTTCCAGGCCTCTACCGTACCTGGCTCTCTTAGGCGACCTCTGCCTTTCCCTCTTTTTCGGCCCCTTGCCTACCCCCCTTCCCTTCAGAGGGTGCCTAAACATGCTTCATGGGATGAGGACGCTGCAGTCCATCTTACATCTTGGCCCCTGTGAGGTGAGTGTCCCCCTTCTCGCTCTCTGTGCCAGCCTTTTCTCCCTGTTCTTCCTCATTTTGTCATCTTTCTAGGCCCCGGTCTCAATTTTTGCCACTTTCTGCTCTTTTTCTTACACTTTCTTGCCTTTCTTCCACCTTTTGTCACCGTTCCATGCTTCTGCCTCCATTTCCACCACTTTCTGCCATTTTCTGCCCCTTTCTCTCATTTCTTCCACCTTTTATCATCTTTCCATGACTCTGCCTCAGTCTTTACCAATTTCTGCCCTTTTCCCCCTCTTTTAACTGCTTTTTTCATCTTTGCAGGCCTCTTCTTCCATTTTCCCCACTTTCTGCCGTTTTCTGCCCTTTTCCCCAACCTTCCTCGTTTTGTCAACTTTGCAGGCCTCTGCCTCCATTTTCACCAATTTCTGCTGTTTTTCTGCCTCTTTCTCTCCTCTCTTCCTCCTTTTGTCATCATTCTATGCCTCTTCCTCAATTTTTACCACGTTCTGCAGTTTCCTGCCCCTACCTCCCTTCCTCCGTTTTTCATCATTCTATGCCTCTGCCTCAATTTTTACCACGTTCTGCAGTTTCCTCCTCCTTCCCCCCTCTTCCTCCGTTTTTCATCGTTCCATGCCCCTGCACCCATTTTCGCCACTTTCTGACGTTTTCTGTCCTTTACCCCCTATCTTACTCCTACTGTCATCTTTGCAGGCCTCTGCCTCAATTTCGGCCACTTTCTGTTGTTGTTCTGCCCCTTTCTCTCCTCTCCTCCTCCATGCCTCTGCCTCCATTTTTTCCACTTTCTGCCATTTGTCTGCCCTTTTCTCCTCTCTTCCTCCTTTTGTCATCATTCCATACCTCTGCCTCCATTTTCACCATTTTCTGATGCTTTCTGCTCCTTCCCCCTCTTCCTCCCTTGTTCATCTTTCCATGCCGCTGCCTCCATTTTTGCCACTGTCTGCCATTTTTCCGCCACTTGCTTCACTTTGTTCCTCTTTTTTCACCTGCTAGGCCTCTACCGTTTTATCTAACTGTGTCCCAGATGTAGGCATTCTCCCCCTATACAGATATCTCAAATCTAGGTGTTTTGCATTTACTGTTGTGCCTTAAATTTAGGAGTTCACCCTCTGGCCAGGTGAGGCTTAACCATTGCCACCCTTAGATAGAATTGTGAAGTTTAGTATGAGTCACACTTAAATAAATTGTGAAGTTTAGCCATGCGTCACACTTAAATAGAATTGTGAAGTTCCGCCATGCGTCACACTTGGAGTGAAATGTGAAGATTAACCATGCATCACACTTAGATAGACTTGAGAAGATTAACCATACATCACACAGAATTATGGAGATAAGTCATTTGTCACAACAGATGGGACAGTGTAAATTGGCCATATGGAAGAATTTAGCGAGTAGCCAAAGCAATAACGCCATGCTTATACTTCCTCAAACACACCACTCAAACACTATCTATGCCCACCAGGCTAGCCAACCTATACCTGAACACACAAGCAACACAAGCAACACACACTTACATCAAACAAACCTGGACACTGGACCTTACCCGTACAGACACAACAAACAAGTGCGCACAACCTTTAACACCTACCAATCTACAAATAAAAAAAAACACACAGGCCGAAACATAACAAACAGTCACATAGAAACATCCCAGACATTGGACTTTTATTCGTATGGACACAAACCAGTGTGCACAATAAATACCAGCAATCTACACGTAAAACACACAGACACACCCCAAAACAACAAACAACCAGAGAGAAAACATTCCAGGCATTGGACCTTACCCATATGGATACAACAAGCCAATGCCAGCAACCTACCATCTGCAAGCCAACACTCACAAAGGTCAGTTTCTCCTCGTTCTGGACCCATCCTATCATTCTTCCCTTACTAACCAACCTAGACCTCTTTCTTGCAGAGCCACATGGGTGCCTGTAGACTGCCCTTCGGTGGTATTGTTGTATGGTATAAATCATCGTAACATAAATAACATAACATATTGGGATTTGCTTTGGCATGCAGGCAACTGTGGGATTTGCAGCATGCTGTTTTACTGAGGACAGTATTCCAAAATGAAAACAAAACTGGGTAATTGTTTATCACTCACTGCTTTGTTTGTGTCCGTTTCACTCTCTGAGAGAAGTCTGTGGTCTTCTCCAAATTAACTATGCAAGATATGTGGGAAATGTCTGACCACTCCTGGTGCAAGTGCTTGACTGCAAGTGAGGCAGAGAAATAATTCCTGAAAAGCACCATGTGTCTGGTTGTGCTTAAGCATGAGGCAGCAGTTGCTCACAAAGTGTATGCCAAGCATGGAAAGGGAGGGGCAAAGGAGAGAGGAGGCAGTATTCGGGGAGACAAGCTTGTAGATGAAATAAAGAAGATGTAGCACAGTACACTTGACTATGCCTCGTTATTATAGAGTGACTCAGACTACAAAACAACTGGCGAGGAGGATCATGCAAACCCGATATCCAATGTATTATTCCAGACACACTTTAAGTCCATTGCTGAGGGGCTCAGAGCCAGCTGAGAGGTCACCAGCCAGAATCAAGCACATCCGAGCACACTCCATCGTCCAGCTCCCTCAATAACCCTCCACAAGCCAGGGCACTGGTGCGCTCCACATCGCCCAACACACAGACACCAACCAGCACACCTCATTGGCTCCTCCAGCGACGGCCCTCCTCCACCACAAGATCCTCTTCAGAGCATGCAGTGATAGCCCTCCACCACTACTCCATGGCATGGCCATGCTCTCCCAAAGCCCACAACCCCCACCACACATTGATGCAAACTTATCAATGTGCAAACAAGTCAGCGCCATAGCCTCGGCATCAGCGTATAGCACCAAACTTATTAATGCCATTAAACCATACTTGTCCGCTCCTAACTGTCTAGCAATAGCCAGAGCAACAATAGGCGCCAAACTCGACTATTGTAACACTCTCCAAGCTGGCACCTCTTCCAAAAACATTCACAGTCTACAAACTACACAAAACAATGCCATAAGAGCTGCCCTGAGCATCCCTAGAAGAGACCACATATTCCATGCCAGACATGCAGCACGGTGGTTAAAGGTCAAAGACCGCATTACTCTCAAAATCCTCACCATCACACCCAGATGCATCTACAACACTGCTCCCACATACCTATCAGAAGCTATATCAAGAACACAATCTACGCGCCCCACAAGATCTCAGTACACCAACCAGCTCCACACACCACGCATCAAGAGAGATACTGCGGGTGGGCTAGGTTTCTCTTACATTGCACCAAAACTATGGAACTCACTCCTTGCCACCCTCAGAGCGGAAACTTCCATCTCTGTCTTCCACAATACCCTCAAGACCTCTTTCTTCAACTAATACGGTCACCACGCATTTTCCTCTCAACCTGTATATTGTAATATAAATGTAATTTAAACTATGGGGATCTTTGTATATCTTGCATCACAAATGGAATCACCATGTAACAAATGTCGATACTTTTTATGTAACTAATCTCTGCCATGTACCAACGGCCACGATGAGTACGGGCTGCTGTGCGCTATATAAATTTGAATAAAACAAACAAACCAGCTCCTACCATGATGAACCATAAATGCGTGGCTGTACTTCTCCTATGGATTACACCATTCCACACCAGAAAGACCCAGTAGCAAGTCCTCCACAGGCCAGTATCTCATATTCACATGACTGTTCACCATCCAGAGGTGTGACAGTGTATTAAACCCTCACAGGCGTACCATCCTAGACAAAAATCCATGCACTACATCCAACACCATCCTCAGCTGCCCAATCTCTCCATGGAAGAAGGTAATGGCGCTGCCATTCATACACAATCATCATCTGCCCCCAGAGCGTCATTCCTAAGAAGACCTCTACCATTACAGTTACAGCAAGATAGAGGACATTGGTGGGAAGACTGGCTAGAAAACTACTCTGACTGCATCAAAGCCATGGAATATTACACATCCCCAGTACTCCTTGACATCTACACCAACTTATTTTGGAAGGTCAACCAGTTGATCATCAAGACACTTCCTGCTCAGGAAAGGACATCCTAAAATACCACTGTAGCTGCCCGCAACAAGAATGCGATCATCCAATCCAATAGGGATTATGAGATGTACACTTTTAGTCAGTGCTACCAACTCTCACATGAGACTATCAACGAATTTGTAACCAGACTTCAGAAAACAATATTATTCTGCCAGTTTGCAAATTTCTCAGATGAAGAAGCCATTCATTTACACAGAGCAAAGGACCTTCCTCCTCCTTCTGCAAACACCTACTAGAAAATCCCTTACTACTTGAAGAAATCATTGTACTAGCTCAAATCTATGAAAGGGATATCTAGGCGACAGCCATTGAAGCCCCAAAGGATAAAGTGAGCACTATAGCATCTCTATAGCCTGCAAGACCCCCAACCACCCCACCTTCTTGCCTACCTTAACACCCACCTAACATGCCTCCAACACACTGTTCTCTGACAAACATGATGCAATACCCCAGGCTATGCTACAGGTGCAGTTCAATTTCCCTGACAAGGGAGTCTGTCTGCCATGCACCAAGTGTGTAAGGAAAACCATTTACAATCAATATGCAGGGAAGGTGTACCATTGCCGCACATGTGCCAAGGTCAGCCCACATGGAAAACGCTGCCCACCTTTCGAAGGCCCCATGCCCACGAAGAATGATTTGCACCATGGAAGACTCCCACATCAGTGACTATGGTTTTCAAGACTGGCCAGAAGCTCCGTACAACAATGAACACGTTTATCTCATTAGTGAGTCACCTGCAGATGATGCAGTGCATATAGTGACTCTCAAAATAGGTCACCAACTAAGCTACAGTCAATATTATGGATGAAACCGAACATTCCCACATCCAGGAGATGTGCCCCTTATAAAAGTCCATGGTAAAAATGTACCACTGAGGAACGATCCTCCCCTTACCATCTCCTACCCAGTTTACATGCACCCTCCAACAGCAATGTCACAACAACAGTGCATGCACCGAAAAGCCCCCACACAGGAAGTTTCCTCAGTTTCAAGACAAAAAAAAACCTTTCGCCTATATGGCCTCTGACACACTGTCCCACAACACCACAGGAAATGCTGTGCACACTGGAAACTGCTCTGACGTCCAAACAACAATTACACATCTTCCATGGCCAGCTAGTTGAAAGACACAAGGAAACGTATATCAATGAATCTGTCAGACCCATCAATTAACATTTAAGGTGTATCGGGTTTCACCGCCAAAAAAAAGTATCGTTAGAATTGCACCACCTCCTGCAAGCAGACATCATTGAAATGGCAGTGGCATGATGGGCTCTTACGGTACAAAAGACTTTAGAGGAAACCATCAGGAGTCTCTGCCTTACATTTAATACCGCTTTCAACTACACTGATGACACCCTTGTCATCAGCACATCCCAAGCTGTATATGACCAGGTGCTCGGAAATGTGTGCACTGCTTTACGAGAAAGGGTCTAGCATTGAATGAAAACAAATGTGACATCAATAAGCAACACCTGAGATTTTATGGACACATATTTTTGGACCAAGGAATGGACCAGAACCCTGACAAAATACGAGCTATCGACATGTTGTTATCAACCCCTCCCCAATTCACTGCAGCAAACCTCAGGGATCTTGCGTGTCACCTACACTCTACAACATTTTTACGAAACCACTCTTTGATGTGCTTGACTATCTGGGTGTCTCCTACACTAACTATGCAGACGACACACAGATACTCATCCCCATCACAGGAGATTATCTGGTCCACACCAAGGCCCTTAACAACGTCTACCTGGTCATCCAAGCCTGCAGGGCCCAACACCAGTTATGCTTAAATGACGACAAGACGGAGCTCCTGATCCTGGGCACCGCACAACGCCTGAGCAAACTAGAGACGTCCTATTAGTCATTCACCATAGACGGTAACATCATACGAGTCTTGCAAGATACCAAAACATTAGGTTTTTACCTTGACGCCACCCTTTTCTTATCCCGACAAATAAATGCAGTCAGATCTGCTTCTGCATACACAT
Organism: Ambystoma mexicanum; assembly: GCF_040938575.1. NCBI lineage: Eukaryota > Metazoa > Chordata > Amphibia > Caudata > Ambystomatidae > Ambystoma > Ambystoma mexicanum. Next base: position 336,301,108 of record NC_090935.1, read on the forward strand.
GCAAACTTATTGCAGCTTGCAGACCGTTTCTCACTACCCCTAACAGCGGCACACTAGCCAGAACCCTCATTATGGTCAAAATTGATTATTGTAGTGCTCTTTACTTAGGTACCAGCCAAGAGAACCTGAATAAACTCCAAACTACCCAGAACAATGCCATCCCGGCTGCCCTAAACATCCCCCGCAACCATCACATTTCAGAATCTAGAACCAACCTAAAGTGGCTACCTATCAAGCAGAGAATCTCTCTAAAAACACTTGCCCTCACGCACAAATGCTTGGCTAACAAGGCCCCTATCTACCTCTGCAGTCGGCTAGCTTGCCACTCAACCTCCCGACCCCTAAGAACTGCCCAGACCCACTGCCTCTCAATCCCTAGGTTTAAACTTCAAAAAGCGGGGGGCTCCAGCTTCCCGGTTTTAGCCTCTAAACTATGGAACTCCCTCCCGTTACAATCAGAGCCGAAGACTCATTCAACTAATTTAATGCCAAAACCAAAACTTGGCTTTTTGACCAGCACTAAGACATGTTCTGCGCCCTTGTCTTACTTACTCTGGCCCGCTGACCTCCGTTACGATTCTCTTCTGTACACCCAGCCTCAGCGGCATTGTAACCACTGTCTTATTTGTAAATAGTAACACTGTTAATATATCTGTTGATATAATCTTTTTTTATGTCTGTATATATGCATTTCTGTAACGTTGTACAAATTGCGCCCTGATGCCCCCGGGCCTGATGGTTTGCGCGTTACAAATAAACAAACAAACAAATAAACCACGTTGGAGTCTGGTATTTCCTGGGGATGGCCAGACAATATACCTTATATGTACTAACCCATGCTACCTTAACTGGCCCACTCCATTGGTTGCTTAAGAAGGAGACACTTTTCAAATGGAATAAAGAATGTCAATGGCTGTTTGATGACATAAAATTTGCACTGGTGTCGGAAAAACAGCTAGCATACTTAAATCCCTCATGGAATATGGAACTCACAGTCAATGCCTGTCCTGTGGGGCTGGCAGAAATACTAGCTCAGAGCAAATGAAAGATTCATCTTTCACATATATTGTTGCTTACTTGAGTAGAGCCCTATCTGCAAATGAAACCACTTATTTTCCGGTTGAAAAGGAATGCCTAGCAGCGGTTTGGGCCTGTGCGCATTATCACCACTTTGTGATATGTCAAACGTTCACTTTGGCCACAGACCACCAGGTATTGCTTTCCTTATTCAGCAACCTGAGAACAAAGACGCCACCCTGAATTGAGAGGTGGGAGATACTCCTCCAAGAATATGATTACAAGATTATTCACAAACCGGGTGGTGATCTAATCCAGCCGATTATATCTCAAGACATCCAAAGAAAAAGACTAAGAACAAACTGGTGAAAGAAGCAAAGGAATATGTAAGATACATCACAGCAAATTCATTACCCCAGCAGTAATAATGACAGAAGTTGTGAAGCAGTCAGCAGCAGAACCAATAATCAGCTTAGCTGTCCACCTGATGAAAGGAAATAGAAAGGAAATAGATGGAAAAACCTCAGGAAGATCCAAAAGGAACGTCCCCATGGTTAAGGACGAACAGGGGAGGTTCCTGGGTGTATGTGTCCAATATAGGACGGAGAACCCTTACTATCTTCTCAATATATGGCCCTAACCCACAGCAAGAAGGCTTCTCAGCTGGTGTTTTTGCCTGCATACCTCAATTTCAAAGAGGTGTGCTACTTGTGGAGGGAGGAGAGGACTTCAACTCAGTACTAGACACAGCCCTTGACAAATTCAGGGTCCCCATAAAACAAGTGTCCCAGCCCCCACTCCATTATATCCCTGCTTGGAGCTATAAGAGATTTTTATTCTGTAGATATTTTGAGACATTTCCACCCAACCGAGAAGGACTATACCATTTACTTGCATGTGCACCTGAGCTACTCAAGGCAGGTCATCTTGGTGTTGCACTCCCTGTTTCTGAGTGTAATAAGTGCATCTATAGAACTAGCGTTGGTCTATGCCCACTTCCCGGACTCCGTGGATGTGGATCTAGATGACCAACATCTTTATATGTATCTACAATGAGGGTCAATGATGCAATTCTGAAGCACCAGGTGATATGAGTTTCAATTGACTCTAGGATAGCTATGTGCTTTGAGGAGCATTCTATGTTGGATATTTTAGTAGGGTCAAGTTGGGTGGTGTTGAAGCAAGCTTCGGAGGATAATTGATAAGTCTGGAATATAGCCGGCAAAGAATTCTGATGACCAAATGGGTGGAGACTGAAGACACAATGAAAACCCTTGAAATCCAATAAAATGCCAACAGTACACAGACCACATACAGGTAATTCTGGGCTGCTATTTCAATGTTTAGGGCATTGTGGGCCACATATATTGCATGCAAATTGCTTGAAAACAAAAAGTTTTATTTAAGCTCTGCAAACAAGGCTACTACACTGCTATCCTATCAACTCAAAACCCAGTAAATCCGTATAGGATCATGCAACTCTGGGATGATGAAGAAAGGCTTCATTCATCTGAGCCAGACAAGCAGAGGATTCTCTCTGACTTCTACTCTACACTATTCGGCCCACCCCAGCTCAATGATTTAGAATAAGACTCCTACTTGGAAAGCTCTAGGCCACCTTCTCCCTCTCCCTTCGGGTGGGTAAGATTAGAAGAAGCAATCAGTGCAGAGGAGGTTCTCCAGGTTATACTAAACCTCCCAATGAGATGGGTTTCTGCCTTCTCTTATAGACAGTTGAGGACGACTCTCATCCCCCACCTAGTGTACCTCTATAATAGAATCCTAGACTGAGGGGCAGTAACACCATCAATGGGAGAATCTACGTTGTCCTTACTAGTGAACCTGGGAAAAGATAAGAACAGCTGGGGGTCATACAGACCCATTGCTATAGTGAACTATGGTGCTGGGATACATTCCAAGATACTATCAAACAAACCGGCTTCCACACTTTATAATTGTAATTGTAATTGTTTATTTATACAGCGCTTATTTATACAGCGCTTCAAAGCACGTAATATAATTCAACTGGATCAAACTGGTTTAGTTTTGTTTGCCAAGTCTCTGGGTTCAAGATTCACTACGCCAATTCCCACATTTTGAATATTTGATCCTCGCGCACATAGATTTGACTTCTCTTGGGTAACAGATGAATTAAAATAGCTGGAAATATACCTGTCTAAATTACATCAGCTGCTCTATCTACAGAACATCCCACAGTTGATATGCAATAGTAAACGAGTTCTAGTCTAATGGGCCAAACAAGAGGTTTTGTGGATGGGTGGAATCATGGCATCAACAATTACTCTCCTCCGCAGACTGCTGTATGTTTTAGGGCTCTCCCCATCGTTATGCAGAACATTGTTATAAAGGACTTGCAGGTGCATATGTTTATGTCTATCTGGGCTAAGCGGTCCTCCAGGATCCCTTGGAAAACTATGCACCTACTCTAGATTGGGGAGGGCCCCTACACACCAAAAGATGTTTGCACTGACGGGTGGGCTAGCATGGTACTGCTGAATTCCCTCTGACGACAAAGGTGATGTTACAATACTGGGAGCGGGCTTCACAGAAAGGTATACGTCTTTCTACCCATCATTCAGCTAAAGCACTGGGCTAGCAGCCAAAGAAATCAAGCAAGGGGGTAGTACAGAAACTACAAAGTTTGAGGTCCTTTTCTTTGGAGACCCCCAACTCAGTGAATATGCGTGCTATATATGATACTTAACTCAAGGCGGAACACTTCACCCCACCTCTATATTTCTAGATGGAGGAAGATATGATAATGACAATAGAGGATGTATCTTTGTATTATGTCTGGATGATAGCATCTGCTACTCCATGTGTGTGCAAGTGAGAGAAAATAGCTACAAGGTTCTGAAGCACCTGGCACATGCTTCCATATATGGTGGAGCCACCACGCACTGCAATCCTTTTGAAAGGAAATACTTTCCCACGTAAAACAGATTTTGGATGTGGAGGTGCCGCTAAATCCGCTATTTCTCTTAATGGAGGATGAAACCCCAGATGGGCAGTACTAAATGTCAGCCAAGAGCTTGGAGCTTGTAACCCACTTCCTGGTGGCAGGCGGCTATACAATAGCCCACAACTGGAAGTCACGTCTGTCTTTGCCGGCTGTTGCATAGTTGTGAAAATTCAATGAAGTTCAAGGTGGAAAAAAATGAACTGTAATCATCTAGGTTATCTCACAATTTCATTCCCTAGGAATATCCACTTAATGATTACATTGAACTCTAAAATGGTTATGTCCAGGCTAAAGAATTTAACAAGTAAAAGGCCGTCTTTATCTCTCTCTTGGTCGGGCATCTGGACACCATCAAATTGATGCTGATTTCTAATGTGTTATTCCATCTTTCTACGCTTCTGATTCTTTTTCCCGATTCTTCGATACAATTAACTCCATTCTTTGGAATGACAAACTCCATAAATTGCTTAACTTAAACTACCTAAGCATAAAAGTGGTTTTGCCTGCCCATACTGCCACAGTTATCATTCTGTGCTTGTTCTCCGACAACTGATTAGCTTTGTCATTTCCCATAAAGAATATAGCGGGCCACCATTAAGGCGTTTAATATAATCTTCCTTGTTTGAACCATTTAAGCGTTCGATATTTTTTTTTTAATTTTCGGATGGGTCACTTCTTAGAAAAAACTCTGTTCTTAATTTTATCAAACAAGCATTATGTTTTCTCCTGAATACCATCAGGGTGGAGGATAGCACTAGTAGCATGCTATGGTTAAATCTCTAATATTGTGTGTCTATTCGAAATGTATGTTCAGCATACTTCCCAACAGGCTACAAACCTGAAATTTGGCATGTGGTTAGGTCCCATGGTGTAGGCAATGAATGAAAAGTATAAAATATAAATGTTTCTAATTAAAAAAAATTTAAGCATATTTATTAAGCGGTCTGCAATGCTTGGATTTGTGTGTGTGTCTGTTTGAAATGTTCAGCATACTTCCCAACATGCTGCAAACCTGAAATTTGCCATGTGGGTTGGTTCCATGGTGTAGACAATGTAACAAGTATAAAATATGAATATAACTTTGTCAATTTCTTTCTTTTTTTGTTGTTGTTGGAATTACGAGGTGAAGAATCGGTACAACTGCTAGTACAGTAAAATACTTTTGAAGATTTCGCTAAAATTCCTGTCACTAATTGGTCCAACATGAACTTCAAGAGTATTCCAAAGAATGTTATTTTGGTGCTACAATCCACCTCTATTAAAATTTCAAATATTTATAAACTCATGATCTCCACTAATACTTTTTATCCTAAACCCAAGACACAGATCTAGCTTGGAAATTGGATGTCTCTTAACATTACAACTGAGTAATCAGATAACATCTTGGCACGTCTTTTTAAATCAAGCATAGCTGGCAACATAATCTAGTGCTTTTTTCATGCACAGAATCCTCTTTAACCCCTTTTCTTCTGTAAGTATTTCTTGCTGGTCCTGCCAAGAAAAGATAGCTAATTTTAACCATGATTTTTGATTTCCAACAAGTTTATATCTTCTGGTCCCAAATATGGTCATTGTTACAGCAGATTTTTAAATGTTCTGCCCCATTATCTCTTACTAATATTATATTAAATGTATTACCTCTATTTATTGCTCTATCATTCCAAATGAGTACCAAACACTGGAAAATTAAAAAACCTTTCCATGCTGTTGCCTGGTAGAACCTCATTTCTTCAATTCATAGGATTGACAATTGTGCCATAAAAGATTTAGGTGATTCTCAGAAACACCAACAGAAACAGCCTCCATGTGTCTTGTTGTTAAACTCCATTCTTGTTATTAAGGGTAAGAAGCATTATAATAACGACTGCAATGTTCCTAAACTCCTTCAAGATTTATTTTACAAATTATATGACAGTGTGGGAGTCCCTCTGCTGAGCACGAATACGGGTCAAATACCATGTTCTAAAGAATGTTTTCATTTCGTAGGGCCTACAACCACGTTTTAGCTCACTGCCCCCTTCACAGAGCAGAAATATCCATATGCATATCAATCTGGTCCCAGCCACAGGGGCTGCCCAGCACCAAAATGCTACGCAATTCTCATCTGAATCAAGAGGGGCTCCCAGACCTTTGTTGTAATGTTTAAGGACTTTGGGGCTCACCCTAAGTTACCCAGATTAATCCAAACATGAGCTCCTTGCTCTCAGTGCTTAGAGGGGCACAGCTACCCCTCACTGATGAGGCCCAACAAGGACAAAATATGTGTCTGGGGTTGCTGTTGGTAATCATATTTAGAGGAGAATTGCCTAGCATTTCAGTGCCCAGGTGGGTGTGACCAGACTAATATGCAAATAGATATTTCTCCTCTGTGGAAGGTACAGTGATCTAAAACATGGTTGCAGACCCTCCCGAGTGGGAGCCTACTTATAGAACAGGTTATTTGGCTGTGTTTGTTCTTGGCACAGGGGCTCCCAGACCTTGGCTGAAATGCGTTCCTCTTCAATCATTTATGGCACCTAACAGTTTCCCCATGTTGTCCCATCTTCTCATAGACCCAACTCTGTACATGTGGCCTCACAAATATTAAAAAGGAGCATATATGCAGCGGTTTTTCTGGGTTAAGGCATGTTCAATTTGTGATAAACTATAACAAGCCCTGAATACCTTTCTTATTCCCATTAAGTTGTATCCAAAGTACATCTATTTCCTCCGTACTTCCTAACATTTTTGAATGCATGCTGTCCACACAACCTTCTCTGGTACATATTTTAGGAATGTTTCTGCATGCACCTTGTTTTCTAATTAGTTGAGGTTTTTAAGGGAATTCCTTTGTAGACTTTATTTGATCTTGACGTTGTAATTAGTTTTAGTTCTTCATTCACATCAATATTATAATGTAGAATCTATCAGTTACATGTAAAAGCAAATCCCTACTTTGGGATTTTTCTTTAATGCTCCTTTTAGTATGAATAGTCAAGTATTTGGTTTGGAATGTGTTACTTTAAAAAAAGGTAAATGAAATCACTCCCATCTCCCTGTTTTTCTATTGTAGTTAATCACATCCCCAACCACAAGAACTCCTGTGGGAAAGGTTTTGGAGTGCAGGTCTCTAGCATGCCTCTTCCATTCTATTAATCCACTCTGGCTGTCAAACGCTGACGATTCAGACTGAGATAGCCCAATTGGAGCAAGTATTTCTTTGTAGGAAATGATCAGAGACACAATCCTATATCACTCGTTTTGTTGTCAATTAAAAAATTTAAGAATGGCATTATCAGTTTCCTTTGGTTTATCTTCACTCTTTTGAAATCCAACTTTGTCAACTTTTCTTTGACCACCACCCCAAGATATTTATAAGAGCTCACCATATCCAGCATGTATCCCTTCCAGGAGCCACTGATTGTCTTTGCTCGTTAAGCACAGAACCGTTGTCTTAGTAGTATTACATTCCAGATATACATTTCTCGAATAATCTACTGTGCACTTAATCACACTTTGTAAGCCTTTTAAAGGTCTTTGAACTTTTTCAACATCCTACCAATATTTAGAAAGTTTATTTAATCAATGAAGGAAGGTTTGTGAACTAATTTCTGTTGGAAGAAGAAAAGCTGTACACTCTGACATGATCTGAGTAAAAGCAAGGAATGAAGGAGACTTAGTCTGTCAAGACATTCACTCTTGTGGACAGATTATTGTGCATTTGTGCTAGCGTTCCAAAGTGACTATTGCATGGCTGTATTTCTAAGTTGTAAAATTCTAATTTCCCTTAATTGTAATATTGAACTGTGCAGTATCAAGTTGTAGAGGAGCAGCTAACTGCCCCTGCAGGAATATCCGCCCCCACTACCTATATGCTGGTAACTTGAAATTGTGCCTTGCTTGACACCAGCAGTTATGACTATTCCGTGACGAATCTTCGAGAAAAGATTTTGCACTAAGAAAACCCTATCAGATTTATTCCTGAAGAGATGACTATCTCTTGGAGTAGATTCCCGAAGGAATATGAAAAAGAGAGAAAGAAAAGTTGGTGATGTCACAAGAAATGACAGTGATGCACTGAGAATACTGGCTGAAGAAGAGAATTTATGACCCATATAGAAACTGATGATGAAGTAAAAACTCAAGTAAACCTTCATGTGCGAAAGAAGATTTCACGTGTGAGAAGCACTGCAGCAAATGTAAGCCGTTCAGTAAATGTACGGATGCAGCAACGCAAGTAGATAAAGTCATCTTAGAAGCTGGCTATACATAGTGAATAGATTGCAGGCCAGCCGCCATTATATAGAAGCTGGACATCAGTGTCAAAAGTTAAGTAAGTTCAAACCATGAAGAGAGGGGCTGAAAGCTGTGTCACAGCAAAGAATTAGCTGGGAGCATGGAAGAATTGAGAAAGGGCTGTCTGGCCTGGTGTCAAGACTGATGGCAGCCAAGACTGGTTATCTTTTCTTGAAGGCAGAGAATGTGAGAAGCTGAATCATCCCTTGTTAAGGTGCAAAGATGGAACACCATGAGTGCCAGCTTTTATTAATTCAAGACAATTAAATGCTGCAAAATGGGCTGAATTGTGGTCTCCTGTCACGTCAGCCCAGGATGAAAATAGAGTTGGCCACGCAGTTCCAAATCTATGATATGCATGTGCTCACACTCCCTTATATTCCCATAGAAAAGAATATATGGAAAGGCCAAGTTAAAAGACAATCTTCATGGCAGAAGGCATGGGTGACGAGAGATATTGGGCTAATTGGATGGGACGTACAGTCCAGTCCACCCCCTGACATCTGGAGTCTGAGCTTATGTGCTGCTAAGTGAACCAAATGTTCCAGAAGTGAACGAGCTTTCCAACCAATTGTAGAGGGCTATATAACAAAGGGCCTTATAGTTTGAGTGCCAATGATGCACCATGTTCCTAATAGCTTTTGAAGATGACTTGTGCTAGGGGTGGGCATGAGCTGTCCACCTGAGTGTAGAGACCCAATCATAACCCGACACCTTATAGAAAATATACTTAGATGTTCCCCTTGAGCCAACCACAACCCCCTGTAGGTTTTTCTTAGTTGCCACATAGTATGACATCACGTATGACAAAATGTTATTATAAAAGTCTTATTTTTCATGAAATGCTTCGAGAGACCACTGTGCAACTTTCGTTGATGTCCGTTGTGACTCCCTGATTTAGACAATTGATGATAAATCAGTAAATGGACTTTGCCATGTTCCTGAGTTGGTTTGATTATTTGTTGTAAAGGGTTATTCTGCTTCCCATCCAACTTCTTGATATGCTACTCACTGAGGGCCCTAAAGTGATGTGGTAGCAGTGTCAGATGGTTAAAAACCCATCGATCACCCACCCAGAGCTTGGGGTGATCGTACATCCTCTGCCATCTAGCCGGAAGATTGCAGGGTTTCCTGTGGAGAGCGGCCAAATTGAAATCTTGCAAGAAAAACCAAGATGGGGGGCAGGGTCCCTATTTGACGAAATCCCTACCTGGTTTCCTTGGGCGCTCTGCGGACGGAAGGTGAAAGTGGTCGGTTAGAGGAGGAGATGATGCCAAAGGCCTTGAGTCAAATAACGACTGAATGATGAGTAGACTGGGGGGAATGGAAAATTAAGGGGACAGGGTTGTGGTAATATAAAAGTAATGAGAAATAGTGTGTGGAGATCGAGATAGAAGCACCCAGAAGCCTGAACCAAGGGGGTCTAGAAGAAGTTGTCTCACATTCCTGTAGGAGTCACTAGGCTACTTGTGAACAGGTTCACATAACGACACAACTTAAATCCTGTGACAGGATATTTGAATAGGAGCGAGGAGAAAAAGGGTGATCACAGAGTATTTTTAGTAAATGTGTTAAGTTGACTAGTCTGCCTGTGTTATGTGTTGAGTCAAGGTGTTGAAGAAGTGACACAAGTTGTCAAGGAATTGAAATGTAGTGAAGGAGCTAAAAAGACTATATCGGAAAGTGGTTGGTACCAAACCAGAGATAGACAGAGATAATTGGAAAGGTAAAGGCTTGAGCTGCGATTGTTGGAGCGCGCTCATATTTTTTTGTTTCAAGAATATTGAAAAGTGACGAAAGAATTTTACAAAACCTGGTAAGTATTGACAATGAATTGACACTCGTGACAATGGGATACACTCACCTGATGCATTCATGTAAGACATTGCCAAAGCACATGCCAGACCTCAAACAGTATAGTGCGGAATGGGTGAAAGGCATGGCAGATAAGATGTTTATACCATGGCCACAAAGGGATCACTGTCAAAATCTGTATTGCAACACATGACCACATATTCGCAGGCTGCATACGTGGGAAAGAAATTGGAGAAAGGATTAGTGATTCTAGAGCTCTCGATGTAACAGGAAGAAAGGGAAGATCCGTCACCTGAAGAATGGATCCTTAATCAGTGTAAGGAGCAAGGTTTTGAGCCCTCAGCTCCCATTACCTTTACACCAATTACATCAGAAACCATGTTAAATACCCTCTCCAATATAAACTGCACCTCATGCCCCGAAAACATACTACCTCCTAAATTCATACTAGACAACGCAGGAATTTTCTCACCTTTTCTAGGTCGCATGGCAAACTCGTCATTTAGAGACCGGTACGTTCTCACCGGTATAAAAACAGTAACAGTCACACCATTGGTGAAAAAGCCTGGTCTGGACCAGCAAAATCCGGCCACTCTTCGACGCATCACAAATTGCAATTTTCTGTTGAAGATCCTAGACAAAATAGCCACGCACCAACTCCAAGGGTACGTAGATAAGCACAATCTACTACATTCCCAGCAATCTGGATTTAGAAGTGCACATAGTACAGAATCAGCACTACTCGATCTTCAATCCAAAATGATGAAAATTCTGGATAAAGGAAAAGCCGGCCTGCTCATTCTATTGGACCTCTCGGCAGCATTCGATTTATTAGATCATGGGAAGCTCCGAGAGGCCCTGGGAAAAGCAGGCAACTGCGCTGATGATGCCATTGAATGGCTATCCTCCTTTTTGGAGGACAGAAATTCTAAAATCACTTGGGGCGGACATTCCACTAGTTCGACCCCTGTGGACTGCAGCGTCACACAGGGAGCCAGCTTCTCCCCTCTCCTCTTCAATCTATACATTTGCTGCCTCTGCGCCCTCCTCTCACAGTTAGGGATTTATTTCACTAACTTTGCAGACGACACACAGTTGATCATAGAACTCTGTGGAGATCATGTCACAGATAATAATAGACTGTCAGCCATCTACAATACCATAGAGAGTTGGATGAAGGCTCACTGGATGTGTTTGAATGGTTCGCAAACAGAACCTATCCAATCTAGGCCCAGCTTATTCTACATTCAACATTAAAGACTCCAACATCACAGTCACAAACAAAGTCAAGACACTCGGCATATACCTGGAATCCTCATTAGGAGCTGAGGCACAAGTCTCATACCTCAAAAGAAATTGCCAATATTACCAGAGATTATTACGCCGCATCAGGCACTACCTTAACGCCAAAAATAGCGCCACCATCGCTAGAGCCACTATCCTGTCCCGACTCGATTATGGGAATGCATTGATGCTTGGGTCTAGTAACAACTGCATCAAACAATGCCAAATAATTCAAAATAACGCTGTTAGGTCCATCACCGGGAAACCCAAGCGCGACCATATCAACCAAGAGAGAATCGGCCTTCATTGGCTCGCCATAGAGGAGCGCATCAAATTCAAATCCTTGACGCTGGTTCACCGCTGCCTATACGGCATGGCCCCATCATATCTCAAAAAGGAATTCAATTGGTATGAACCAAGCTGATGTCTAAGATCAGCTAAACAAGAGCTACTCAAAGTTGCCCATACCAGAGTAAAAGCCACTGGACTCGGGAGGGCTTTTCCCACCAAGGCAATTGCTCGCTTGAACGAGTTTCCAGGCCACCTTAGATTGGAAAGTAACTACTTTTCATTTAGAAAGCAGCTGAAAACTTTACTTTTTCGGTAGTTGTTACATATTCAGCTCTGGACTCATACTGAATCAATTTCTTCTCTGTTTTATGTAGTCCCGTGATCTCTTCTACTTCTTGTTTTTGTCGCGCCCTGATGCTTGTGAGCTGCGGCACGTTATAAATAAATAAATAAATAAATAAATAAATTACCTCACCAGAAGTAAAAGGTGCTAGTCTGGAAGAGGTAGGGTTGTACCCTCTAAAGGAACTGAAAGCGGCTATGGGGTATAGTAATCCGATATACGAACCACCCGCTTCTAGCAGTGACAATAGTTCAGAGGAGAGTAATAAAGAAGGGAAGAGTCAGCAATCAAACACATCAACAGAATTAGAAAGAGAGATTAAGAAATGGAAAGGGGAAAAGGACAAAGCTGACGAGGTAACGCTTGTGCAGAATGAATGGATGGGAGGACAGATATTACTTAAGCTAGTTGGAAAAGGCATTGGGAAAGTAAGGCACAGAGAAGATAAAGACGAACAGGATAGAAAAGACAAAGAGCGAGAAAAGAGGTTGAAGGAAGATGAGCATAAAAAAAAAGCAAGGAGCGATGAGTGCATATGTATCAGGAGGAGCAAGAGAAAAAACAGGAGTGGGCAGAGGAGCAAAGAAAGTATGACACTAGGCAGAGAGCAATAAAAGATAGGGTTAGAAAAGAAAGGAAGAAAGAGGAGGAGGAAGTGCAGAATTACAGGACAAAAGAAAACACAGATGAAGAGAAGAGGAGGAAAGGAGAGCAGGTGTGAGGAGAGAAGAGCAAAGACAAGAAGATCAGAGAAGTAGAAGGGAGGCGAGAAAACAAAGAAAATTAGATGAAGAGTTAGAATGCAGAAGGAGACAGCAGGGCTTTGATATTAGTCTTGTTCATAAATAACCAGTAGATCCAGGCCCAGCAATACGATGGGACAGAATAGAAGTGTTTCTTCCATTAAAGGGAGAAACCTCAGGGGCATTTAGAGTAGCATTAGAAGAACAAAACTTTGATATAGGAAGTATAGGAGACAGGAAAAAAGCCTATCAAGAATTAAAGGAAGGTAGAAAATCTGGAAACTGAGGGAAGGGAGATCAGTCCATAGTATTCCAATCACAAAGTAAAGAAGCAAATCCATTTAACCTCGAGCACAGAGTCTTATCTTTAAGCAGACAGAACTTAGATCACGTTGAAGAGGACGACAGTCACACTAGATGGGGACTAGACATGTCAGATGAGGAAGTATAATCCTTGCTTGCGGAAGAGGGAGGGAGTGTGTGTGCCCCAAAGGGAAGCCTACAGATGAACAACGAGGTTAGATGGTCCAATCTAGAGCAACCTAAGAATAGGATGCCAGATCCCACAGCATACCTATAGCGTCCCAGGGGACGCTCGAATAGCGAAAAAAGTGAATCACTGCCATCTGTGAGCAGATTAAGATCGCTACCAGTAAGAAGATGGACAGGGATGATTGTGCCTTGGATGGATAGACAGACAATGGGAACCTACTGCGGGTTAGGGTTTACGCAGTTTGCCTTATTGGAAAAAGGGTGAACGAAGGCACAGTATATTCCCTGGCTGCAGATGGATAAGGATAATTTAAGGTGTAAGCTCCCAAATTTGACTTTGTGTGCTGGAAAATGGATATATGAGTTAGAAAAAATGACAGGAAGAAACTCACTCAGACACAACAGACACAAAAGTGTGCAAACACGGGACAGTTACTGACACCTGGAGTAGAGGTGCCACTGCGGTAGGAGGAAATCCTTTCACAGGTATGAGGGTATGCATGTACGCACAATAGGACAGCTCACAGGGCGACTTGATGTGTTCACTACTAACAGTGACACCAGACTCCCAGCAGGAACCAAGGGTTGATGTGATGATAGGAGGCAAATCTTTTTCTTTTCTAGTAGACACTGGGGCTACTCATTCATGTATACTAGAGGGAAAATATCCAATGTCGGGAATTGCTTTGAAGGCTCAAGGGTTCTAGGAGTTGAGTTCCTTTTACTGATGAATTACTAGTCGCTATAGGAGAATGTGACATGTCTGTTCCATTGTTGTATTCATGACAAACACCAGTTAACATTTCAGGAAGAGATTTGATGACAAAACTTAACATGACGATTTCATTTACGGATTAGGGAATAGTGTGTTCCACTCCCTGATTACACTAATTAAATGTGGGCGAATTCATACGGTGCTCACAGGGAACATGGCTCTGCGAGGCGTTCCAGTAGAGCCAGAGGTTTTTCATTATGGGGTGAGCATTCTACTAACATGGCTACCTGGTTTAGTGGGGAAGACTGTGAGAATACCTGACGAATTCTTGTTCAGACCACAGATACCTATGGATGAAGAGGGGGGACAGGCTATCCCTCTAGAGTTAGAAGCAGCCATAGTACCAAGTGAAATGGTGATGCTCCAAGGAACAAATGACGATGGTAGACAATGGAGGACAGTAATAGCTCTTGAAGAAGAGTATAGGTTGACTGACATTACTGATGGTGATATGTTTAGAGAAGATCCAACAGACAATGAAGTAGTGTTCTTATGAGCATTACATACTGGATAAGAATAGAGAAGAGGGAAAACCCACAGTGAATGGCAATAGTCTGGCAGCGTCCAGCATTTTTTGAAGAGGACTTGAAGAAGGTGCACAGTGTCCTATGGACTACAGGCCCTTATGACATAGGATTATTTAAGGGAATTGGGTAAGTTAAAATCAAGCTGAATCCATGGGCAATTTTACCTCGATGAAGACAGTACCCCATGTCTCGAGAGGCTGATGAGGGTATATTCAAAACCATTTCAGAACTGATGAAACAAGGTATTCTGGTGCCATCAGAATCATCATGCAACACCGCAGTGTATCCTATCAAAAAATCAAAGGGAGGGCCATAGAGATTCATAAAAGATATGAGACCCACTAACCAGATTGTAGATGCAGTGTTTCCTCTAGTTCCTAACCCAGGAACAACACTATGCAGTATCCCAGTAGAAGCATAATATTTCACAGTGATTGATATGAAAAATTCATTTTTCTCAATCCTGTTGCACAAGGACTGACAAGACTTGACTAAATTTATGTTTCGCTAAACTCAACTGAAACACACTAGGCTGCCTCAAGGGTACTGTGAAACTCCATCAATCTTTAACAGGGTCCTCCAGATGGACCTAGGCAATGTGTATTTAAAAAGTGTGGCAATACAATACGTAGATTACATTTTAATTTGTAGCACTAAAGAAGATGAGGGCAGGCAGGACTCGATTCAGTTGATGACTATCTTAGCAGACAAAGGATACAAGGTAGACAATGAGAAGCTACAATATTGTCAAGAAGAGGTGTTATACATAGGACAGTTGATTTCACATGAAGGGAAAAAGGTGACACCTGAAAGAGCTGAAGCGATTATGAAAACTGCAAAACCGCACACAGTAAAACAGATGCAACTGTTTTTGGGACTATGCAGTTAGGTTAGAGCCTGGGTATTTGACTACAGTTTGTACACAAAACCCCTTTTGCAAGCTTTAAAGAAAGCACAAGTGGATGAGGTTAAAATAGAATGGACTGAGGAGATGCTGGAAGGGTTTGAGGAATTGAAGGAAGTGATTTGTACAGCCCCTGTTTTAGGAATTCCAAATTATGCTGAGGATTTTTATTTGTTTTCGCACACAAATGGACCAGTCATGACAGCAGTGCTTGCACAGAGGACTACATTGGGGTAAAGCATCTAGGGTATTATAGTGGGATTTTAGACCCAGTTATGAAAGGACACTTTCCATACAAACAGTCGGTGGCAGCTGCTGCTTTCGCAATTGAGAAGTCTACAAGTATTGTAATGGGCTGCTCTATGACTCTCTTCATGGAGCATGCTCTGTTTGCCATTTTAGAGAAACCCAAAGGTACATTGACATCTCAGAGAGCCTTGACCTATGAAGTAATGATTTCAAACCCAACAATCAAAATTGTCAGATGTAAAATAGTGATTCCTGACACATTTGTAGCTGAGCCAGTAACAGAAGGTGATCATGTGCATGACTGTGCAAATTATGTAGAATTGTATGGTGATATACCTTGCAAAAAAGAAAATGCTTTGCCAGGAGGGGAAATTCTCCTTATTGATGGTTCTTCGAAAATTGATCAGACTAGTGGACAAAGGAATTCTGGAGCAGCTGTAGTGAGGCATGGATTGAAAGGGAAATTAGAAATTGCAGCAAGTGGCAGGCTACTTTTTCACGTTCCAGCGGAAGCGGCATAATTGGTAGCGCTCATTGTCACGCTCGAGAAACATGAAGGGCAGGAAGTGATGGTGTACAGTGACTCTGCCTACATGACATCAACCATACACACGGCGCTAACACGATGGAAAAGGAAGGGCAACCTCCGATTGGACGGCACTCCAGTACAGCATGCATCCTTATTGGACAGTCTTATTGAGGCATTACAACTCCCAGTAGCCATAGCAATCACTAAATGCACCGCTCACACTAAGCAAACAGATTTTATTTCTTGCGGGAATTAAGCCGCAGATGCATAACCCAAAAGGGTTGTATATTCCCCGGATATCTCAAGTTATGACACTCCAAATGTCAAAGAGAAAGTAGTCACAAGTATGGTAATGCAAGAATGGTTTAATCATTTGCCAAAGACCCAATTAATGGAGATTCAAGGGAGTGCACCGCACGAAGAGCAGGAGTTATGGAAATGAAGGGAGTGTTCCTTATCCCCCTACAGAAGTATTATGGTGACAGGATAGCACTACAATGGCCGGTGATTCCAGTAGCATTGTTAAAAGGGGCGCTTTAACAGCTGCATTACCCCGCACATGTAACTAGGGAAAGTCTTGCTGCAACGATTTTGGAAGACTGGTTCATTCCAGTTTGTTAGAACATGTTGCATTCTTCGTAGTGAATTGCATCGTGTGTCAAAGGTTTATGGCTGGGCATACACTGAGAATGATTAGAGGAGTAATACCTCGACCAAATGGTCCTTTTCACCATTTACATATTGATTATGTTGACATGCTGCAAGTATGCAATGCATATAGGTATCAGATAGTGAGGGTGTGTCCCTTCTCTAGGTGGATCGAGGCAGGTCCGTGTACACACCCTGATACCACTTGCGCAACAACGTTTTTAGTACGGGAAGTCTTTCCAAGATGGAGTGTATGTGAAGTGCTGAGATCTGATAATGGGCCACATTTTGTTAATGAAGTGTTCAAAAAGATAGGATTATTATTGAGTATTAAATACAAGTGTTCTTCTGCTTATCTTCTGCAGGCACATGGATTATGTGTGAGACTTGATGGCCTCCTTAAATGAAAGCATTGCAAAAATCAAGCTAACTTGTATGAAGGTATGGTTATATTGCCTGCCCTTTGCTCTATATGCTCTAAGGAATAAGCCTGGTTTGGACCACCACCTCACCCCACATGAACTAGTGGCAGGGAGGTGAATGAGAACGCCTCTTACACCTCCATCGAGGAGTAGAAGTGAGGCCCAGAATACACCAGAACTGTTAGGTAATGAACTGCACAATTACTTAACATGTATGACCTCTAGCATCTCTCTCATTTCAGACCAACTCACACGTCAGAGGGGTCGGTCTCAGAACACAGGTGAAAACAATCCACAACTGAATCTTCTGAACTTTTATCAGCACCTAAATTGTTTGTAGGTGACACTGTCACAAGAAATGAGAGTGACACACTGCGAAGACTGGCTGAAGAAGAGAATGTATGACCCGTATGGAAACTGATGATGAAGCCAAGAATCAAGTAAACTTTCATGTTTGAAAGAATAGTGCACATGTGAGAAGCACTGCAGAAAATGTAAGCCATTCAGTAAATGTACAGATGTTGCAACACAAGTAGATCAAGAAATCTTAGAAGCTGGCTATACGTAGTGAATAGTCTGCAGGGAGTGCCGCCAATATATACAAGCTGGACATCAGCATCACAAGTTTAGTAAGTTCAAACCATGAAGAGATGGGCTGAAAGCTGTATTGCAGCAGAGAATTAGCTGGGAGCATGGAAGAATCGAGAAAGACCGTCTGGCCTGGTGTCAAGACTGAAGGCAGCTAAGACTGGTTATCTATTCTTGAAGGCAGAGAACGCGAGAAGCCCAATCATCCCTTGGTAAGGTGCAAAGCAGGAACACCATGAGTGCCAAGTTTTATTATTTCAAGACAATAAAATGCTGCAAAATGATCCAAATTGCGGTCTCCTGTCACGTGAACCCAGGATGAAAATAGAGTTGGGCACCCAGTTCCAGAACTATGTTAAGCGTGTGCTCACACTCCATTATATTACCAGAGAAGAGAACATATTGCAAGGCCAAGTTCAAAGACAGTCCTCATGGCAGAAGGCATGGGTGATGAGAGATGTTGGGCTTATTGGGTGGGGAGGTAGAGTCTAGTCCATCCCCTGACATCTGGGGTCTGAGCTTACATTCTGCTAACCGAATATTCCAGAAGGGCACGAGCGTGCCAACCAATTGTAGAGGACCATATAACAAAGAGCCTTTTAGTTTGAGAGCCGATGATGTACTGTGTTTCTAATAACTTTTGAAGAGGACTTGCACTAGCGATGGGCATTAGTTGTGCACCTGACTGTAGAGACCCAATCACAACCCGAACCTTTATAGAAAGCATACTTAAATGTTCCCCTTGAGCCAAACACAATGCCCCCATAGATTTTTCTTATTTGCCACATAGTATGACATCTCTTATGATGAGTTTCTACTATAAAGGTGTTGTTTTTGATGAAACAGTAAAAGTCATTTTACTGTTTTTTTATGAAACAGTGAAAGGACTTTGCCATCTTCCTGAGTTGGTTTTATTATTTGGTGTAAAGAGTTATTCTACTTCCCATCCAACTGCATGACATGCTACCCGTAGAGGGCCCTCAATTCAAAGTACTTCTGCCATTATACTTGCTCCCCCTTACTTACTGATAGTGAGCCTTCATTGTGTCCTGCTAAGAACATATTTGCAATTTTTGAAAACATATATTGTTCAACCATTGCGTGGATAATACCAGACTAATTTGAGTTTAAGTTCTGGTTACTGTTTCTCACACATGTTTGCAATTTTTTAGATGGCAAAATAGTCAAGAAACTAAGTTCTATGTTCTTTTTGATTCAAGATCATTTAGTATTTCTATTACACAAAGAAATGATGTAAATGGCAAGATATGTATGCACACTAGTAAGACCAACATATTTATCATTCCAAACACTTTAGGTTGGGGTATCTTCAAATCATGCAATGCAAAATAGTAATGTTTGAGTGATTTTATTCAAATGTAGGTAGGTTATTAAATATTTCTAAAAAAGATTAAAATATCTGTTACATATTAAACAGTGTATGTAGATTGAAACTGTTCTCTAGCATTTACAGAAACTCAAGCAATTTTCTATAATCTTGCAAATGATTTACTAAAGTACTCATCCATTGCAACTATTCTATAATAACTATTTAACCTTCTTGATTATGAATACCAGTTCCCTATTTATTTATATATACAGTTCCCTTTTAAAAATATGCAAACATTTCCAGCTTCTATGAAAATAAAAAACTAAAATGTCTGTGTTTTAAGAAAAAGGACATATCAATAACATCAGATATATGAATTATAAAATATTTAAGAAATAATTAGACAGAGCAACATTTCAGATAAAGCAAGATTTCATTTTTGACCAATCAAAACAATTTTCGAAAAATGTGCAAACATCTTAACATTGTTTAAAACAACGCCCTCACTTTTAAAACATCCCTGGAAATGTTAGTACAGAGGCCTTAATTTTGAGGGCTGGCAGAAGCAGAACTTTAGGTCAACCTCATCTCAACCTCTTAACCAAATGGCCAGGTGGAAGGGAAGATGCCACATTTGTTGCACCTGCTGCCAAGGAGAGTATTATTATTATCAGGTTATCTATTGAGCTAGCTTTGGAACTCAACAGAGCACTTAACAAATCATAGATGAAAGGACATGGCAAGGGAAGCATAGATACAAGGGAGCAGGCAACTAACAACAGGGAGGGGGAGGGCTGGGAATTTGTCAGCAAAGGATCTACAAACACCCAGGGAGGAAACTGTGTTAAGCAGATAATCCAATCTCAGGTAATGTGGGGCGTGGAGGGTGTGAATGTAGGTCCATTGGAGTGAGTCTAAAAAAGGGGATCTGTCATGTGAAAGTAATTCTACCATGCAGATTCCATAACTGTCAGGCTAGTCACCAGGCCCATTTGGCAGTGCTGAAAATGTGAACTAAATTATTATGATTTGCGGAGGTAGGCTCCATCTGCCTCCTTCACCCTTTTCCCCACCCTTAAGGATTCCACAGGCATTTTCATCACGTTGCCCCACCAGCACGGTCAATTAAGATATTGCCCAAGTGTTCCTAGGGCTGGTGGAGTAGGTTAGAAGGGGATTACAGCAATGTCTAAGCAAAGCATGGTGTTAGCTTTGGTACTTAGATGTGATATTACCTCTTCACTACAAAAGTACTTTTTTGTAATATTGCATTATGAATTTGGATGGTCCAGATTTCAAACTACTGGGATGCTTAGGTCAAACAATTATTGACATAGCCAATCTCAACCAACATATATCCCAGCAATCATCTCAGGGCAGTGTCCATAACAATACTCTCTGATTGACAATTTATCTTAATTAAATAACAAAATGTCAAGGTTTTCCCATTACATCTCCCATCAATTGGGAAGGTTCATTGAAAAAAACAGCATTAACTTAGCACATGATGAATGGTTATGTCCAAAACCTTTCTCATGAAATGTTGTGCTTGGATGTGCCTATAAAACATATGAACTTAACTGCACCCAAGTGACAGGAGGGGGGAGTGGAAAAGGCAAGGCAGAGGTAAGGTGCAGTCTAAGAGTATTCTAACTCATGAGGATTTGGCTATGCCTTTAACTTAGGCAGTTGTCTTAAACTTGTCACAGGGTTAACCACCTCCCTCCAAGCCAAAATTGATATTTTTTTCAGAAATGTTCTTTCTTTTTAATTAGACATGCTGAATTATAAAATAACTAACACAAGTATTTTACATTTAGAAAACACAAAGCAGCAAAGTACCATAATCTCAGCGCATAATTAAACTTTGCTTTTGTCTGGACAATGTTGATCCCATGTATCATTATGTTACATAGACTACATTGTATTGTACTCACAGTGCAGCATAGTGTTGTTATATCTTGTGAGTTGACTAGGCTTGAAAGGAACCCGAAGCATAGAATGGCGTGGGGTGTGTGCTGTATACAAAACACATGTGAGAATGCTTTCTTATGAATGTGAATTCCGGGGGCCATTTGTGTCTGATAAAAATGTACATGGGGGGAACTCTTGGGGGCCTGTTAACCCATTGACTGAAATCAATAAATAAGGGAATACTGCACGCATCTGATTTGTCTGAGCTATCATTTTTGTGACAGTGGCCATGAGGATGGGATAATGCACCTTAAATGGTGATCAACACCCTCTCCTTCTAGGAAATGCTCCACCACCTTTGCGTTCAAGTGAACACCATTGTCCATCAAGTGCTTCCTTGGAAATACCTCCCTCTGGAAGATACCAAGAAATTCAACCACCGCCTCGGAGTCTGGCTCCTGCAAAACCTTGAATCCCACCCATTTAGAATATATGTCCATTAATACAGGCATGTATTCCTTCCTCCCTCCATCTCCCTCAAGTGGACCTAGGATATCAAGAGCTACACATTCTCAAGGCAAACTGAGTAACTCCAACGGGCTCAGGAGTTGTGCCCTATTCCTGAGTGTAATATCTGCCTCACCACAGGTGCCGAGCAGGATCAACTGGAAACATGTGCAGTGCATCAAATTCTGTGATGCCGGTCTGCACATACACATTGAACCTATACTGATAGGCACATGCTGTGCTGTTACAGCCCAAGGTGTATCTTAGGTAAAATTCTCTATTTTGTTTCCCAATTAGCCCCTTTGTGATCATATTCAATCTCAAGATCCTAAATATGGTTAAAGGTACACAAGTCTAAAGTCCCCCAATTCTTGGTGTCATAGGAGGCTGAAGAATATATTATTATTTTAAATCATGTTGAGAACAAAATTAATTAATAGTTTTTAGGCCAGATTAAAAATAATTTGAAAATTCAATATTTAAGCTATCAACTAATATGATTTTCGACCTCAAGAAGTTCAATTGTGTTCTCTTTCTCTTTACATTTCCTCTCTAAAGATGCATATCTTGGCAAGTGTATATGACAAATAATTTTCATGTATAGGATGTTCTGCAATTTTGCAATCATGTCTACCCTTTTTCAGGATTTTCTAACAGTCAACTACATAATTATAGGATTTACTGGTGTCCTCAAACATTGAACGCATAGAGCCTCTACTAAGGAGACCAATCTTGAACTATAAAAGAGCTGTGTGGTGCTACTGCAGGTGTTACTACAATATACTCTCTGACTGTGTAGGTGTGCATAGGTTCAGGACAAATATTTTGGGCCACTGGCAAAACTCTGATTACAATGTTAACTGACCTACCATCTTGGCACATGGCTCTCAATTGTCCCTCTGTGTTTCTCTGTTTGGAAGTCTTATATTGCAGGCATTTTATAGATTCCCTATAAGACCTACTTTTTAAACTGTATTTTTTACGCAGGGTTCTTATTAATGACTATGCTGCGTCCTGTTTGTTTTAAATCATCGTATTATGAGTTGCTTTCCTTAAAGTATTTGTCTGAAAAGTCGTTTTTGTTTGTTACTAAGCATGCACTTGTTGACAAAGAATGTGTGCCGTGCCCATTTTGCTTTTATTGTCACTGCCTTATTATTGAGTAAAATGTGCTCCTTATAAAAAGTATTCAGATGTAATCGATGAAGTGCACCATAGCAACAATTACCTGAACAATATACAATGCATTTGCGCTCATAATGTTAATACGTTGCAATAGGTTTTAATTTAAAATTCGCATTAGAACACAGCCATCCCATTATCTCAACCAGTAGCTCTTTCATTTAATGAGACCTATATTGTCCGTTTGACACTACTTTAATTGAGAACATGTTCTTCTTGGAAGAAAACACAGACATTTCATTATGCTTAGATGTTCCCAACAGTGCAATCTTGTTCACTCAGTAGAGGCTAGTCATTCCATCTGTTTACTCATTTAAAAAGGCAAATGGGCAACTTGCTACTAATCCTGCTAAGAAGAGAATATTAGGCCATCATATTTATTGAATTGTTTATTTGTTGTAGGTTTACATGACACCAGCCGCAGTGCAGGGACTATGGCTAATGGGATACTGTAAAAAAAAAAAAGTGTAAAAATTCGAGTTATGGTAAAGGAGAAAGGCGCAGCCGTTTAGGTGGGCTGCAGTGTCACTGTAAGAGAAGAGGTGCACAGCAGCCGCACTCTTTGTAGGAGAAATGAGAGTAGGGTGCAGCTTTAATGAGTGCAGCAGGGAGGAAATGTAGGTTGCATCTGAACTGCCTGCAGAATGGAGAAGGGGGTTGCAAGGTTGATGTGTACAACAGAGAGGAGAGGCACATTGAGGCTTATCTGTCTTTTGTATGCAGGAAAGAGAATCTGCTGCTTCACTGTATGCTATGTGATGAATCGATGGAGTTTGTCCCTTCTCCCGAAGGGGGAGACTCCCAGTATGAGGCTACGGAGGTGAGACTGCTCTGCAAGACCCTCTATAGGGGTCTGGAAAATGGGATCTCACTGGTTAGAGACACCCCCTCGGGGGACAATGACACCTGATCCTTTTAAGAACTCCCTAACCCCTCTCCCATGATGGCATACATGGGACTGCCTGAGATTCTTAACAGCAATAAAAAAATACTGGGCTGAAGAAATCGTTAACATGCACCATATTTATCAGAGAAAAGAAGCTGGCTCTTTAAGGACAAATCTCTACTTCACTGGGACCTTCAAGTTTAAGAAGAAGGACACACTGAGATTGAGGAGAGAGAATCATACGGCAGAAGTGTAGGCCCCCTAGTAGCATAAAGCAAGCAAGCAGTGAAACCAATGAGAGCCACGGAGCCCGCAGAATTCAGAATGACTCTGAACTAGAGTTTCAGACACTGGGAAGACATCATAGCGAAACCGTGAGGGTCTATGAATGCGGAACCACTTGGTGGCGTGACCATGAGTAGTTTGTGGTGGGAAGGGAGCCCGACCAGCTACACCAACGCCAACCCATGGAGGTATCCACAACAGCGCCGGTTTCCAGGTGGGACACCGGACCATAGCACGAAAGGGAAGCAAGAAGCTGGTGAAGAGATGCCAAAGGAGAAGACAACAGAGAAAGAGAATCCAAGCAGGAATGAAGGTCCCGAGCAACTCCAGGCCCAGAGACAGTGTCCCAAGTAGAGAGAGGTAAAGGGACGAACAGGAGGACCAGGAAGTAAAAAGGGAATTGTTATACGCGTAGAGAAGCTCATCTCAGTGAAATTGTTGAAACTCAAACTATAAAGTTGATAAATCTGAACTGTACCAAAATAAGTGGTAATATCATATGTAAAGCTGAGATGGAGAATATTAATCAGTGGATAAGACTACCCTGGGAAGAGGGAAGATGATCCTAACCCCCAAGAGGGATTAATTGTTGAGTATTGAAATACAAACAAGAGATTTACAAACAGCTGACCAAGATAAGTATGAGCTATGAAGGGGACATTATAACAATCCTAAAGGGATAACCCAGTCAAGAGAAGATATCACGCAAGGTCATACATGGCAAAGCAATGTGGAAGTAAGGAACAAACAAACTTTATAAAAGAGCCCTGGGAAAATAATCCCACAAATGCTAATGGAAGAGCCAAATACTGTATCCAGGAATTACAAGCCCTGATACAGAAAGTGGCTAGAGACTCGTTGAAAATATGATATTAAAAGAACTACAAAGCAGAACTCTGCTTCACCAGGAGAAGATGGTCATTCTCATGGCCTTAGTTTGCTTTCAATAGTGGTAGTATCAGTAATACATATATACATTTTTTTTTACAGTGGACTTTCTTTTGATTTGGACATTTGCAGATGACTAACGAGCACCTTAGTTAATTAAAAAGGTAGGGAACACCACATACTTAGAGGGAAATTCAGCACAACCGTGGTCTTCAACCAAATCTAAGGATCTGATGATTAACCATGCATTCTATTTGCTTTGTCAGAAATGGGAGTTGAGGAATGGGTCTGGAGTTTTTAATCTCTTCTAGGTCTATTCTTTTTTTTTTTTTGTAGTAGACTGTCAACCACACCTTCCCGTGACTCTGGTAAGATCCCTCTAGGGTAAAAGGGAAACCTGCTGATTAGTTCTACTTTAAATACAGCTGCAATTTCCTTAAACACGCTTTGGGGTGCAGGTTGTAATGGTGAGTCAGAGCATCTTGCAGTCTTGATCATTAACTCCACATTCGTAATCATTAATTCCAGAAATGCCTAAAAGCTCAGGATAGGTTTTTTCCTTGTAATGGTGTCGCTGAATGGACATGGAGTGGTCTTTGACTGTTCAAAATCTTTTGGGCAAAGTTAATAGCTAAATTGTCTACTTGAGCCTGAGAGGATTGTATTGTGACTGTTAGCGATGGCATTTTTCCTGAATCATTGCTCGGTTGGGGAAGTGTATAATCTTCTGCTAAAAATATTTATTTTGCTTTTAAGATACCCAACTTTATAAATGTGCTTTTGTTTCTTAAGACAGGTTGTCCTATCCGTAACACATGCAACAAGTCGTTTCTAACTTTAAAGTGTATCTGTGTATCACATTTAATTTCAAAGATAATCACTTCTGCTGGATGCTTCCAGCTTTTGATTTATGATTTTGCTTTGAGGCAATTGAGCCAATTATATTGACAATTGCTATAGCCAGCGATTTTAGAATTTCTTGTAGATTTACAAACAGAGCCTGGTTTCTGCCAACAAGGCCAATTTTAATTCCCACTGATTCTTTAGTGACATATTTTTTAAGAATGGGATTTTAATTGTATCCATGAAATGAAAATAGTTGGAAGCATCAGTCCTTGGGATCAAAATAGGAGTGCAATGCTGGCCCGACCAGATGGGCAGAATGTGAGCACCTATTGAAATTTTATGGGATAAACAAAAAACCGTGGTTAAAGACATGTCCAGCTGAGTGTGTAGGAGCTTCAATAAATGGTGTAGCAATGTTGTTATTATTGGTTGCCTCACATCAAGAGGAAAAGTATTCCAACACCATCAGCCATGAATGGAGTAATTTTAGTGCAGCTATCAATTACTCTACTGCATGGATGAACAAGTGTTTAGAATGAAGAGGTCCATGCACAAAGAGTAAAATAATGTTTGTTTTATTGGTTCGATGTTCTTTCAACCAGTTATTTTTTCGATTCGTTTTTTAAAAAAAAAAGATTTTAACGAACAAACTCATCGAACTATTTTTGTACATTTGGGGGTTCTGGCCTAAGCCCCTCAACCCTATTGTTTACGACCTATTCCCCACCCCATACCACTTATATCCCCTAACCCAAACCCTATTCTTTTCAATGAGGTTTCAGCAAAAACCTTAGAATATACTAGCCATGTAACAACGTTGTACTATTTTATGAGACAAGGGAATTTTCAGTAATATGGTCTAGCATCCCAGTAGATAGGCGGCTATCATCTCAGTAACTGTGCAATCCTATTTATGGATGTCAAACCCAAACCCTTGCATCTGTGTGAGGATGAGAGATGATTTAAAAATGTGGAGACATTACATTGGTTATTAAGTGTGTGTTACTCGTTTCTGAAATCCAGGTGTCAGTCAAACAAATACAATCTAACTTCTCATGTAATATTCTAGAGTGGCAGCATTTCCATTCGACTATAACAACCAGTCTGCAGGGCCTCATTACGAGAATGGTGGTAGTTTGGTGGTTATTCTGCCAAACTACTGCCAAACTCGTTTACCATTACTGCCACTTGGTCCTGCGGACATACTGTGGGATTCAAAGTGGCGGGATGGCATTGAAAATCCTCATTTTCAGAGTCCATAGGACACCATAGGATTTTGGCAGGATTACCTCTGTGGGTCATACCGCAGTGGTAACTCTACCAAGAAATGGCGGTATGGTGGCAGATTCACTTCCAGCTTTGTTTCTGGGTGTAAATCCTCCATCCCACTGCCAAGCTCATTCTTCAGTGGTGTTAGAATCTGGCAGGAAATTGAATTGCTGGCAATTTTTCCTGCACCGTCAACCTCGAAATGAGGCACAGTGCCTTTGTTTTAGGATGCAGTAGAAGATGTAACTATTAGAAGATCTAACTGTCCTCGCCAGTAAATGATATGACTTGTTCCACTGCTCCTTGTGTATCTCACATCTCGTCCATCTGCCCCTAGGTTCTCACACCAATGTAGAAAAGAAAAGGAAAATAATTTGCTACCTGAATGGTTATGGCCTAGGTGCACTTTGATTTATTAGACCAACTTTGCTCTCTTTGTCTTTTATATAAAGTTCACACTAATGATACCAAATCTAAAGTCCTTATAAATCAAGTTACATCAGCATACAACCGAGCATGTGAGCTTTGTAAGGTCATGAGACAGTGAACAGTCCCACCCATTCATTATCTTTCTCAAGATCCCAGATCAATCTCTTCAAATTATAGAGTTCTGGAGAAGATTGAAAATATTCAATTGGTGATTGCTTCCAAATGTTGTAACTCTTTCTTATCCAATTCCTCTATTGTGGATACAGCAGTCCGAATCTAGGATAATGTGTTTCCTCTCTTTATTAATCTGATTTTTTTAAATATTCTTTTTGCTTTAAAGCCTACCTCTTATGAAGGTGATCCTCTTCCTGTGTATCTTATTAGGTCATTTTCTGATGTTATTTGCCCTTTCTGGTTACCACTGATTAAAACTTCTTTTAGAGAATGTATTTTTCCTAGTTCTTACAAATTTGGTCAGGTGCTCCCACTGATGAAAATATGTGCCCTCTGTACCATGAGTAAAGCCTTTCGATTAACATCTTATCCACCTGTATGGTTTTAGCTGGCCCTATCCTCTACTAGCTCTCCACTTTTCTGGCTAATAATATGCAATTAGTACAGGTAGGTTCGATCAAGTCCGGCAATTTGCCAATGCATTGTGGAGTTCTTCATTAGTCAATTGAATCCCCCAAAAAATGTCGCAGGAGGATAGCTCAGCAGTAACATGCTCGTCTTGAAATAAGAAGACACAGAATAACACAGGTTTGATCCCTGGGTCCGTGCTTAGAAACCTCTGGGTATTAAGCACATTATAAATAACCTATCATATCATATCATGTAACATTTAATTGGAACCTCTGAGATTTCTAGAGATCGGACCAGGCATCGAGGTTGTGCAGTATGCAGATGATACACAGATTTACATTAAGGGTTCGTACCTAGCTGACAATGTCCTCCTTGAGCATTGTCTTGGTGCCATTGATGATTGGATGTCTGCATTCTCCCGTAAACTAAATGTATTCTGGTCTCTTCTTCCTCTTCCTTTGGTGAACAAGCCCCTCTCTTTAAACATTACTCCTGCTCTAGAATGCTCTTGCATATCTTTAGGTTTTATTTTTGATTCAAACCTACATTTCAAATCTCATAACTCTCATTTAGGGCTCCGTTTTTTGCACCACAGTCCGGGCCGTTGTTCTGTCTCGCCCAGACTATGGAAATGCTGTGCTCACTGGACTGCCAACTCCTTTATTGGCACCTTTGAGGTCTATTTCACATTCTGCCACCTGTTTGATCAATTGCCTAAGAAAAATCAAGCCCATCACCCCCACTTATTTCTCATCATTGGCTAAAAAATGTAATCCTATTCAAATTTTAAGATCTGCTACATTCTTTACAAGGAAGTGTTTTAACTTAACCTGCGTATTCACTACCTAAACCAGGCATTTCAAGATGGTCACTGTCAACTCAGATTGTTTGTCATTCCCTTGCTTTAAATCACGTCTATTTGCTCAGGTGTTTAAGTGTGGTTTCTCCTGACTGGAATTTATTTACACCTTGGTATTCATTGACTTTTTACGTTACTAGATTTTCAAAAAGCCATAACAAAAGTTTTATTTTTCTTTGGCCTAGCGGTTATCTTTGTTCTTTTCTTGCTCTTATTCTGGATATGTTGTTTTTATTTTGTAAATAGGGGTGTCTAACTCTGGGGTATTATGGAAAATACTTTATTGTCATTTTATTGCTTTTCTCTCTTTGTTCTCTCGTATTATAATTATGTGTATTTTTTATGGTAAAAGTGTATATTGTATATGTTTTATTTTGAAGCGCTCTGATGCCTTTGGGTTAAGCAGTTCTACATATGATTTTAAATTAAAAATAAATACAAATATGAAATCATGAATGGTGATTTGGTTTTTGGTTGCAGATCTTGCATTCAGCAGGAAGCTTTTTAATGCATTTTATGCAATATGCACAGCATTTTGCTTTTTCATGGCTTTGTCCAGTATAACAGATGAAAAAGCTTGTGTATAACTTCTAGATTTGGAGCATAGTGTGGAGAGCACATATGCACTGTGACAAAACTAGGGTTGTCGTCACTTCTCTCCAGGTGGGAGACCAGTCCCGTGGGGCTACCGAGGTGGGGCCGATACCCGCCGTATCCCCTAGGGGGTAGTTTAATGTGGACGAACATCATGGGGATGTCCGGTAGAGCGTCACTCCTCTGCTCGACGTGCTGCATATAGATCGCGGTCTACATGCTGCACGCAGAGCAGAGGAGTGACTCCTTACCGAATATCGCAGAGGTAGCGCTGTTCTTGGATTCATCCATAATATACAGAAGTAAATTAACATATAATGCAGTTTTAAGGATCAAGAGATCAAGTTCAAGGGAATGGTGGAAACAGCCCAATTACCAGGTGCTCTATTAACTTTGTATTTATAATACACCAGGACAATTTACTGTCAGCAGAATATATCCAGGTTGTGAAGCCTTGAGAATGACTAGATGTCGAAACACATGTCAGCTTAGCGTTATTATTAAAGAGATTAATATCCTACAAACTTAACTGATGTATTTCAATCATTGTATAGATATCAATTATTGAAGAAATGCAATCTAAACTTCTGAGTGGCAATCTATATTGTTTACTTACTGTGTACTAAGGAATAGGGGCAGAATCCTTGCCTCCCACTGACTGCACCCATCCTAATTCATTGTATTGCATAGCTAACTCTCATCACAACCCAAGCACACCGTACCCACGTTAGCTCCAGACCATACACATTCTAATTTATCTTTAGTTTACTTTTAAGTGTAAGGGACAGAAGCAGGATTTTTGACACAGAATGATGGACTATTGAATTACATGGACATTCTGACACAGCCCTTAGTGTTTTAGTTAAGGCAGGGAAACCCCTCTTAGAGATAGGGAACGTATGTCGGAAGTGGCTGCAGGCGTTTCTGGGGGCAGTGTGGCTTGACAGTATGAAATTCTTTCCTCTAGTGTTTGATTCAGGAGAGGTGGTGCACACAGAGAGAGACTGGTGGCTGCTGCGGCAATTGCCAAAGCTGCTGTGAGTTTTGTGATTATTTACCAGGCCTTTCACCCCTACATGCTTGGAAGCCGGTGATGTAGCATTGACGTGGCTGTCTGTGCACAGGGCCAGGCATAAATGTTCTTGTTACTCCTCACCGCTTCTCTGGCTCTTTCTGTGGAGGGAACCCCCTTTCTCCCTTCTGTTTTTTTAGTTTTTAGTTTTCTCCCCTTCTACGTTGACTGATCCCTTTCTAGTTACTCGAGGCACTCGGGCGTGTGGGACTAAGTAATAAAGCCATAGCCCATTGTTCTCTGCCACAAATTGTTACTGCACGTGGAGTGCCTCCATTTATTTTGTATGTGAGAATGGGTCAATGACCGGCTCCTAGGACACTCCCTCTTATTTTGTGCTTTTTGGATTACTATTGTTCAATTTTACTTTGATATTTCTGGGCTTGCTGTCTGGTTATGGCTACAATTTCCTGTTTATCAAGACCAAGGGACTGAGCGTTTTGCCTTGACTTCCAGTTTGTGAATGTATGTGGCACCTAGCAAAATGGCTACAGCCCTTTGTAGTAAATCACAGGTTCTCGATTCAATAAACGACTTCACCAGTATCATTATCGACACTATGGTGCCTGTATCAAATAATATCGCTCTTACAAAAACTAGAATGCTCATGGCTGTCCTTTCTACTGAGTCAGGCTCTAGCGCTGAGAACTGGCAACTCGCCTCAGGAGGTTCGAACCCGAGCTCCATGGCTGAGGGGCCCTCTTACGCTCTTACGCTCACGTCACTGCCTCACTGATGGCAGCATGATGGTTCAGGATTACAGAACTCAAAAGGACGAGGCTATTGCTATTACAGGACTAAATGTTGGGCTCTCAGTACAATTTGAACAGAGCCCACTACCAACTCTTGAAGAGCCTGTTGTTTTGGATGCCTCATTTTTGAAACTTTGTCGAGACATGGAGGTTCCCAATCTTGGACATGTGGAAGTGCCCTCTGCGAATGTTGCTTGTGTATCTGAGGCCTTTTCTTGTGACCCAAGAGGTCATATACAGGAGTCCATCTTTAAAAACCATATTGACTTGCAATATTTGACACCTCACAACATGGATATGCAAAGACAGTCTAATATTCTCCCTAGAGTAGACTCCTTGCATATTCTCAGTTTGAAAGATCAAGCTAAGACATTGTTAATTGAACAGTCAGTCTCTGGGGACACCCCCAACGTGCACCTGCTTTACTCCAAGGTGGACGTTGGTGCCTCTCCCATTTTTGTTTCCCAGACTACAAATACTCTGTCTCCACTGGTTGAGTACACTGCCAACTTGGGGGTCTCTCTGGCTCTTTTTGATTCACCTGATCTTGCTGTCGGTGTTCTTTACTGATGGAGAATATTCCAGTTGACTCAGTTCAGGGTTCAATAATCCAAACAAGCCCCCAAAGGAGAATGTCTAAAAGGAAAAACAATCAGAAAAAAAAACAAATAAAAAAACATGCTTGTGGCAAAAATAATCGGCGTAATTCTTCTTTAAATGAACTTCCCCATTTGCCATCGACAGACATCCCAATAGATCTGGCTGCTCAGGAGGATACGCGTATAGAGTTACAAACCCTGAGTCGCACAGCCACTGGTAGGGAGGCAGCGGTCCCTCTGACCTTGGATCAGGTGATTACTTCAACACTGTGGAAACTCGAACAGACCTGTGCAATCATGGAGAATGCACAATCTACAATTTCCACTCTTCCTGTTATTGACTCTGTTGCAATTCTGAAACAAACGAGGGGCCAGCAAACCAAAACCACCTCATATATGCATGGCCTTGGAATAGAATAACCACTATCGCACAGCCTCCGGTTCCAAAATTACCTTCAGCGGAGACTGCCTTCCTACTCATCGCCACCCACTTTCAGGCACCCACTGCTGAGGTTTTGTTGGAAGCCCCACTGCAGCCTAAATCTATTGACTTCAATACATGGAGGCATTGTGTAAATGTCTTGAGCAACGACCCTTCTCTTGTACAATCGGTCAGCTGTGAGGCCAAAATCATAGGGTGGGTGAGTGAGCATGTGATTAATGGTACTACAGGCCTGATCTAATGTTTTGGACATTTTTCTATGCAGATTCCTCATCTAACATTTATTCATTCAGATGACATTGACTTGATATCCCTTCCTCTTCTCAACAATTGCATGGCGTGTTATTTTCATTTGGCTATTGTGTTTAGAATGGTTTGGGACCAACGTTTGCATGTACAATCTTTGGGCTATGAGCTCTTTGTAATTAAGACAGCAGAGGATGCTAAGTCCTTTATATCTACTCCTCAAAAAGGAGTGCCTATGGTACTGCCTTACTCCAATCTGCATAGGTGTCCATCACAGATAAATGTTCCAAATCCACTAAAACAGGACTGGTCATGAGTGGAACTTTCTATAAAATCCTTGGCAGCTCTACTGCAGGGCCCACCACAACCCTAACCCCCCCTCTTGATCAAGGTTTTATCATGGAATGCGTTTGGGCTGGTCAACTTTAACAAGTTATTTTGTATCTCGGATTTCATGAGAGACTTCCCATTTCATTCTCTAGAGGTTTCATACTTAAAACAGCCCGGCTACTCGAGCCAACTTGGGTCGACTGAGTGGCGAACTGGCCATCGCTATAGACTATTCTCTTAATTTATCAACAGACTCAATCCACATGTCAGACTTTTTTTTGGTGGTGGGAATCTCGTCTGGTGACATGACCTCCAAGGTACTACTATTAAACTTGTACTGGAATTCCTCTAGACAAAGCCTTCACATGGTCCACTCGGCACTACATTTGTTGTTTGAGGGTTGGTTGGTAACAGGAAATCCACACGCCATTATACTAGGAGGGGATTTCAATTCCGATTGTGCAGTGGGGTCGATGGTTAACGCACTAAGGATCCAAATACAATCCTCCCAGGAGACTGTAAATAGAGGTGCAGAGTGTGATTTATTTTTGCAAGAGTGGGAGCTGACTCAGCTTCAACCTACGGGTGACAGATCCCAGCACACATGGCATAGAGGTTTGCGTAGCTCACTGATTGTTTATATATATATATATCTATCCACTCATCTAATAATGAATTGTGCATCCTTATAACTCTTTGACTCCAAAGTGGCAGACCTACTTGTTTTGGATTTTTCATTTGGATTCATACACAACAGGCGACCACAGCTTCCTTTTCTGTCTTATTTTACTCTTGAGGGTGGAGGCAATTTCTGGTAGCAGAATGGTAGCCAAATTCTACGAAATTATTACAATCTGTTTGAAAAGGCTTACCCTAGACCAAACAACTGAGTAAAAACAAAACATTTCCTCACAAATTTGATGCAACGATTGCTGCATCCAAGAGGCTCAAACACAAGAACATCGGAGAGCTCTGTGCTAAGGGACTATACAGCAATATGCATCAGACGGAGAAAAAAAGCACTCTGACAGGGACCAGGAACTTGGTTAAATCTCTCAAGTTTGACCTGTTTATGAAGGACATCCAAAATATGCCGAAACACTTGATACAGGCAAACATTAGCAATTTTGGATTAGTATCATATCAACAAATCTACAGGTGATCCATTTCCTTCAGTGAATTGTCCTATTCCAGAGGATGTCTGGGTTCAATTCTCTAGGGAGAAATTCCACCTGCCCTCTGTCTTTTGTGGATTACACGACCCAGCAATTGGCACCATGATTTCTCTTTTTTGCCCATGGACAGAGAGGGACATTGAATGGGCCATTACTAAATTAAAACCATCTAGGGCTCCTGGCCCAGATGGCATTCCACCATTTGTCTTAAAAGAATGCTCCTTCTCTTTGGATCCCCTTCTTGAAGGCCCAATTTGACTACATTTTTGAGACTGATCGTATTAATTCTTCGTGGCCTCAATCTATTGTTATTCCTGTTTAAAAGAAGGCGGATCCAAGTTCTCCAAAAAACGACATACCAATTGCCTAAATTGACTCCTTTAGCAAGGTTTTCACCATTCTTATATTGAGAGATTTAAATTTGGTCATACGTAAATTCTCTGTCCTCTCGAAATATCAAGTGGGGTTCTGCCAAAACATGGGCACAGTTTTGAATTCAACGGTGCTAGCCCATTTATTTCACACAGTCAAACATTGCAATACTGGTCCTGTCTACATGGCATCGTTAGACATGTCTTCTGCTTTTGGATGTGTGGTATGTGAAAATATTTGGGCTAAATTGCTAAGCGTAAATGTTCCTCTTAAACTGGTGGAGCTTATTGCCCTCCTACATAGGGATTCTTCCATAAGGATTTGCCTGACCTGTGAGGGTGCTCTTTCTCGATCTATTCCCTCTCAGGTAGGTCTTTAGCATGCTGCATTCTAGCCCCCACACTCTTCAATTTGTACTTGACCAACAATGGCGAGTTGTAGCAGGTAGATAAAATCTACCCTGCCTGCATTGGCAAGTTGAAGCTGCATTAGCTTGCCTTTGCAGATGATTTGATTTTTTTCAATCACACACCTTTTGGCCTGCAGCGCAAGCTAAACATATGTTGCCAATAAGCATGTAAGAATAATCTCCAGGCAAATGGCTCAAAATCTAAAATAGTTGTTTTTCCAGCAGTCATACTCTTAAGGTGTACTTCGGAAGAGAATAGGATAGAGTGTGTTTCTTCCATTAGGTATTTGGGTTACAACCTCACAAATGCCTCTTCTTTAACGATACAGAGGGATTTTTTGAAGGTTAAGTTATGCCCCCTTATCGCGCACAAGAAACGCCTGCTGTCTCGTGTGTAGATATTCTATTCTCCCCATCAAATGCTATTACAACATGAAGACTAAACCGGTTTTACTCTATGGACTCGATCTAACCCTTCTTGACCTAGGTAACCATTTGAATGTTCTACAGGGGTCTTTATGGAGGGAGGTTCTCTACCTTGTCATGTCCATTCCCAATGCAGTCATTTGGCACAAGCTTGCTCTTATGTTATTACAAGCTCGTTACAGCTGTAGACAATTGCTAAATTACTCCAAATGTCTTTCTCCAGAAGAAAATTCGCTCTACTGTGACTTGGGCAAGGCGGCTAGGAAAATATCTTCACAATCCATAAACACCTATGTTTCAAAGATGCAGGATCTAATTCTACTGATTGGATCCTCAGAGAAGGAACTCCTCTACCGACCAGGAGAGGCGAAATTAAAACTTTTTAGGCAGGATTGGTTGCAGATAATTGACGCTATCAAGACATGTTCCTCCTACACAGAGTATGCTAAATATTTTGAGAAAAAGGGACCACCTTCCACTATATCTGACCCGATTTCCTTGTAATAAATATTGCTCACTTTATTATATGCAATTTAAATTAAATCAGCTTCCTACTAGATCACACATGAAGAACTGGGAATCCCTGGAT
This sequence comes from Ambystoma mexicanum, assembly GCF_040938575.1. Taxonomy (NCBI): domain Eukaryota; kingdom Metazoa; phylum Chordata; class Amphibia; order Caudata; family Ambystomatidae; genus Ambystoma; species Ambystoma mexicanum. Next base: position 336,336,979 of record NC_090935.1, read on the forward strand.
AACTCTGATTCTTCTCTGTACTGTCATGTTTGTAATCGGGTCTTCTAGGAAACCTTACATCACTGGGATTTGGAACAGGGGCGGCTTTTCACCAAAATGCCTGGGGTAGCAGAATTGACATCACATGACCCTTGACATCTGATGACATCACATTTGACCCCACCCCGAAGTGGCATCATGGGAAGCGAAAGAACACAATTTTTCACCCCTTTAATGAGTCTAGCAATTATTGTATAGAATTCCAGAAAGACAAATTATTTGTGATTCCTATTCTTTTTTATTTGAGTCACTGCTCAAAGTGTTACACTTGTGAAATTCCCTGTTTTTTTTGTCCATCTCTCCAGCAGTTTAGAGTCCGAATCTTCAGGGATCCTGAATGTTTTGAGACAGATTAATCTAGAGAAATGTTGTGGGCCAGATCATGTGAGGGGAAAATGTGTCTCTAATTATTGCGTTATGTCATTTTCTTTCTTATGTTGTAAATTGCTTGGATTCATTGTTTGTTTATTTCTTATTGTATCTCTTTGATACATGTTTTATTTTTCTCATTGATGGATTGTTTTATTCTGTGTAAGGTGGTTTGTAGACCAAATCACAATTACATAAAATAGGGAAAGTTAAGTTTTCTCTTTATTCTATCAGCTAGTAAAAGTCTATAGCAATCACTATGCCACCTGTGTGTCAGTGTCCTTCTTCTTCACCCTTACAGCACTATAACCTGTGTTGTATTTTTACCAGAGCCCTCTGCTTCACCCTTGCTCGGTCAGGAAGAGATATGCTTGCCTTTGGAGAGATGTCAGTTTGTCCGCTGCATACATTTGCTGCCCGCCTGTGCCATCAACAGTTTTATGTTCTTCCCACTGGAAGACAAGAAGAAGCTACTACCTACTAATGCCACAAAGATGAAGTAACATGTCCTAAATCGACTGTTGTTACCAAGGGAAGCCTCGCTATGCTGTATCATAATTTTGATTGACAGCTCATTTGTTCGATCTTTACAACATACACACACATTAATTGAAAAGGAGTGCTACACCAAATGAACGGTGCAAGGGCAAAGTCGAGTCAGGGACACTCTAAAATGCAATCAAATTTAAAATGCTTAGACTCAAAGCAAGAAGGCTCACAAATCACCAATATAGTCTCTCAGGACTGAATGGCTGGGCTACAGCTCGTACAAATACAGTTTGGGTACACAGGGGGCTTAGTTGAAATGCAGACTAAAAAAAACTCATGACTTAACCCATACATTTGTATTCATTTTGTGAATCACTCAAATATATTTTCATATGTTAAGTAAAATTAATTTTAGTGCTCATTGAAACAGGCGTTTTATTGAAAACAACTGTACATTTATGTATTTATTTATTGGTCATTTATATAGCGCCTATACACTTAAGCAAGCGTTTCAAAGTGCTCCAACGCAAGGAAGGGAAGGGGGATGAGTAAAACATGTAAACATTCATGACATGCTTTGGTAATTCATACTGGGCAAGGGCTATGCATTCAGAGGTACAACATAGAACAGGTTGAAACAAACTGCATACAACATATGACAAAAATACTGTACGTCCCTGACGGTCATTTCAATAATGCAAGAGCTATACATAGAGTGAGGATAGAGAGGTGGAGTAGGGGAGACAAACAGAGGAGACAATCATAAGTGCCAGGAAGCGTTTAGGTAGAGAACAGAAAGGAAAGGGGGGAGGGGTGGCAGGAATAGTAGGCACTAAACACACTGAGGCGAAATCAAGCCAATTAGGTTTGAAGTCCAGGCATAGCATACTTTTGTATCACAGGAAGGGGTGAAGGGATGCAAAAACGCCATTATTGAGTGTCTAGGCATGGCATACATTTGTATCGCAGGAAGAGGGTGACATAATGAGGACCCAATGAAGTCTCTGGATCGGAACCAGAACCAAGAGATGTCGGAGGGCCGGAGGCAGCCTATGAGGTGCAAGTGAAAGAGTCACAAGAGGAGGGTGGGAGGAAAGCAATAGGAAGGACATACAGGGGGATAAAGTCTTGGTGAGAGGAACGGGAAAATAGTATGCATCATGTTAGAATGCATGCACACACAGAGGCATTCTTACCAATATAGTGGGCATTGATGAAGTGTAAAGCCACGGCTGAAGGACGGATCCAATAGAGTGATGCCAGTGGGTGGGTGCACAATGGACGGAGTTAAGGGGACAAGGCTTCTCCAGGCTCTGACAGGATCAGACAGATCCCTTACGTGGAGGCCCTCTGAATGGGGCTGGTGTTCAACTTCCAGCTCTGGCAGCAGAATGGAAGAAATCATTGCCCCGGACCAATACGTGATCACCAGAGGTCACAGCACTGCTGGAACAGCTGTTGTTGTATGTCGCGCAGGGCGACCATCATGGAGTGCCCAAGTGGTCCGAGGGACACATGCTCCATCACGGGAGGCGGGTAAGGCCAGGGGTGTGCTGTGGCACTTTCAGCAGCGCAAGCAGGAGAGAGAGACAAGATCAGTACAAGGTCAGTCATCTTTTGGGGATTTGCCATTCACCCTTTTTTGTAACCTATGCTTTGGAATCCCACAAAGCTCTACTTGTGAGTTACAATTATGTTATGAAATATCTAGTGATGTGCTGAAGAGCTTCAGCCTTAAATCCACTAAGGACCCTGCTTATGCACAAATGCATGACTATGATGCGCGTCTCTGATCCTGTAGAAAAGACAATTAATAGCTCCCATGTGATGTTCTGCTTTAAATGCCCAAACAAACAAACCTGAAATATCCAATTTGAGGGCAAGGGTTTTTAACCATAGGATATACATCAACCAACAATATTTATTGCATTTGGAATGGACCACGGAATATTGCATTTGCAGACTTAATGCACACACTCAAGTTTCAAAAGGAGCAGTGCATCGGTTCTATGAAATGGACCTTAATATTGCTTGGTTAAGTGAATTAGAAAACAGGCTTCTATTGCAGTGTGCACTCAAATTTCACAAAGAGTCTATGGGCCTTATTACAAGTGTGGCGGTCTGAAAATAAGGGTGGCGGTCACACCTTAGCAGCACCCTTTCTGGACTGCCACACTACAACTGCTCTGATCTGTTGGGCGTAATGGCACCAGCCCACAGAGTTTTCATAGAAGCACCAGCACCGTTAACAACAGTGCTGGTGCTTCTGTGTCCCCATTCCCATGGAGTCCTATGGCACTCTATGGAAATGGGGACTTACACTTTCCGCTGCCTGATATCCCGTGCAGCCGGGACTTGTAATGTCCCGGTGGCACCGTGATCTCAGGCTGCAGAAACAGTGTTACGAGTCCGGCATCAACTCGCCGGTTGCACTTGCGGGATACCGCCGGACTTGTAACAAGGCCCAATGACTCCTTGAAACTTAAAAAGCACATTTTCACGTAAGATAACTTCAGACAAAGTGTGCCAACAAAAAGGGATTGTTTAATAATTTTATTTGTAAACAGTGTTTTTTGGAGTCTCACGGCAGGTTTAAAAAAAAAATGTATTTCCTGTTATAATAAATGACAGCAACAATCAGTATCATTTACCACACTTGCTAAATCAGTAAATAATTCCTTGGAACTGGGCAATAAGGATTCATGGAAAAGAAACACAACAAACATATCGCAATAGAATAAATAATCCCACATAAAGAATGCCACAGCCTGGCATCAGGACTCATTGCCAATAGGCTCGTGATTGACTGTGTTACCAGTACCAACCCACATACTAGCCAAAGAATAAAATACAATGCAACCCCGGTAATATCAACATTGCAAACACACACAATGTCCAAATAGCCATTCTGACCGTGGACATACAACACATGCAAAATCGAAGTCAAATCACTATAGATATATATATTGTTTAAAATAAGTCCATGAACTATTTACAATCATTTTCAGGGATAGAAACATTGCAAAGTGAAAAACCAAATACATTATGAAAGTATTCCCTCTATAACAATGTTTTTTATTTAATGATCATTATGTGGGGCAGGCGGTGCAAAATGAAGCAACGTTGCGTACTTGCGATACATTAGGATCATTTCCGGTGCGGTGATGCTGTGTCAATGGAGCCTATACATTTCGGTTTTGGGTATCACTTCTATGTTAATTAAATAGTCTTTGAGCGGCCTGCTAGTTTCTCGCACATGGAGCTCATCTCTTGGACATTTCAAAAGATAGATAACATAACATGGTCAGGTAAACATTATTTCAATGCAATTTTAGAGCCTGCACTTGGATGTGTAAAATATTTGCCCCTAACTATCTTATTGCAACAGGAACACCCCAAGCAGTGGCTCCTTCCCTCAAGCAAACCAGAATATATAATCATATTAGCAATGCCATTTTGTCATTTCTGGAGCAAATATAGGACAGTTACATGCTTAGATATCATTGGATCTAAACCAATAACACAAGCGTTGAATATAGTGAACAATCCTTAATGGTAATCAGAGATGGAGCCAGACAATTAACAATCTAAACAGTTTGACGTGAACACAAATGCCCTTAAAATACTCCTTCAAAAAGAAAAAGGAAAAGCAGATGCAATTCCTACCAATAAAAATTCTTACTAAAACGCCTCAGCAAAAAATCTCTTGCATCGTTCCACTCAAATACGACTACTGCTACAATCAACAACGAAACGACTCTTCAGCTGACAACTGCATAAGAGCTTGCTCTTTTTGGGATACCTTTCAATTGTGTACACTGTGTTTGGAGCAGTGATATAATTGTGGTTGTATTTAAAACACCAGATGATTCATGCAAGCCAACATTTCAACATTTTTGGAAACCTCCTGTTTCCCTCTTCGTCAAAACTTCATAGCAGAGCTTGTTGTCACAAACCACCTCTTGTTTCAAAAGGAAATCAGTTCATTCCTCTTACCAGTCCATTGCAGGTGCTGATTGCGGCAGGTCCTTGGGCAGCACCCCGCTGAAGCACGGTACCAAGGAAGTGGCAGGAGGCTTTGTCGTGAGACTTGATCTTTGCTCCGCTGTGGTTGCCCCGTCTCTTCTCCAGAATATAGTTATCCGACAGGAATCTTTGATTGACCGTCAGATTTAAGAGTAAGGTCTCCTCCTTAAGTTTGATTCTATAGTATGCAAATGGTTCCTTTGCACGGAGGTCCCTTTTTGGCCTGGTGTTTGCTGAACGATGATGTGGACTGAATGAAAGAACCTGTCCACCTGCATCTACTTCCACAGGATCAACCACCTCGTATTTTTGTAAAGTATTGATAAAATTCTCTAAAAAAAAGCACCGGGAAAGACGTTAGCATGGTCCAAAGTTCAGTATTTGTTTTCAAATAAATAATACATTTATTTCGGATATATTCCATCAATGAAAACTTAGTGCATAAAGGCATTATTTATGTGTGACTTTGTACCACATGCAAATAAAGTACAATAAAGATAGTTGATTTACAAAAAAACACTATGGATATCCAAGTTAATGTTTGATCAAACACTTAATATGGCTAAAAATAAAAGGCAAGCTGTTCCTCGTGTACATTGCATTGGTTAAAAACGTTGTTAATTCCCAAGATGGTGTTGTAACAATGGTGCATAAAAAGAAAATATCTACCAGACTACTCCACCGAATATTTCTGCTCCTCCAAAGTAGAAGCATTGTAATGTATTGCATCAGAGAAGCATATATTTCTTACAGAAGAACAGTGTGTGAAAGGAACTTTCCCATGAGAACTGACAGAAAGGGCTGAATGCTGTTATCGGGTCTTCTTGGCTTAAGGATTAAGGCAATTAAATTGAATTTCTGTAATTTTACATTGATCTTTTAGGAATATATTGTGTATGAGATACGGTTGTGGCCTAGTAGGACTAGAATTTGTTAAATGTACTTGATTGAGGGATTTTCTCAATTCATGTTCTTTTATGAGGTTTCCAATATCGCTAAGTATCTTTGAAATGGAAGATTTCTTCAGTTGCAAACACTGGTGTGACAAAATGACTCCTGCTCTTCAGCAGTACAGTTTATAGTATCAAGTGAAAGCATTTACTCAGCTCACACACTTGCACAAACCAACATTAATCCCTATCATAAAGGTCCAAAATAAACAGTTCTTGTGGTAACTGGACCGAAGAAAAGCTACACCTCTCAAGAGGGGTGTGAATGTGATTCAATCGCAACTGACACAGCAATGTATGACAGACAAAATTAAAGGGAATATCCAATCAAGGTTGTATACAAATATATGTATTCAATAATTAAAGACACCTTCGGCAAGAACAAGCAAATAGAAAAACACTGTACAAAACCGACCTCTTAGAAAAGAACAGATAGCATGCAAAGAGAGATGCAGTGCTCTGGGTAGAATACATAGGTCAAAGGCAATTCAAAAACCACAATGTTCTTAAGAAAAGATATTCTTTGGGTAAAAAAGGTGCATAAGTGACCTAACCAGTCGCTAGGGTCCAAAATGGACCAGAGGGCAGTTTTGAGTCAATAGTAACTTACTTGTGATTCAACATGCTTCAAGCTGTTCTGCAAGCAAGTGGAGCTCAGCTCGACAGTTGGCAAAATCAGCAAGCTGGTGTCGAGCAAGTTTAAATGTGATAGCTCAGAGTGGCTCGTGTGCAGTGTTCGGCAATGCACATCGGGAGTCTCACCAGGATTGGTTTTGACTCAAGTCAGCTTGGGATTTGTGGTAAGCAATGGGTAGTGTATATGCATGATTCTCCAGTGGTTCAAGTCAAAGGTTGGTGATGGTTTGAAGTTGTAATCCTGATGTTCCAGTGTGTGTTCGACCAAACAGCAGCTTGATATTGAGCCGGATCAAGCCAAAGGCAGCACAGGTGGGTCCTGAGGATAAAATTATTTATAGCTCACCTCTGCCTTACACACTCATTCTTCACTTCACTGGTGGAGGGCTTTGAAAAGTGAATTCTTATGACAGATGTTAACTGAGTTTCTTCTCAAGTGATTGTTGCAAAGCAAATCAGACAAGGAATGGGAGACCCCTTCTTTTAAAGCTAAAAGCCCACAAGTGATTGGACCCTTAAAGGTCGCCTTCTTTAGGGGTCCAGTCCCTGCGCATGGAACAAGTAGACTTTGCCTTCTGACATCATACCCAAAGCACTTTGTGTTAAAGAAAAAGAATGGGGCAAGAAGGAAAAGATAGAGAGAGAAAACAAGATGGTGGAATCTTCCCCCAGCTGGTCTGAGATCTCACTGTTTACACCAACTCTGCCCCTTCCCTCATCAATAGAATGTATGGCCCTTTTGGTATGCAGCACCCATGTGTAAGGCTTGTCATTTTGGCATGGGTGTGCCTTTTGATTCCTGTTTCACAGGCCAGCTCCTGCTGGGTGTCTTGCTCACTGGAGAGAGGTGTCACTTGACCCCAAAAATAATCAAATGGAAAGGCTTCCTATCCAGTCTTGTGCCCTGTAACTTGACAGGGCCAGTCTTGTGCCCTGTGACTTGACAGGGCCAGGATGTCTTTAAACCTTCCACAGATGAGCAGAGCTGACATATGCGCAATATCAGATTTATGTTGCTTGGATAATTATGGGATATACTAGCCGCCGTACCTTAGGATTTAAAGTTTACAACTGCCACCAGGATAGTAACTGCCGTAGGTGTATGGTTTTGGGAACAGGGGTGCATGCCTTGCATGCAACCCCTGTGCTGCAGTAACTTGGCTATCAGTGCAGATGTGAAATGGGCACCTGTGACCCCTGGATCTGCTCTTTGCCATTGGAGACCAGGTGCTGCAGATCAGAGTACTGAGTCAGCAGGGCACATGTGTACACTGTGTTTTTAGCATGGATGGGGGCCTGGTTAGCAGGCCACTCTTGCTGAGATAGAATTAACCGCAGAAATGTCATTGTTAATAAAAAACAAAAAACCTAGGTTTCTACACCCTTGCCAGAGTGCAATCCTGCAGAACTGGGCAGTAGAAGAAGAAACTTACACTTTGTGTAATTTCTTGTGTATGTAGCGCAACCATGTAATTTCTATTTTATTTTTTTCCACTTTAGTTCATATCTTGAACTTTCCACAAATCAATTTAAAAAAAAGCATCTTAACAACCAATTGAAATAAAATAGAAAACAGCCAATCAAACATATTTTAAATAAAGTCATTTAAATACTTCATATAAATGTAGTTAAAACCTAATGGAATATAAAACATTTCTTGCCATTATTAAATTCTAAAACGAATTTACACAAGCATGCCACAATATAGCCGAAAATCGTATATCAATAAAGCATACTAAAAAGAATTAAAACATTGATCTATCTAGTACAATCAGTTCCCAAATGGTTATCTATATAAATCAGGGAAAGGGAGGAAAAGGAGAAAGCAAGGACACATCCTCAGTTAATCATTTTAGGTCGATAGACAGATCTAACAATTAGAACTTACCAACATTTAAAACATACATAGGTTAGCTCAGTCTCATGCTCAAAAACAATTAAAACATCTTATCAGATTTAATTTACATGATCTTTGAGAACCCTCAAGCATATTTATTGAAAGCATTCTCAGAGAAGTCGACTTAAAGGCCTGATTGAATTTGCTGAGATATTTCAATTGCAACTATTCTAAGGCTGAACACTCCATGACCAAATGGAATAAAGATTACAATACCCTAGATTTGCAGAAATGATAGAACCTTTCTTGACGTGGGATACCATTCCTAGCGCCAATAATTTCATAGGAAGGGAGAAGATAAAGTCAGACTTTTTAAAAGAGTCTTCTCCAGCCAGCATTAGGGAATTTCAATAAATATTGCAGAAGTTTGAATAAAGGTTTGCCTTCTAAAATAATATAATGCTGCTGTGAAATCTGGTGGCACTCATTGATTGTTTGTACCCAATCCATTTCCCATATCTTTTTCTTTACCTCACCAGGATTCTCTTGAAGCAGATTTAAAGAAGCACCCACTTGCTCTAGAATTTCCAGACAAATATCATGCCAAGCACTTAATGCATCCACGCATAGATTGTCTAAGACCCTCTTAATTATGTGTTGAAGCGATTTATCTGGTGCTGTATATAACCTTTGTAGGAGCAACAGGGCTTTCCAGGTCTCTACTGCATACAGCGAAAGCAGGCCCAGTTCAAAACACAAAAAAGTAGGATTGGAGTGCCAAAAGGCAGGCCTAAGCAATGTTTCCAAAATACGCTTTCAAAAGAGTGCCACTTCATTTTAGGCCATATAAGCGAGATTTCCACCCTGTATGTCAACACCAGAACAAGTTTAGCTTTAAGAATTTTTATTAGAGGCAAAGCAGAAAATGTTCTGTAGCGCTGATTAATCAATTTAGCTTGGTTAATCAGTGTTGAATTTTTGCTTTGAAAATCGATCTACCGCAGACAAGCCAAGGGGTTCAATATTTAAAAAAAAACAAATAGGCAAATTCCGACACTATCTCCAGTGGTTCATTTTCTTAAGTCCATTTGCATGATTATACCCTATGTTTGTTGGACGGATCATCATCATTTTGGTTTTATTTATATTAATCTTCAAGTTATTCTCTGTGCATAAGTAAAGAATGCATTCATTTGGCTCTGCAAGCCCAACTGAGGTTGATCAAATAATATAAGATTTTCTGCATATAGCGGACAATTGACTGCAAATTGTCCGAGGTTAGGGGATAAATCATGTGCCATTGCCAGTGCTATACCTATATCGGGGAAGAAAAGATTAAAAAGCATAGGTGCAAGGATGCAGCCTTGCTTTAACCCACAATGCCTCTTAATAGAGGTTGAGAGCTGACCTTCAGACTTCAATCTAATTTATGTTGTAGAGTCACTGCAAAGTTCCCTAATGATGGCAATCAACGAGGACATGCCCAGTTTAGCAGCTTTAACCAAAGCAGAGGATTATTCATGCTATCGAATGCCATCGAAAAGTCCAGATAACAGACAAATAAACTAACACCTTTAGCCACATAAATTGCCTTAAGGATATTTAACAAGAATCTATTAATCACAGTTCCAAAACCTTTAATGAAGCCTGATTGGAAACAATTTAAGATATCATTCTACTCAACCATTCTCTGACATTTTCATCTATTATCATGCAGAAAACCTTGCCGAGGACGTTGAGCAAAGCAATTGGTCTATACTTATTGGGTGAGCAATGATCCCCCTTTTAATAGATCATAATGATGACCAAAGCTTTTCAAGAGGGGACATAGATCAAGTAATAGAGAAAATATAAAAAACCCAGTATAATATGCCCACACCAAAGAGCAGGATTGTCTTTCAGTGTAACATTGGACAGCCCATTGGGCCCAGGGGCTCTAGATCTTTTTGCCTTTTAAAGTAATTGAAGATATCCTCCCATTAAAAATGTATAGACCAATCAATATCATCCACGATCTAGGAAGAGAAAAGCTCTGTATGAATTGGAGAATTGATGTTCGAATAAAAACTCACCCAATCTGGCTCTGTGTCTGGGTTAAACTGAGCCTGGGAGAGGGGGTGTCGTAGATTGTCTAGCATTATCCAGCACGCGCCCGAGTTAGCATTTCCCAGGATTTTAAACATATTTTTGGCATCGTTCTGAGATACTACTATTACAGTTCTTAGAAAGAGTGGCACCTGTGCAAGCTTAATCTATTACTTCAGGTAGCACTGGTGTAAATACTGGAGGGGAGTTATCTGTACTCCTGCCCTCTATATGGCAGAGTAGAAACACAGAGCACCCCAGCCAAGGTTCTCTATATGATAGCTATGGGCGAGCAACCAAGGTTTAAACTCTCAGGAGGTGATGCAGGCTGGTTCTTAAGTACAGTGTAGTCCCTAAGCCCACCATGAAGGAACGTCCACACACTAGGTTATGTGCTAACACAGTTAATTATATAAAAATAAGGTTTAAGGTATATACATCAATTAATAACACACTTCGTACTTTGGCAAATCTAATATGGCAAATATATACAATGTCTACGTGTTACCACACTTAGCTATTGACTCCTTTAAAATGCACCAACTGCTGATAGTTTCTAATGGCATACAAATCAAACAGTAATGTGTATCAGCATAGATCATAGGAACGAAGACAAGTTAAGTTAAACAATGGTAGAATGTTTTCCACCTTTACCAAGGCACAGTTCTGTGTGAGGATCCCCCCCACCTGGGCAACCTGTAATAAAGAGTATTAACAATCTCAGGACATTTATGTTTAAACTTCTTGTTTACTGGTTAAAAATGTTCAATGTACCTAAGTTAGCAGAGTTGCTATGACGGTTAGTCAACAGGTCCCTCAAGGGTGGAATCCCTTTAAAGCAGGAGCCACAGGGCGTCACGATTCCTCCAACAAATGTGAACATTGGCATTGAGACTGCAGCTTCGATCTTCGATGTGCTTGTCGACAATCGTTCGAGGACATCCTGGGAAGGTGAGATGTGCGGTGCACCTCAATGCAAAGAGTTTGGTGCCACAAACAAGACTCGATGAAGAATGTAGGACCGGCAGTGGGGTGTCGAGTGTCCGCATTGGATGTCAGCTTCGGCGATAAGGACTCAACCATGGTCGGACTTTGGATCTTCACTAATCGGCTTCTTTGTGGACTTTGGGTGGTGGGAAACACAACAGCGGATTCTCCTCAGTCATCGACGACCTGGACTTTCTCCGCTGGGACATCAAGGGAGCCCTTCATTTAATGTTCATAGGCAAAGGTGGAGCGCTGCAGCTCCGGTCGTCAAGCAGCACAGCATCAAGCTGACCCACTTCTGGGCAACACAACTCTACTGGCTTCCAGTGGTTATGGAAATCCTCTGAATCCCGGTTGACGGCAATGGACTTCGACGGAGTTGATGTCCGGGTGCTTTACTTCAGATTTCTCAGCAGACCACATCTCCGGTCGGCAGTCTTTTGAGACTGGCTTCCAGGGAGCCTCGATAAAGATCAGATTTTGCATGATGTCCCTCGTAGCTCGGGGAGAGGTCTCCTAGACAGGTCTTCTCTCGGATCAGTCCTCAACACACTTGACAGCTTTTGGATCAGGTCGAACGGAAGCAGCAGCAATTCTTCTTCTTCCAGCTGGGCTTCAAGGATAAGCAGCTTCAAATTTCAACTTCATCTTGTGAACAATTTGGGAAGTGAGAGGGCCCCAGGTACATAAAAACATCTGTCCCTCATTCACACTGCTGAGCCAAACTCAGTCAGCCAATCAGTCAGAAGGGCATTCATGCAGGCAGGCAGTCAATCAGGCTCACAGTGCATTCAAGCCATTCACTTCCACCCAGACACCCATAACAAGAAATGTGGATTGGGGCAAGCACCCAGCCTTTCAACACACCACACTGCATTCATGTCAGTTTCTGGCAGCGCTGTCTCATTCTTTGTGTCACACACTCAGATACCAGACACCCATAACATGGAATGCATATTGGTCACACACTCCATTCACCCAGGTCCCACCCCAAGGGTGTACCCGCAACATACAGCTACTGGAAGGCTCCACCCAACAGCCAGTCAGAGGAAGGGACAGAGTCAGGGCTTCCCATGACTTTGGGAAAACAAGGTAACAGGTAATAGAAACCAAGAGGCCACAGGGGCCATCTTGTCTCCTATCAGGAATCCACTGATTCCTATGGCAGGGCCTGGGTATCCCAAAATGCAAGATACTTAGAGTACCTGTCAAATTCAGCATGGAGCTGCCACCAGCCCATACCCTGCTCCGTGGGCCACACACAGGTGCCCAAAAAAATACACTAGGGGTACAGGGTTGTCCAAGGGTCTCTGTTCACCACAACCAAAAACGAGGAAGAGCTGCACTGCCAGGAGTCCCACATGGATGCCTGTGCAGAAATCAACACAGAGCACACATGATAAGGGAGTACAGGACAAGGACATGGAGGTCGTGTCCCTCCAATGCATTTCCAGCATCACAAAAGGCCAGCCTCATTATGTGCAGCAGACATCGGGGCTGAGTTAGGGAGTGCAGTCCAAAAAAATATATTGTGGACCTTCCGGCAGTCGCTCACACTCTGATGGCCCCAGACACCCATGCTGCAGAGGGTAACTGACTAAACCTTAGCTTCATACGTGTGCAACATCATCTCAAAGAGTTGTGCCCTTATGCTCGTCAAAGTTTAAAATTCGACCAATGGCTTAAGCCTTTCTTATGGTATGTTTCTCAACTTGAGGTTTGTTGCCAAGTTATTTGTTTTTAGTGAAACGGATGCAAAAGGCAATTTTAGGCTTCAACATTTTCAATACTCACTCCTCCTGCATGAAATGTTTGTTGCCTTGCTGTAGACCAAATACTATTACTGCGGGCTTCCTTGGTTTGACAGACTGGCCCCTATCATTCATACCGGTTGTGTACGTGCTGAGGAGTTTTTGCACATCATTTGCAGTCTTAGCTAAGAGCACACTTTCATCAGTATACACTACTATTGGTATTGGATCAAATTCAAAGTCTTCTCCATCTCACAGCACTGCCTCTCGAATGACCTGGCCCAAACACTGAACAAATACTCTCCTGCCAGATCCCTATTCTCCTCGAACAGCCACCGCCTCACTGTACCTAAGGTCCACCAGAAAAAAAGCAGGGGGTTCCAGCTACCATGACTGTGCAGCCACCCTCTGGAACAATTTACTACCTCTCCTTCAAAAAAGAAACTCAATACCTGTTTTGCTAAGCTTTGAACCATGCCAAACCTATTGCCCTTGTACCTTGCCTGACTTGCCTTTCCTGTAACTAGCGCTGCAATAAATACAAAAATAAATTAATATCTGTCCACTTATTTGTGTGACGTCAGTTGATGTGTCCTACTGTGTCTGATTTATTTAGTTTGTGAATAGGTTAAACAGGCGGGGAGCAGGTGCACCCCCCCCTCACAACTTCAAACAGAGAGTCTACTCCTCTGACGAATATGACATCAGCACTGCTGTCTGCATGTAGATAGAAGATAAATCGTAACAGGTCCACTGGCACCCTGATTTCCACCAAGGCCGTAGATCATTTGGTCCTATTAACAGATTCCAATGCTTCTGCAAAATCCATTAGATTAGTGGTTCATAGATATGTTCTAAAAACGCAAATGTGGATCCGGCTGCCAACAAATAGAAGTTTATGAGCGCATGTCTGTTCCTGGGTCTGCCCTGAAGCCAAGTTGGGATATAGATACTATGTCAATGCTATCCACCCATCTTAGAGTCTGCCTAGGACAACCCCCGAATATTTCAAAGGGTTTGCCCAAAGACCAAATTGACCTATAATTACTGGGTGTTAAACATATTCCCTTTCTTGTGTACATAAAATATATCCGCTTTCTTCGAAATCTATGGGAATCGGATAATTGTCAATGGGCATTCGATACCCGAATAAGGAAGGGATCCCAAATACCTTTATTGGCAACAAAGAGGTTCATTTTGCAAAGTTAGTGTCCAAGCTTTTCCCTGATTTTAGTGCTCATAAAGCATTTAAAACCTTGGATACATCAAATGGGGTTATCTGTGTCACTATGGGAAAAACAGTGTTAGGAGAGTACAAATCACTAAAACGCAAATGCTGGACTCATACATAATGGGGAAGAACTGACTCAAAATGTATCTTCCTCGAGAGTATTCCCACTAACGTGGGTTAGAGTTAACGCTGCAGGGTGCTTTTCTTTATTTTCTTCTTTTGTGTCCCCGCTTACCAAAATGGTATGCGGGGGACGCCCTGCAACCCACGACTCCTGTTACGGCACCCAATCAGAGAGGGGGACAACCCCGCAACCCATGCTCTGCTTGGGCGCAGTAAATGTCACCCTCGTTTTGTGCGCCCCCAAAGTCGCAGTAACTGTGGGGGCGCACAAATGAGGGCGACATTTTTGTTCAATTCCCTCGCCGGAATCTATAGCAATTGATCACCAAGATAAATGAGGTGCAAATATGCTTTACTAGAGGCTTATGTGGACTCAGTATTCAAATGTACTTCCACCTGGTGAGAAAGAGAAAAGGAGACCAGGCAATACATGCCCCTAGAGTTTCTACCACGCTATTCGGTTTTCCCACACTGGCTATAGAAAATAATCCATCACTGGTAAGAGTATGTTCCTGAACGTATACGTCCGCAGAGTCAACTCATTTCAGGATTTTAATTTGCATACATGTATCCTTTAAACCTGCAACCACAGATTATTGATCTTTCATTTTTAGGAGCATAGTCCAAGCATACCTTACTTAAGTATTCATTTATTGAAGGTTTATGTAAGCATGGAGCAGGCATTCATGGAGTTGGTGCTCAGCACAAGAACCTGGAGTCTTGCTAAGACCTTACTTGTGTAGACTATAATGGAGCAGGGCTTCCCATCTTCAATGGGTGAGAGGGTGGTGGCCTGCCAAATAAGGCTTTGAATTACTTGGATTAGTGTATAATCTCTGGGATTGGCTCCCCTCCATCTCAGATCCTCCCTTGCTTAGTAATTGGAACTCCTGCGCTGTGTTTTACTCATATAAATCCGGTGTTTCATTTCTTCTTATTACAATAAATAGATTTTGACTGTCAGACCCCCCTCTTTGTAATTCGTTCCCTGTACTGATTGTTCTGACAGAGGCTGCCATTTTTCAGTCAGGCAAATGTAGTGTTTGCACAGTTCAGCATATCACTGCCTCTGACTGTAATGGTAAGCATTTCTGAACTAAACAATTGGAGAAGGATGGTCTGCGGGCCCCTCAAATGTGAGATATTGGGTGGTCATTCTACTGTATTTCCAATAGTGGATATCAACAGGTCTGTAAAATTTAAGATTGGTTCTACTGTGCTCAGAGTTTATTTAATTTGTATTGCTTAGAGCGCGAACCTAGCTGAAGAGCAGCGGAGCGCTTTACAACAGGATTATGCTTGGCATTGCATGCAATAACACAGTACTATTGGTGTAGGGGGAGAGGGATTTGTATTCCTTCGGTGGGTATTTTTGAAACAAGCCACCCCTTTAGTGTTTTGAAGAACTGGAGAATGGTATGTGGATTTTGAGGCTCTACCTGGATATAATTCTTCTGGGTGCTTGGCTGGAGAATGACTGCTTAAACTTCTTCTATTTGCAGGCTGGCTTTGACTCCAATCTTTTGATGGTTTGGGTGCGCAGTACGGAGTGTTATAGAGTGGTATCAATGTTCAGAAGGTGCGAGTGTCTCCCAACCACTAAGGAATATGTGTACTGAGTGCAGCAGTATGCAATCTCTTCTCTTCTACCCTAACATTATCTATCCTGGTTTCTAGAAGACACAAGAGGTAGGCCAGTGAGAAGGAACTCTGGGAGATTCTCTGTACACCTTCTCCTCATAGCACAAATTTGGGTTTGTGGGAATCACCAGTCACTGGAACCCATCTTACTACAGCAAACGAGTCATTCAGTAATCTAAAGCGACTTTATTGTAGCGCTGCATCAAATGGTGGGTTGGGATACAGGTTAGAGTTTTCCCTTATGCCCTTTCAATCCGTGGAGCAGGCTCTCTGCTGAGCAGACTGGGTCCAAATAAAGGTACTTGACCAGTGTTACATTTTTCTAGAGCGTATTAGGGCCTTGCAGTTGATGGTTTATTATTGTTCCCTCTGCTCAGTTCATTTGGCATCTGCAGTCTTTTGCCAGGAATGTTACAATGATACTCCAGTTGTTAAAGCAATGGTGGGTTAGCTTACAAGTATCACGTCCCCTGTATACATGCTGTAATTAGTTAGCCAAATTGTGTTCAGCAGTATAGATTACGGTTTGCAATTAGTGTGTGCAGTAATGAGCTAACAGAGTTTGTTGGAGCATAACTTTGTTTAGGTGCAAAGAAGCAGAACCATGAAATATACACATTAGTGCTAATGTCATTGTGAATAATCTTGGGTGAACCAGTTCAAGGAAAGCTTGAACCAACTGAAGTTTGGGTGGTTTGAGATGTCACTTTCACACTTTGATGATCTGTCCAACAATGTATGAGATTCACAGAAGATAGTACCATTCGAAAGAGGGCAGGCCACCAACCCCCATGGGACTCTGAAAGCTGCCCCACTGCCCTGCAGGGACACAGTTTGGGATCCCAGCAGAATAAAATGCATTAAAGTGTTTTATATTCCTAATGGTTTAAACACTTGAATATTTCTAGCACCAGTGGGTTTGCTCACACTCTGAACTCGAGAAATGCTTACTCTGGAAGTTCACCAGTCGCCCATGTAACATGGCAAAATTCACTGGTCAATAGGAATGTTGAAATGTGAATTTAAGGGGCTATTCGATCATGCCAAGTAAGTGAGGTTTATCAACTATGTCAACATGTAGATGTATTAATGGTTACCATGTATGTGTATGTAAAATAAAGACGTATACACTATAAAAATAGAAGCAACCTTCCAGCCCAAATGGAGCAATTATTTAACTAACTGAAATTTATAAACCCTCTAATTTTAAGACTATAAAACAAAATTAAGACGTTTATGATCTTTTCCATAATACTGCAGCAACCATTCATCAAAGAAACCCTCTCTTCTGTAATCCGGAAATATGCCACCCTTAGCTATTCACCTACCACTACAAATCGGAAGGTTTAATGAAAAGAGGAATAGAAGGAATGCTGGCAAAGAAATGGCCCTGTCAGTCCATGGAGAATTCAAGGTAACCTTGCGATCACTAACAGGATTTTAACCACTATTTGCTAGATTTAAAACAAAGTTCAAAACAGATTTTTGCACAAACACAAAACGAGTGCGGGAGAGACCGGAATCACCTAAAAAGGCTGAGTTCAATAGTCTGAATGGGAGATTTGGCTGAATTTCGGCCATTCGAAAATACCAAACGCCTGTAAAGTTCAACCAAATCCCCCATTTGTTGGCGAGGCTGCGTGGCTGTACCCCACAGCCGGTCTCTAAAAAAAAAGGGAATGGACCCTGCGGCGCTGGTTCCCAATCACGGAAGTGAAACAGAACAGGCATTGCAGGGACACAGTAAGTCGGTAGCAAGGTAAGTAGGGGTGTGAGGGTATGGGTGGGTGCCAAGTCGGAAATGTTCAAGACCGAAGGTTATTTTGGAAAAACAATCTTTGGTATTCTCGCCCTCAAACATTTCCATCTGGTGCTTTCAACCGCGATCCTGCCAGACCAGCTTGGACACTGATGAATCTTTGATACGCCACCATCCAGCAGTTTTAGGCCAACAATTGGCTCATATGAAATTGCATTGAGAAGGTAAGTTTTGTCCACCCCTATAACATTGCCCATTTTCCTCTCCATTCCCCCCCCGCCGGAACCTCATGACATGGTGCAAAAATAATTAAGGGACAGGTCGGTTTTTTGGTAAACGTTTGTGAAGATTCACCAAAGATTCACCAATGTTGAAAGCATCTCAAAAAGTCTCTTCCTCTGGGGAGTCCAACTGAGCCATTAACGAAGGGTCCTCATATCTCAATATATGCCTCAATGTCTGCGGGCTGTTTGTGCGCTTTACAAATTCGAATAAATAAATAAATATGAACGGGTGCATGCCTACGTCACTGCTCAGCATCCCATCAGGCACTGAACCCCACGCAGAACAGAAAAACAGATTCACTGGTCAATAGGAATGTTGAAATGTGAATTTAAGGGGCTATTCGATCATGCCAAGTAAGTGAGGTTTATCAACTATGTCAACATGTAGATGTATTAATGGTTACCATGTATGTGTATGTAAAATAAAGACGTATACACTATAAAAATAGAAGCAACCTTCCAGCCCAAATGGAGCAATTATTTAACTAACTGAAATTTATAAACCCTCTAATTTTAAGACTATAAAACAAAATTAAGACGTTTATGATCTTTTCCATAATACTGCAGCAACCATTCATCAGAGAAACCCTCTCTTCTGTAATCCGGAAATATGCCACCCTTAGCTATTCACCTACCAATACAAATCGGAAGGTTTAATGAAAAGAGGAATTTAACGATTTAACTACACTCAATTCTTCAGTCAGAAAAGTAGCCTAATGGCTGAATTTTTAGCAAACAAGCACATCTCTGCACTTTATACAAAACGAAACCAACAAACCCAACAGAAATTTTAAAAAGCATGCCCTTTCAAACCATACATGGGCCATAGAGACAGCAAATACACCAAAACAATGCATGTGTTGCTCATGAAGACCATGTGGATAGTAACGAAAATCATATTCATCCCAGAATGGCGCTCTTGAAAAAGCAATGTTTCAATAACAGTGCAATACTTTCACAACTTTCAGACTTTGTAGTCTCATTTGATATATAGTATGTTGATACTTGAGGATTTAAGTACAGTATATTAGTAATTCCCATTATTTGTTACTATATGGGAGTTCTATTTGAGACACTGCCAAGTAATATGCTTCACTTACTTTGCTTAAGCTTTCAGCAGCAAAACAACTACAACACGCAGCACCATGGGGAATATTTGCAGATGTACCTCAGAAACACTTGACCATGGCTGCAAATTTCTTTCAAGGCTAGACCTATGTCCTCATGTCCAGTGCTCATGATTTCTCTTTGAATCAAGTGCATTCTATATTTGATCAACCACAGTCCCGGGACTCAAGAACAGTATGAAGAAAACCATACAAGAGGCAAGCCCCTCCAAAAAGTTGAGTCTCGCCCACAGCAAAGTTCAGCACTGCAGACCAGCGGCATCTGATTTGATAGTGATGTGCAATATAGTGGTGAAAATGGTGCAACCTGCCCACACCTCCACATGCTCTAATCACAAGTGCAGTTCTCTCAATGAATCCTGATCTAGAGGTAGAAGGTTGTTTGTAGGAGAGACCCCTCTATAGATGAAAAATATTCAGCCTATGGAAGGTCCAGTATTGCAAGTGTCCATGGAAGATCTACTCTGTAAAAGCGCGCCATGATCATGTGAGTTTCACTTTTTATGCCCTGCACGTTTCGGCCCAGCAGTTGCAAGGTGGCACACACTGGGTCCATCTGAAAGCATTGAAATCAAGAGACTGAGAATATGGCTTTCATCCTCATAGTTTGGGGTGGCTTTTAACGGCCCGCTGCCGCAAGGGCCTCGGCAAGGGCTATGGGCTGGTAACGGCCATGTCCGCCCCCCACAGTGGGGGTAAAAGCCTTTTACACCCATGAATTTCACTGGGGTTCGAATGGTTTATTTATCCCTTGGGAGATTGGCATCATTTGCGCAATCTCCAGGGTAAAAAAATAATTAAAAGGCACTAAGTCCCTTTTCCATTTCTATGGTGGCCGAGATACAGGAGGAGCACCAGGAAAGGAGCACAACGCTTTAGTCCAGCAGGGAAGTTTGCAGGTAGGGGGGGGACGGCGAAGGGAGAAGGATTGTTTTGGGAGCGACATGGCGTGGGGAGGCCACTAGGAGAGGCTGCCCTAAAAAGAATGGCACCACCCGTGGAAATGCCTTGGGTAGCTGGAAGCAGCGTGCAAAGAATGTGTATTCTGTTTCAGCCAACTAATTGGCTAAACACCCCTCCCCGGGTGGAATGACTAGTTCTGACTTCTCCGAATTAATGAGAAACAAAAGGATCTGAATGAGGCCTCCATCCATCACCTGTGTGACAAAAGACGTTTACATCCTAGATCTAAAAATCATGTTTTATAAATAAATAACAATGCGTACCCCTCAAGCTCCGAGGGAAATCACCATGGCTTCATGAGCTTGGTAAATCACCATGGTGCTTAAGAAAATACAAAAGGTCGAGTAGAGAGTTCTCATATTTGGTTAACCCATAAGACTGGAGAAAGTGTCATTCATGGGCTGAATATTGGCACCATCGTGTAGGCATATTTTAGAACGAGGTGGGGCAGCCCTTGGCCTTTCTGCAGCATATGGATCCCCTCAATCTTGAAGTGATGTTAGACTTCACAGTTATTAAAGTACCTCAGTTGTGTGACAGTGCTCAGTTTTCCTTTCCAGCAGACTAGGAAAAAACTGCTAACAAAACCTGGGGTGGACAGTCGACTGCACAATCACTCTCTGGAGAATGAGGTCTGCCACCTCCCTCTATAGCAGCCAACTCTCCTGCTCAGAAATATGTATGTGTTTTTGGAGAGTTTCAGCTGAATTGGGTCATTGGACAATTCCTGGTTCAAACCTTGGGCAGTCTGCAAAACTCAGGCATCTTTTGATATGAATTCCAAGTTGTGATCACTTTTCACCAATAGAACGATTAAGGAAAGACCTTGCACCTGTTGGAATGGCGAGATGGCCAGCGGTCTACTATCTCTGGCTGTTGCGGTCCAACAGTTTTTTGGGAAGCAGCTATACCCGTGAACAGGAGTACCAATATCCAATCTCTCCTCTGCCATTGGACCGGTTGTATTTGGACTGGAATCGACCAGATGTATGGTCTAGCAAGGATCTCTAGTAGAATACCCTTCATATAGACACCTGACTTATCCAATGCAGTGCACATATTAACAATCCTGCTAAGTTCCTTTCCAAATGTGTCTCCAAATAAAAGACCCCTCAGCGGCAGGACCCATCGTGGAGTAATTCTCGCAATTTAGAGCCATGTTTACCAGATCTCCTTGGCATCAGTCTATAGAGATAGTACAGTTCCCATTGCCAAAAAGGAACACCGACCACTGTGCGCATTCTGAGAAGATGCACAGGTGACCAGGACCAAAAAAGGGCAGTTAATGGTGAATTCTGCCTGTATTCGTTGCAACCTCATTGTCCAGGTCCTCTTATTCGAGTGCGAATAAAGTGATCACCCTGGTGTTTGGGGGAACACAGGGCTGAGAAAGGCCCCCCAGCCAGAGTCTAAGAGTAGGGGTCATGGATATGCTCTGAACATGTGGGTAATTCCTATTCACACTATGGTTCTCCCTCCACAGTGTGAATAACTTAAAAGTACATTTTTTATGGGATATGGTCTCTGAAAATATTTCATGTGCACAATTTCCCATTAAAAAAAAATGTGTATTTTCTATTTCCTTGGGAGCCGCTTGTGGGTTGCAGATATGCTGGGGAGAGGCTGGAGAAAAATAGGCAATGACCTGGGGGAGCAGCAAAAAAGAAAATGGTGGACCTAATGGAAGGTGCCAATGGTAAGGTGAGATCACAGATTCATGACCACATTCTTGACCTCCTGATTGGCTGGTGACACTCCCACCAGTACAAAAGACATACCAATTTAGATGACAAGCCCACATCATCTACTTATGGACTAAAACATTCCAACACAACTAAATACGGACAACAAAGCAAGTAGGAAGGTGTGCAATTCGAAATATTTGCAGCTATTCCATAGGAATGCCTGTAAAAAATAAAGACTAGTGGGAAGACAGTCAAAAAAGTGCTGGCAGACCTAAAATACTTTATCTATGGATACTCTGGAACCACATCAATCATATCAAATATATATATTGCAGAATGGCAGTAGTGTGCATGTGTTATGGGACTTCAGAATGGAGTTACAATACTAAGTAAAGGCAAAGTAACATACATGGAATAATCATTAAGGGTGATCAACTTTTATTCAAGATTTGATAACAGTCAAGATTGGTCCAAAACAAGTTCCTGAAGTCTATAGGAACAACCCATAGATTCCCTAAGTACGAAGGAAATACCCACAAGTGGCCCTTGCTGGACACTACATGTACTTTTTTGCATGCAAAAGGCTTCTACTTTAGAAACATGTCAAAGCACTGAATAGCAGCAAACTTCCAAAACATGGGAGTCAGACAGTCAAACACTTTCATAGACTTTTGATTGATTGATTGATTGGTATTTTATTTCTATCGCGCTCGTACACAAGTGTTTCAGACTAAACAGTGTTTAAAATAAAACGCCCAGATGTGGAGCCTCAGAAATATTCTGAAGAACACAGATTGTACTTTTATTTTCCTCTAATGTGTTCTGCAGTTGTTCCATTCTCCCCCGTCGGCCAGATTGGGACGTTTGCAAATCCAAGTGCTACGTGTCTTCTTTGTAGACATTAAAAACAGAATGCAGTGGAATCTTACCTACCTTCTTACCCAAAAATGGTCTTCAATTGGTTTGGCCGTGGAAGTGATTTTCTCACAAAATGTTCACCGTTGAAGTATTTTTACTTTCAAATAAATTGACAAACGTCCACATTTTTACGCATCGAATTGCAGGTCTTACTCTGCCAAATGTAGGTCTTACTCTGCCAAACGTTTAATTCTTTTACTCCCCAAATATTCAAAGACACATAGGGCCTCATTATAAGTGTGCCGGTCTGGAACCAATGGTGCCGGTTAACTTACCGGCAGTGTGGTTTCCAGACCGTCCCATTACAACTCTGCCGGGTGGGTGGACTCCCGCCTGGCAGGTCTGACATGCCGGGTGGGACGGCACCACCCACAGAGTTTTCACTGAAGCACTGGCACCGTTAAAAATGGTGCCGGTGCTTTCCTAGTCCCCATTCCCACAGAGTCCCATAGGGAATGGGGACTTACAATTTGCCGGTGCCTAACTTTCCGTCCGCTGGGGTTGTAATCCCCTGGTGGTACTGGGAAATAAGGCACTGGTAAATATGTATGGGTCAGGCAGCAACCCACCCGCATCACTTATCTCTCTGAGCTCTTTAACTGCTCTCTCCCTGCTTTACTGCCCTGTCTCCTTCAAGTCTGCTACTGTTTTAGCCCCATAGAGACCCCCTTCGCTGATCCAAATGTCCCAGCAAACTATTACCCAGTTTCCCTCCTTACACATTGTTCAAACGTTTCTTGAGTGGTTGTTCTTCAACCAGATCAGTCAGTACCTTGAGGATAATGGCCTATGAGATCTACTTCAATCTGGCTTCTGTAGTAAACACTCCATCAAGCCTGCACTCATGAATGCCTCTCTACTTACTCTTCGATGCTCACCACTCTAAACTATCTTCTATACCCATCCTTTTGGACCACTCTGCTGCTTTCCACAATGTACACCACACCTATCTCCTCATCACTTTATAGACTTTGGGTTTTGCAAATCTGCTCGCAACTGATTCTCCTTCTACCTGGAAGGTTGATCCTTCAAAATATCATGGATTTTGCAAACCTTTGAGACAATCACTCCCCCGTCCTCCTCATCCAACGATCAGTCCCTGGACCTCTACTCTTCACCCTCTATACTCCTCCCCTAGGAAGGTGTATCTTGTCATTTGGCTTTCACTATCACCTTATTGCTTCTCCTTTCTCTCCTTCACCCCAGCCATCTCAGAACGGATTACTAAATATTTCACTGTAATTCATCTCTGGATAACTCTCTGCTGTCCCATGCTGATCTCTTCAAAAACAGAACTCATCTTTCTCCCAGCTCCCAATGCCACCCCCCACCTGCCTATCTCCTATCATCTTCCTGCTGGACCTTCTTGCTCTCTCGGCCAAGGCTCATCACTACCACTGCCTATGCTGCTTATATTAATTTCCTAAACATTCAGAAAATTCAATCTTTTCTTACTAACCATTCTATAAAAACTTAAATCTTGACCCTTGCTACTACTTGTCACGCACTCCACTCGTCCCTCTGGGGGTCCCATTCCTCATCCCCGTGCCCCGAACACCCCTCGCCCTCGCACTCACAGGTTCTCTCTTCTCCCCAGTTGCCACGGCGCCGATTGCCACAAAGCTTGGGTCGGCATGCTGTTTGCCCGCTGAGACGTCTACCCCTTTGGCGTCTTCGTGGCGGTTGCTAGACCGGCTTCTTCCGCGTCACATTACCGTCGCCTCCCACTCACGTGTTTCTGGACTACACTCACGTGATGCGCTCGTGGGTCATGTGACCGAGAGGAAATAGCAGCGCCAGTATTTAAACGGCTGTGTTGTGGTGCTTCGGTGCTTCACAGCTGTTTCTTTGGATTCCTGTACGGCGCTATGTACCTTTTGTCTCACCTTTTTGGATCTTGACCTCGGATTTGTTTCACGGACTGGCAGCGGATAACCCTTGGCTTTGGTACTTGCTTTTGGATCATTGTTACGACCACAGACTGCTTCACTGACTCCCACTACGTTCCTTCTTGTGCGGATTCTGGCATCAGGTGGGCCTGGCACTTGCAACGTTGCTGGGATCGCTACATACTGAGAGAACAGCCTTGCTGAGTCTCGGAACCTTCCCCATAGGTACAACCGCTACTCCACAGACGCCTTTTGGTAAGACCGTTCCACTTACTTATTGATTGGTTGTTGATTCTGTTTTGGCTTGACACTTAACCAGTGTTTCCTTTACAGTGGTTCGGGGTTCCACGAGTACCGCAGTTCCGGAAGAACATCTCCCACTTGTGGCCTCAAAGGCTGTACAGAGAGTGACTTTGATTCTCTCTGAGCGGCACTTGTGGACAGAGGACTCTTCGGCTACACGACAGTCAAGACACAACACTACTTAGCAATCTTGACTACTGCTCAAGCCTACTCCTCGGCATTCCTCTCTACTCCTCCCTCTAGACAAAGTCCTCAACATGCATGATCTACAACCTACCAACCTTACCCTACGTGACATACCGTCAACATGCTGGCTGGCCCTCCATGTACTACCGGTCCCTTTTCAAATTCCTTATCAAAGTCTAAAAAGCTACCAATAGTCTTCCTCCTCAGTACCTGTCTATCACTGGTTACTCACCCTCTTGCTCCCACTGATCCTCCTCTGCACTCACCCTCACTGTCTCATAACTCCTCCTCGCTGACCTCTCTGCTCCCTGCCATACTATACATACTCACTATCATGTTGGTCGTGTGCCGTTGCCCTGTCCCTGGTCTCTGTAACATTCTTCCATCACCATCGTCCAGCAGCCATCTCTTTCTCTCTCTCCCTAGATTTTAGGGCAACTGATTCAGGATTGCCCAGCTGCATGTTGACTGCTTATGTATATGTTTCTGGTGGAAACACATGAATCCTCACTACATGAATACAAGAGGTAACGAGAGTAATTGCAAGACAGCCATACAGTGGGAGAATGGAGCTAAACATGGCAAGCCAAGTTTGTTGTGCCTAGAAGCAGAAACAATGGTAGTAGGACATTCAGGGGATAGAAGGCAGGTTTACAGTAGAATGTGAAGTGGCAGATGTCTGAGGATGCTTGGGTCCTTGCTCATAGACGCAGAATGCTAGCTTAACAAGCAGTGCCACATTCTACTTCCAATAAAACAGAATATGTGGATTATTTTACTTTTCTAATGTGTGATAAATTCTCAATGGAATAGGTATGGTAGCCTCTTTCTTAGTCAAAAGTGAACTTGAAAAGGTGCATTGCACTACAGCATTACCAGTAAAGGTGTTGGGAGGTGACAAGAATGGCAAGTGGCCACATGCTAACAGTGAACAAAGACATTAATATGTGTCATGGGAGGTCACTGCCCACACACATGCTAACCTTAATTGAAGGTTGTACTTTGGCACGAGACATACCTGAATGGGGTACACTTCAGAGCAAGCTGAGTTGATAAGCTGTGCTTCAGCCAATCAGCACTGTACGAGGGAAGTCGAGCAGCTGGAACATTGATGTCACTGATTCTGCCAAGCACACAACGGTAAGAGAAAATATATAAACCCACTAAGGTTTTAATTTAGTCATTTGGATTCCAGACGAGGCCGGATCTTCTTCACATATGGAAACTTGAAATAGTGCAGTATTCTGCCAAGTGATATCCGTTGATTACTCATCTGAAGTAACGGGCTGACTAGACAACAACGGATAAGTGAGAGAGAGAAACAATAGTTCAACCTTACAATAGTCTTGTGCAGTTGCAGACTAACCTTGGCATACACATATGTGGTTATAGCCCAACTCTTGAATGCACCTAGTGGTTACAGACCAACCCTTAGTTCCCCTTTGCCGTTGCATTCTAAACTTGATATATACTTAGGCGTTTTCCAAACAACCTTGTATACACTTAGTTGTGATGAGGTGCCCTTTTTGACCATGGAAACGGGCATCAGGGTGGCCAGAGGGCCTGGGTTCCATCGAAAGCTAGTGGATGCTGGCCCCCGAGTGTGTAAGCAGGGGACACCATAGCCACCCTTGCTGCGTTTTCAGGGTGAGCTAGGAACAGGTGCTTAACTAGGGATTGCATAGGCCCGGGTCACAAGTTCTTTTCACTAATTGGTGCAACATGGACAGTGGTAGCGGCTGAAGAAAAAGTGCATATAGCACAACACACCCCTTGAAATTGAGGAAAAAGTCTTTAGTTAAGAGGGAGTTAAAATGATCTGTTTCACTGTAACAAAACTCAAGATATAAGGCGCGGGAGTAGGGAGTGATAACAATCCTAACTCTGGGGCCCCCCAGGGACCAGCCCATGAACACATACATGCGTTAACAGCAGGGATCAACAAGGAGCTACAACATGACATCACCGGGGACATACATGCAGGGACTAAGAGTTAAGAATGTTGTCACTTCTGACACTGACACTCGTCGAATTTCCTGGGTTTTGCTGGGAGAGTAAGGGGATCAATTTAACTCTGTCTTAACTAAAGCTTTTTTCAATGAATATATAACTTGTTAAAAACCGTGATTACACAGGGATTCTCACAATACACTTTTGTCATTTCGTCATTAGTGTAGAGCCTTTCACCATGGGTATGGTCCCACCGTGTTGTAGGTTGAACGTCTGTGACAGACCGAAGTCTGAAGTATGGGAAAGTTCTGAGGTGCTAGTATGCGTGTGTGCATAGAGGCCCTTCAAGGTTATGCGGGTTTGGCCGAGTCCCATGCTCAAAGCAATCTATGCAGCAAGCTTTCAACCAGTCTACCATTAAATTATAAGGCACATGTCTGGACAGCTTTCATGTACCTCTTTGACACAGCTCTCAGCAGAATCACCTCTCAAGCTTGATCCTTGCGCGCATGTGAATGTTGAGACCCCCGAGTACAGTCTACATGTACAGTACTGGACATTGTCCATGTAGTTCGCACCCATGTCTCGCTTCCTTTTCTTTAGTTAACATTTCATCTCCTGCTGGCAGCTGCCACACATACATCCAGAAGGTTTACTTCAGGGCAACGTTTAAAAAGTATCGCAACAACGCCCTCTTAATTGCGAGTCAGTCCTTGGTGAATACTCCAGCTCTTCGTTCACACACGTTGCCCAAGTTAATTAAATTGTCCCTACTTGAGGTGTGGACTGTTTCCAAGTAATTAACTGAACCCTGGGGCAAGCCAGGAGTTCAGGGCTGGGGCAGAGGTCAACCAGCCAGGGCCCAATCAACGTATTACATCAAAGGTCAGTACTATAGACTTAAAAGGCAAACCATATTTTGAACCCAAACTGCACGGGTCTTAACACGTGCGTTGAATTGAATGTACAATGATTTAAATAAAGAACGCCTGGCGAGGTCACGTGATGAATGGCGTCCAAGGCATGCTTGCTTTTTGACGGGCAGTAGGACCAAAGTGAAAGAACGATCCTTTACCGTAAATCCACACAGGTATGTTTTCAACAGAAACATTATTTCTAATAAAAGCTGTGCCATTCTCCTTGTTGCATTGAAAACTAGCATATGACCGGGCAGGTGCGCGCCAGGTCCTTGTTTGTCGCATCTAGTTCATGGAGATGACTCATCAGAAGGGAATTAGTGTGGAGGACTCGTTCAGCATACATTCTGTGTGGATGACTCATGCAAAATGTAGCTTGTGAAGATGACGTATGCAGAATACCAGAAACGAAATCAGAGACTGCATATGCCCATGCAGCTCAATCAAAGTTAGACCTGGACGAAATAGTTCAGGGATAACTCAATACCGACCGGTTCAAGAGCTCTGAAACCATCTTTCCGGAAATGGCATGGAAGGCAAACTGCTACCATATGTTATACCTTAATCCCCTATAATATGCCATAATTCCTTACTAGGCCGGTTTGCAATTCATGGGATGCTAGAGGCAGTGGTCGAAGTGGGTGATTGATTGATTGATTGATTGATATTTTATTTCTATCGCGCTCGTACACAAGTGTTTCGGAGCGGGAGTGGGAGCGGTTGGGAGCGGCACTCCTCTACTTTTTATTAACTTTTACCGTTCCTGTACTTTAAAAAAATGTTTTAAAGAAACCATTCCGGAATGATTTCATTTTAAAATAAGTGTAGGAAGAAGGTGAAAGTTGCATTTCAGCGCACTGCACTGAACCTTCTCTTAAATAGCAAGCAAGTTTGTTTGGGGGTATGGCAAAGCGGTTTGAGGGGAGTGGGGCATGTCAGCAGGGAACATAGTTCCACTACTTCTTTTCATACATTTCAACTACTGGCTAGAGGGCCATAGGGACGGAAGCTACAGTGTTTCTAGACAAGTCTGATCTATGAATGTCTCGTCAAAACAGGTTCTCCCCCGCTCACCCAGATCAAGGACCACATTGACACCCTTGCTCCATCCTTGGTCAATTTCTGCAATCACTCCTTTGTCACTGGAACCTTCCCCTCCCCTTAAGCACTCCTTGAGCACTCCCTGCTAACAAACTCCTCAACAAGTCCTTCCTCTCCGGATAACTAATGCCCAATCTCCATCACTGCTTTCCTGGGCAAACTCTGGAAAAAGCTGGCCATCTCCCAACTTAATCTGCAACTTAATCTGCACACTGTATCTGTTGGTTGTCTCCACGACCACCAGTCTGGCTTCAGAGATGCCAGAAGCATGGAAACTGCTCTCCTGAACACCCGTGATGACCTGCTCTCCAACCTTAATTCTAACCTTTCTTCTGTCCTCATTCTCTCCGATCTTTCTTCTACCTTTGATACGGTCAACCAGGCAATCCTGATCAGTCGCCTCCATGATAACCGGGTTATCACTGATCAGGCCCTGGCCTGGCTGACCTCCTTTCTCAGTGACCTACCCTTTCAGGTCCAACTGGGGTATTTCCTCTCCTCTATCTCTCTCTCTACTTGTGGTGTACCACAGGGTAACCTCTCTCCCTGGCTGTTCAACCAATACCTGGCACCTCCTGCCCACTGCATTGCTTCCTTGTACTCCAACTTTCAGTGTCATGTGGATGACATACAGATCTCCTTCAGGCTCCGCTCAGCGGCCTCTTCTCCTTCTCTCATTTAGATTGTCTGACCACAATTCAAGAATGGGTTAATACCAGTAGGACTGAGATCCTCCTTATCAGAACACCAGCTCCCTCATTTCCTCTCTCTCTCTGGCCAACCACTCTGGGCCCTCTTCCTGCTTCTACCTGTGAGGCTAAGAACCTTGGGGCCATCTTTGACTCCACCCTCTCCTTCTCTCCTCACATCTCTGACGTCTAACAAACTATCAGCTGCACCTCCTCAGAGGTATTCTTCCTGGTACTCTCTAGGCTGGACTACCGCAACAGCCTCTTTCTAAAGCTATCTCCTTCTTCTCTCCAACCTCTTCAACTTATCCAGAGCAGGACTGCAAGATTTATCCTTGGCCTCAAGCGCAGGGATCGTATCTCTCCAGTTCTGAATTCTCTTCATTGGCTCCCAGTGGCGGCAAGGATCAAGTTCAAGACACTCTATATCGTCAACAAGGCTTTCTAGGGCCTGAAACTGCAATGCCTCCAACTCTCTCTTCCTAAAAATCTCGCTTCTCAAGCTCTCTGCTCATCCACCTCCAACTCTCTGAGGTTCAGCTGCTTTTCCAAGTAGAGAGTTGGGGCAGATCTCGATCTTCGGCTGGGGCCTCCCTCTGGAACAGCCTCTGTGCCTCTTTCAAACATGAGCAGAACTACCTCCGGTTCCGGAAGCAAGTCAAGACCTTCCTCTTCTCTCCTGTTTTTCTCTTCCTTTCCCCTGCTGATATCCCGACTACTCCTCGCACTGGTCACCTAGCTATCCTCTGAACTTGGGCCTAGGCTCCTGCATGTCCAGTTGCACTTTGCACTGCCTCCTGGCTCCCCTAGCGCTTGTGGTCTGTATCTGCAACCCTAAAGTCCCTTCTGTCTTCACTTATGAGCCACCCGCTGGCTGCACTTCTTGATTTACCTGCACTAAGCCACATGCTGGCTGCACTTTTGAGTTACCTGTACTTCTCCCTTCCCCCCACCCCGGCACTTCTCCCCTTCCACTTCCCTGCACTTGCGCGATCTGAATGACACAGGGCCTCCCTATGTTTCCCCCTCCTTGTCTTGTCCTGCCTAGAAACACTTGTGTACAGGCGTGTTATAAATGTCATATCATATATCATACCATACAGGGTGTAGGGATGAGGCAAGCAGGCATGAATGGGTGGCTAGTTCATCTCCAGAAGTGACCAGAGGACATTCACAGATCTCCAACCTTTTGAACCAGGGACCCACTGGTCACTTTATGGGGAATTTGTCCAAATTAGCCAAAACTCACAGTCTCATTCGGGAGATAGTCATTGAGCCCTGTTCATCCTATGCATCTGGAACCATTTTCCAGTCATAAATCCAGAATGTAAAGATAAAAGCAGACCTTAATGACAATCTGAGGACTGACAGGGGCATGTTGACATGTATGCACTAGGCACCAGCCGAGAATCATTGATAGCTTGCTCACACATTCTCTGTTGAAGTGTCAATGATATGGCACCTGCAACTGGCTGAGGAATCAATAATGTGTAGCCTTAAACTCTTTCAATTACCCGGTTTGGAATGTTTTGTCGAACCATTTTTGTCATCTCGTCCTAAATCAGGTGCCCTAATGATCTATGCTGTGATGTTCAAAGAGAGACAGCATGCAGAAGGGAATTGATCTTCAGAAGCGCAGATTATGGATCTCTACCATTAAATGCAGAGTTGCTGTGATTACATGTGAGGCATGTGGTATCAAGCACAATCACAGAGAAAGCTGCTACCTTAGGGATTCTGCATTTCCGACTCACAAGAGTAAACCAGACTACTTACAAGACATCAACACACCGGCAAAGCACATTAGAGATAATATTATGAGGCATGAAATCCCAGAGGGAATGCATTATAAGTGCAAATAGAAACATTAGCAATTCCATGGCCGGAGCTTTGACAGTGCTGTGTGTCGATACATGCAAGGATACCAGAGACGTTGATCCGAAGTGTTCGGATCAAATTCTAACAAGATGAAGGCCTAAATGTGAATGGAACTGGAGACATGTTAGGATTCAGGATTACCAATCAAAGGGGGCATCATGCTCAAAGGCAGTAGGAATAATGAGAGGATGATTTTACATTCAAATTTGCCATGAATTGGCAATTAGTTATGAAAGTTCCTTTCTTAAATGGATCGACACATATACTGCGGAAGATATCTTGCACTGAACGGCTAGATCATCACACGTAAGATGCTGCAGAAGATATATTGCTCTGCAATGTTGCATGCAAAAGTGTTTGAAAGCAGACATGACGTTGCTCAGATACAAAATTGCCCAAATTGAGGTGAATGGAAATTGATATGGGTCATAGAATTCATCACCACCTCCTTGTGGTATATCATCAGTATCATAATTATGAGCAACGGAATGCATGGCGGCCCGAGTAGAAGAATATGCTTCGGCAGAGCAGACATTCTGGGGGGCTGCATGGTCAGTGCATGATAGGGTTCTAGGTTTGTGGATCTATTATTGCAACCTGTAATCACGTGAATGGCAAAAGATCTGCTTTGGAAATGAGAAAGTAGGCCTCCTCCACATACAACTAGGGGAAGAATAGACAAACAACCAAGTAAGTGCCTTCTGTAAGGAGTAGGTTGATTAGTTCTAAAAATAGGTCCAGACAGTTGTTTTTTTATTTATTTTATTTTTATTTATTTTAGTTTAGTTAGTTTAGTTTAGCTTCTTTATTTATACCGTGGTCCGATCCCTGAGGTAACTGGGCGCCAGAGACGTAGAGCAAATGTTATATGTTACATGCATATATCAAAAGTATACAAGAAGAACAACAACAACGAAAAGTGCGAGTGACCGGGGTTACATGGTGGTCACTGGTTAGAGAAAAAGTGCTGCAATACAGAGTTGTTAAGTGTTACAGAATGAAATGCAGTGAAAATAAGCAGGCAGAGTAGTTTGGTGCAAATTAGTCTGACGTTAGCAACTCTTATCAGTGAGCCAGGTCTTAACTTTGGCTCTGAAGGTCCAGAATGAGAGTTGCATTCTGAGGTTGAGGGGTAGGGCATTCCACTGTTTGGCGGCTAGGACAGGGAAGCTTGTTCCACCAGTTTAAGATTGAATTTGGGAATGGTGAGGCAGTGCGAATACATAGTTCTGGTTGGTCTAGCTGTTTGGTGTTTGTTGAATTTAACTGCCAAGTACTTGGGTGCAGAGTTCGTTAGCCACTTTTGTGGGATGACAATTCACCGAAGGTTGATTCTGTCTCGTAAAGGGAGCCGGAGGGCATCCTGTCTGAAGGTAGTGATGTGAGTGGATCAGGGTATGCTCAATGCCGATTTTAAGGCATTGTTTTGGAGAACTTGAGTTTATTAAGGTTACGTTCAGAGGTGCTAGGAAGAGGGTATTACAGTAGTCGATTTTGGATTGCACTAGTGCCCTAGCTACAACTATTGGGTGAGAGAATGACTTGGAAGCATTGATCAACTTATTGGTGTAGGTAGTTGAGGATGCAGTGGCATTCACTTGCTTTTGAGTGAGAGTGTGAAGTCTAAGCAGACCCCCAAGGTTTTGATTTCTTTGGCCACTTTGATCAAGTTTCCAACAATGTTGATGAATGCATATCGAGGGTCTAATTTGTTTAGTCGTAGTTGGGATCCGACAAGCAGGAGCTCAGTTTTCTCATCATTGAGACATACGCTGCGGTCTGCCATCCACACCTGGATCTCCAAGTATTCATCATTAATCTGTTTTGAGCCTCTTCATAGCACCCTGACAGCGTAATGAGAACCTGGGTATCATCAGCATAATTTGTGTATGTGACACCCAGGTTGTCAAGACGGTGGAGTAGGAGCTTTGTGAATATATTGTATAGCGTTGACGATACGCACGATCCTTGAGGGACACCGCAATAGATGGGAATAAGGTCAGCTGAGGCCGCAGGCGCGAAGACCCTAGTGTTTGTTTGTTTATTTATTTATTGTGCGCGCCGGACCCAAAGGTATCAGGGCGCAGGAGAAAAGAGTACGTACAGCTTAATTACAGATGTACAGATGTGGTGCGATTGGATAGGAATGATTGTATCCAGGCGGATGCATAGCTAGAGATGGCAGCTGCTGTCACCAGATGCTCTGTGAGGATCCGGTGGTCAACAAGATCAAAAGATGCCTATGGGTCTAGCAGCAGGAGCATGGCCAGTTTACCATTCTCCTTAACCTCATCCATTTGGATTTTAATGTCTAGAAGGGCTGTTCCCATTCCATGCCTTGGCCTAAAGCCTGATTGTCTGAGGCCCAGTAGGTTGTTGTCCTCCAGGTGTTTCTGGATTTGTAAATAGGCCACTCTATCTAAAATCTTTAGGATGTAAGGAGCGGTGGTGATGGCCTGTAGTTAGTAGGATTGTTAGAGTCTAGGTTGCTTTTTTTTAAAGAGGGGCATGGCCCAAGCCTCCTTAAGGCTATTGGCAGTTATGAAGGGGGCCAAGTCCTTGGCGCCTTCGGAATGATTGTGGCTGGGCATAGATACCCTTGGCATTTGGAAGGTTTGAGGCCTTTATTTTCTACTTCTTTGGGTGAGACCGGCACGATGGAGAAGTGTGGGCATACAAGGGTCCTGTGGTTAGGAGGTGGGGAGGTATTGGCATTCTTGGCCAGGCTGTTCTTTTATTGCTCAATTTTGGATTGGAGCAAGTCAATTTTGTCTGTAAGAGCTTTTTGTATTTTTGCGCACCAGTCTGCGTCTTTCACACAAGCTTCCGAAGGAGTGGATGGTGACTCAAGTTCCCTAAGGATATTGATGAGCTCCTTAGTCCTAGATTTAGCAAAGAGGATAGCTGATTTGTAGGCAGAGGCGGCTGAAGTGAAGAACGCTTTATTGGTGGAGTTGGGCGTTTTTCCCCCAAGTGGCTTCTGTCGCTCCTTTGGCATTCCGGAGGATTTTCAGTGTTCAGTTCAGGGGTAAACCTGGGCTATTGGTTTAGCTTTAGTTAGTTTAATGGGAGCTATGCTGTCTACTGCTGCTTCCAGTGTTTTGTTGTAGAGGTCGACTAGCTTATTTGCATCCAAGTATGTGTAGTTGGCCGGGTCTAAGATATTATGGATTAGTGGGCGTAAGCTTTGCAGCGCTATGTTACGGTTGTTTCTGGCAAGGGTTTGCAGAGAGATGGCAGGATTAGGGTTGGCAGGTGCATTCCCCTGGATGGAGAAGGAGATGGAGTGGTGGTCGGACCAAGAAGTAGACTCACAAGCAGTAGACTTATTTTGGAGGATGGTGGTAGAGCAGTTGTAGTCTACCAGCCAATCCAATGTTCTGCCTTTATTATGTGTCAGTGCTGTGACGCAGTGGTTGAAGCCGAGCTGGAAGTTGGAGTTTTCCAACGATAAGGCATTTGGGTCATTCGGATCATGGAGTCCTAAGTTAAAGGCACCAAGCAGGAGGATTTGAGATCCTGGTTTGGCGTTGTTGGTTAGGAGGTCAGTAATGTCTTCCTCGAAGGATGAGATGTGACATGGGGGCCTGTAGATAAGGTTCATAAAAATTGTTTGGGATGCGGAGAGTGGGATCTTGACTGTCAGTAGTTCTGTAGATGGGAGGCTGGCAGACGGGGTGGCTCTAAAGCCTAAGGATGTTTTAGCAATTAATGCTACTCCGCCTCCTTTGCCTTCATCTCTGTCTTTCCTTATTATTGAGTAGCCATCTGGGATGGCTAGAGATAGTGCAATACCTGCTGCCTGGTGCACCCAGGTTTCAGTAATGGCCAGGAAGTGTAAGTCGTTGGATGAGATAAGGTCTGCAATGTCAAGCGCATGGGCGACCATAGACCGAGCATTAATTATAGCGCCTTTGATTGTAGGGAATTTAGCTATGCTAATAGTTGCTTTTGAAATCTTAGCTGTGTCAGGGGTTGGGCTGGCTGGTAAATGGGTTGGGGGTCTCTTCTCATAAGTGTCGAACGGAGACGGAGACGGGAACAGAGTCTCAGGTTTCTGTCCTTTAATGGACATGGGATCCAGGGTGTGGGCGGTGAGGCAGATCGGTGGATCCATTCTGTAGGGCTAAGAGAAGGACTGGGCAAGGAGTCCAATTTAAGGTTGTTGCGAACTGCAGCCACTCTGTGAGGGTAGGGTGGTTGTGGCGCAGGGGGTGGTTGCAGCCTGGGAAGGAAGTAGGACGGGGGGATTGAGTTAAATAATGGGAGGATAGTTGCCATAGTTAGAGTGGTTCTGCAGAAGGTGGCCATGAAGGCAAGGTCTTAATAGAATAGCAGGTGAGTGGGTTAAGCATACTAGGGCGACTGGTGCTAAGGATAGTTCACTCAGGTACAAAGAGTTCACCAAGGTTCGCTTTAAGGTACAGTAGTCTAGTTCACTTAAGGTACAGTAGGCTAGTTCACTTAAGGTACAATGGGCTAGATCACTAAGGGCAGTAGGCTGATTCACTTTGAAAACAGCAAGCTAGTTCTCTATGGAATAGTAGGCTAGTTCACTTTAAAACAGTAGGCTAGTTCACTTTGAAAACAGTAGGCTGTTTCACTTTAAAAAAGGTAGGCTAGTTTACTTTGGGTACTGTAGGCTAGTTCACTATGAAAGCAGTAGGCTAGTTCGCTATTAAAACAGTAGGCTACTTCACTATGAAAGCAGTAGGCTAGTTCACTTTGGGTACTGTATGCTAGTTCACTTTGGGTACTATAGGCCAATACACTTTGAAAACAATATGCTAGTTCACTTTGGGTACAGTAGGTTAGTTCACTTTGGGAGCAGTAAGCTCTACATCTAGTGCCATCTAGATAAACGTATTGTGGAAAGGCGTGGTAGATAGTTAATTTTTCAAGCCTCTAACATGTTCATAATGCGAGTGACTACAGACTCGACCTCGTAGTGCTGATGGGAGGCGACAGTGCAAGCTACGTGTACTGGAAAGTTTTTAGCAATTGCAGGAGATACCATTAGATAGTGAACAGTGATTAGTGTTACACATGATATTTTAAATAGGTTCCAGTGTAGATCACTCAAAACAACATAACAGTGGATGATAATTACACAGGTACAAATAACAACGTGGTGGGAGCAGCGCGTGGTAATCAATAAGGCAGTAAACAATGTATATCTAGCAGTTGATGTTTCATACATAGTGAAGACCTCATGGCGTGGGTAGCCGTATTGTCAGTGTAGCGAGGCTTGTGCGCTTACTGGGTGGGGGCACTAAAGAAGCAATTACCATTTACACGTGGCGTAGCGGTGAACTAGGCTAATTAAACGAATATGATTAGGGTTTGGAAGGGAGAAATAATAGGACAGGCATGCCGTGCCTTCGTGGTATGACTCTGAGGGGAGGCCACAACGGTAGGAGTTGCATGAATATAACTGCATGGCCAGTTGGCTATCTGAGCTGACTGGCAATAGCGGTTATTGCTGGGAGTATGCTAACGGGCACATGGTAGATTGCACAGAATAATAATGTTATGGCAATGTTTTGGCAGTTTACCGTGTGAAGCTGTAAGTCCGAAGGATCTTCTTGAGGATATGGTGCAAATGGACACTCGTTCAGCGGCACATCGTTAACAATTTTATTGTTAATTCATAACACGCTTAATACCAACAATCGGTTTCTAAGCGCGGGATCAGGATTCAAACCTGTCTTACGCTGTGCTGCCTTGCTTCTAAGACAACCGCGTTGCCCCTGAGCTATCCTTCCCAGAGGTCGAAGTGGTCGGGAGCGGTGCTCCCATACTTTTTATTTTTAAGTTTCACAGTTCCTATACTTTTATTTTAAAAAGAAACCGTTCCGAAATAAAAGTGTAGGAAGAAGTTGAAACTTGCACTTCAGCGCACTGCACTGCACATTCCCATAAATAGCAGGTGTGTTTGTTTGGGTGTTTGGATTGTGTGTGGGAGGGGGCACAGGGATGGGGTTTGTGGGGAGCGGGACAGACCAGCAGATTACATAGCTCCACTACTTCTTTTCGTACACTTCGACCACTGATCCTTCCTCCCCAAGCTATCCTTCCTTTCTGAGCTTTGGATGGGTTAGGATCTCTGAAATCAATGACCATATTACCTGCTGTTCCAAGATACTGTGCAATGTACATGTAGTGAAACTCAGTAAGTCTCCTCTAAATCTTCGATTTTATAGTTTAAAGCTAGGACATTTAATGGGCGAGACAGAGCCTCCTCTCACCCTCCTTCTTAAATGGTATGTTCATGTTCCTATGGATTAAGCGAGAGTGAGAACTAGAGGAACAGAGCGTGGGCAACAACGAGAGAAAGAGTGAGAGAAGGTCTTCAGACCTTGCGCCTGTGCATGGCCCCAGACTGTTCTGGAGTCAGGGGAGGGCTAATAGGGCTGAGACATCAACTCCTGCATAGTTGATGAGTGAAACTCATTAGATCTGCAGCAGGCAATGTTCCATCCAAATTGGAGGGTGCGCCAGCATTGCAGTAAGGGTTCCTTCTTGAGGCTATCTCAGCAGGTTTGTTCCATGCCTGGGTCACTGCTGACTAGACCTATCAGGAAATAGGAGGCCATGGTGGTGTGGGCAGAATGGGAGAAATTGGGCAACTGCACAATGTGGAAAATTCTACTGTCCGCAATTTGGGCATGCAAGAAATGGAGATGTGTGTCTAACAATGTGGAACATGTGCTGGGCATGTGGAACTATGCATTTCTGGTGCTAAGCAAGTGAAACTAACAGTACATAATATTAGTGTTAAATAAAGCACAAACATTGGACGATCAAAAGTACGACAAAGTGATGACAAGCATTGACAGTGCCAACAGTTTGGGTTTTTGTGTAGGCATGGGAAAGGCACTTGCCAGACACCGCCGTAGTGGTATTAACTGGCCATTGATGGTAGCCGGTGCAAAATGCTGCGGGCACCTGGGCATTTAATAGCAATGCCTGGCAAATGCCTAATACTTACACCAAGTCAAAACTGTTGGCTTTTCCATTGCTTGTTTTTAACAGGACTTCAGCGATGGACAGAGTGCTTATACATTCATGGCTGAAGGCATAACTGGTTTAGACATGTTTATTACACTAGTATCATGTTTATAGCTCCAATTAAGTCATTAACTCTCAGATGACTGTTTTTAAAAAACACTGGCATGCATTTTGAGTGCAAGGTTTGATGGTAAGGCTTGAAGAAAGCAATCACAATGAGTTTGCATGAGGAGGTGTTTTGAGCCGTGGAGAGGGAGGAAATGGGTGGGAATGGCCATAGGGATCACATGGCCATGGGAAGTGAATGAGTGGCCAAATAACCAAACACCTTCAAGCTGTGTGTCCCTCCTCATATGCCATTTCTCCCAATCTGTGCCATAATGGAATACTTTTGGCTTAAAGGTGGATCAGCCCCCAATCGCCCAAACTAAACATTGGCACCACTGTACACATTAGGAAGAAAAGATCATGGAGTTGCATGGAGGAAATAGAGGGGTGCAGGCTCAATTTGATATTAAGGCGCTGTGGAAAAATACAGATAGTAGGTTGTTTTATGCATGATTTGTCTTCAAACTGCCCCCTCACCATTTTCTATTCTAGGTTGAAGCCCACAAATCATACATGTGTTCCAATTCAGCCTTTATATAGTGCTGTTTAACATTTCAGAATATTTATTTAAGAATGGTAGAATAAAATGCTCTCAGCCCCATGGGTACATTTAATTCTCTAAGCACAGGCCCTTGGCCTTGCACAATTTCTATTTTAGTACAGGAACTGTTGAAATGACAATGTTTAGGTTTAAAATGTGTACTTTGTACACACTACTAGTGTTTTCAAAATCCTACATTTTAGAAATGTCACTGCGATTTAAAAGGCCGCGTGTTGCATGCTTTCGCAACAGTATGTGAGAATGCAGCCTTGTATATGGTGTGTTGCAAAGTTGAAGATGCACGAGGCCATTTCTAAATAAATTCCAAGCCTCTTTTCGTTATTTTTCAGGCTCTCAGTTACCCAGAGTCAGCAGAAAGGCAGGTGCCATAGAAACATACACAGATGTCTTTCATTGGTTTAAAAATTATTAAATATATAGACTATTTTTAAAATTCGCTATAGTTTGCCGTCAAACTGCCCCCCACCATTTTCGCTGTAACTACAGTTGAAGCCTTGTCATTGGTGTTGTGGCCCAAAAATCATGCATTTGTGCCAATTCAACCTTGATAATAATATATAGTTTTTAAACTTTTAAGAAGGGGCAGGAGAAAAACAGTTTCAGTAAAAGAATGAGGTACGGTTCATTGGGCAAAGGGGTTTTAAAATAATGTTAAAATAAAATACATTGCTACAGGGTAGTGGCGATGAATTAGAGGGAGAGGGCGAGTCATGGATGTCAGGGAGCCAGCAAAAGGTAAAGCATTTTAATCATAATAAAACTTTGAAGTTCCAAACTTTAACTAAATGCCTGTAGTCCAATACATGTTACTGGACTTGCACAGTGTCTGACATCAGCGGTTACTTGGCAAGTGAAGCTAGCAATAGAAGATAGTGCACATTGGTGTGAGGAACCGACGCAGGGACCGGGACAGATCAGTGGCCTATAGCCACACTACTGGGCAGGTGACACTGTCATAACCTGTGTTACTGGCAAGTATATGATAACCATATTATACCAAAAGGAGGTGTGCCCCCTTCATCGTGGACCTGGGGAAAATGAGGAATCAAAAGACCAAGGCAAGTAGTCACACGGAAGGACAAGCACATTTAATGCATATACGAAAGACTCTTGTTGGTGAAGGAGAGGGTAAGCTCTGTCAGTGATAATCGTTATAGATTCATATTTTATTGATATAATACACACAGTTTCATAAAAATAGACGAAGTATTCATCCTAAAATGTATACAAACATCTGGTAGTTCTAAAAACTTTCCAATTTAATATTGCATGAATAAGCAATGTATAGTTTCTTTTATATATAAGAGAGGTTTTCCTATGTGCGTGATCTTCAAAAATGGGTCTAACTTGCCATCATCACAGCTAGCCAACTTCCTATATTATACCTATTTTTCATAAGGTCGTAGCTATACTTCTCTCTGGTTGTTGATAAAGTGCTGACTCAGTGCTGAGTGTCTGATGATAACCAACATAATGCTGAATAATGGAAACTCGCTTTGGGCATGGGGAAATGAGCAATACCTGTAACTGGCATGTAGAACTGCCAATGTGTATTACCACGTATGCATAAAATGCCATGACCTATTACCGCAATTTGAAAATAGGCTCGATAGGGGTTAGGCCTTAGATAGGGAACCATTGGGACCACTTTCTAGATTTCATGTAAGAACAATGCCCTTGCCTCCAGCCTCCTCTTTAGGTGGGTTTTGATAGCCTCACTGGTCTGGGTGCTGGCATCAACTATAAGGGTTCTCTGTTCCTCCTGAAAGTCTCCTAGTCATGGGGGTCTAGTGGATTCACTCCTCAGCAGGACTTGCTCCTGGTTGTAATCTATCTGGGGGGTTCTGAGACTACTGTGCACAGCTAATTGTCCCTTTCTTAGTTCAGGGGATCCTTGTGGGCGACTTCCCAGCATTTTTCATTGCAGGAGATGCCGGTCATTATATTACAAGTCTCGGCGGATAACAATATTTCCTCTATGCCACTGTAGACTACAGAGAATGATACACAGGTGGAGGTGGGGGTAGTTCATGCTATAGGACATGTGCATACCGTAAGTCTCCTTGAGCTCATGCATTGACGTGTCCCTTGATCTCACAAGAGTTCTCAGTCCACACCAGGCAGGTCCGCCATGCAGGTGATTGGAGGGTCCTTTGAAGGAGGGATGTAAAAGGGGTTCTCATTAACTGTACTTTGCTCTGCAATTGACCTGGTGTGTGTTCTCCCTCTGTTCAGCTGTCTCTGTACTGAGAGATTAGTTGCTAATCATATCCACCTGCTTCAGCTCCCTTGTGAGATTTCTTGCTTTTTGACCATGCTGGCTAACAGTTGCTACTTATTCTCTGACTGAAAAACCGGCACGTGGGACTCGGCATCACACAGTCGTTCTGAAGACAACAGTATTGTAGTTATGACCCTTGGCCCAGGCTATACCTGCAAATGGGCAAGTGAAATGATAAGAGTGTGGGGTGTGGTATCATTATTCATGAGAAGTGGAAATGGTAATTTCTCTTACTGGGCACTTTAAAACTGGCAAATAAATTCACTGGGCATCTGGAAATTACACATACCCATTAATGGCCATGTAAACCTACCATAACCTCTTACTGGGATAGTTGGGCCCCACACTATAATTGTTAAGAAAGGACTACTACAGTGCAGGAGTACAGGGATGGGTAGACAGACCCTACTTAGCATTAAAGCAAGGAAAGGGCTGGCCCATTTCTTTAAGTGGTCTTATAACTTAGGCTCATTTATTGGGTACCATGGCCTACACAGGCTGGCACCTTACTCACTTTGAAGCTAAGCAGGTTCTGTCCTGGTTACTGCATGGATGGGAGACCTGGATGACATTCATCACATTGGACATGGCTTTTCCGCCATGGCCAGTGATTTTTCACACTGACATCACTATAGCTGTAAAAATGTATATATTTTTTTACACTTTCACCATGGGTAATGAACTTCACATACCCTAACATATCTGCAGACCTTTATAGCTGCGAATATCAGCAAAATATCTGGAAAAAATGCTTTCCTCCCCCTCCCAAATGCTCACCAAGTGCCCCCTTCATCTGTACCAACTCCCCTCATTCCCCAGATGGCCCCCTCACCTCCCGTGCTCTCTCCCTATCTCCCACAACACACATTGTTTCTGTGACGCACTTTGCTTTTAGATATCGGCTATTCGAGGATGTAGCCACGGCTACAGTAAACTGTGTGTTGCAAACTCAGTCCCTAGACCCCATCAAAATCCTACATTTCTCTTGGTGCTCTCTAGCCACTGCCCCCACCCACCTCTAGCCTGCAAATAGCTTTTTTCCTGTATTTAATGTTCCCATATCCTCGGCAAAAACCTTGAATATCTCTCGCAATGAGAGAAAAACAAGATGGTGGTTGCTTCATTTCTAAAAAAAAAACTGGTTTCGGGTAAATCCCTGAGATACAGATATCTATTTTTGAAAAGGGGCCACCAACTCAAAAATAATATTTAAATAACTACTGCATGGATTAACCCCAAACCACGCATGGATTGCGAATCAATGCTTTATGTCCAAGTTGTTTCAGACCAGGTTAAAATCCGTCCAGCGGTTTGGGCTGGGCACTTTGGCAAGAATCGCCCTTGTTTGTCTATGTGAAAATTAATGGGAAGTAGGGTGCAGTTTTGGGGAAAAAAATGTTTTGTCTTCTTAATAACTTTTTTAATTTTTTAACAAATCTTTATGAAACTTTGCAGTCTTAGGGAGTAGGGGTGGGAGTCCTTAATCACTTTCAAAATTTAGGTCAAATACGTTACTCAAATCAAAAGTTATTAATGATAGAATGCTGAGGGTTTCCTAACCGAGTCTGACTCACCTTAACTACAGGACGGCTATTGTCACCCTATAATATATATTTCAGGGACTGCGGTAGCGTGCCTGTAGTTATGCTTCAGTTGCTCACCTCATAGAAAGAGCACTTATTAGGCAGCTTATTTCTTTGGCACCGTTCAACGAAGCCTCACCAAACTTTGCAAAAAGTATATGGCCACCTCGGAATGATTATTCGAAGTTTGGTTTGGTGTTGTCCAATGGGACAACGTTATATGGGAGTACCAACATTTTCTCATAGACACAATGGATATAATGTTTTGCTCATGCCTACAGCCCAAACTGCTGGACGGAGATACATCAAACATGCATGAGGAGTGATGACATGCTTTTGCAAATTTGGTGTGAATCCATCCTGTTGTTTTTTTTTAAAATGGCCAAAAAGTTTGAAAAAGAAATAAGTGATATCTGGGTCTGGTCCGTGAACTCATTTCCTGATTCGGAGTCCGCGGACATCCCCTACACCAATCAGAGAGCAGCACAATGTTTGCGGACATCAAAGGTGCCCGCTGATTGGCAATTAAAAGTGTGAGGTGCATCAAAACCTTTTAAATGGACGCATGGTTGGATTTGCGAACAGTGCCCATTGTGGTAAAAACAGATAAAAAAACACAACATTGCACTTGTCAAACAAATTATACTATCTCTGGGGAGGTGAAGGGTTATGATGACGGGATGGAATATGACTATAAAAAGCAAAACAAATCGGGTGTTTTTTCATCTCCGAAGTACACGAACATCTTGGATGTTCGGTAACATCCATGCATATTTTAGCATTACAGGGTCAGTGAAAAGCAGTTTTCGGATGGCTTAT
This sequence comes from Ambystoma mexicanum, assembly GCF_040938575.1. Taxonomy (NCBI): domain Eukaryota; kingdom Metazoa; phylum Chordata; class Amphibia; order Caudata; family Ambystomatidae; genus Ambystoma; species Ambystoma mexicanum. Next base: position 336,381,156 of record NC_090935.1, read on the forward strand.
AACTGTGACACCACTTAATGAAACTGCATGAAATGTTGCAATATCATTTTAGACGTGTCCCTGAATGGTTCTGCAAAGTCTGTTGCTGTTTTGTCAAGATGCTGGAAATGCATCGGTGGGACAGGGCCTCCGTATCCTTTACTGCTTTTTATCGTGTGTTCTGTCGTGTTTTCCGTGCAGGAGTTCATGTGGGACTCCTGGCGGTGCAGCTCTCTCTCTTTTGGTTTGGTGAATGGACCCGTGGGATACCCTTATGGCACCCATGGGTGGGGGTACAACCCTGTGCCCCTAGTGTATGTTTTTGGGCACCTGTGGGTGGCCCACAGAGCAGGGTATGGGCTGGTGGCAGCTACATGCTGGATTTGACAGGTGCGCGGAGTATCCTCCATTTTGGGATACCCAGGCTCTGCCATTGGGATCAGTTGATTCCTGATGGAAAACAAGATGGCCCCGGTGGCCTCTTGCTTTCTATTACCCATTACCTTGTTTTCCAAAAGTCCTGGGAAGCCCTGACTCTGTCCCTTCCCCCTGACTGGCTGTTGGATGGAAATGCCATATATGGTGTTGTTGTGAAGGCCTGGCCAGACTAGCTGGAGCCTTCCCGGTGATGTATGTTGTGGGTACCTCCTGTGGGTGGGACCCGGGTGAATAGAGTATGAATGTAGCTTTGAGTGTTGAATGGCTCGGTACTTGTCCCAATACACATAACTTGTTGTGAGTGTCTGGAGAGAAGTGAATGGCCTGAATACCTTGAGTGCCTGATTGGCTGCCTGCCTGCATGAATGCCCGTAGTCGTGATTGGATGCTTGAGTGTGACCCAGCGGAATGAATGGGAGATCAACAGTATATCTGGGGACCTCTCACTGCTAGGAATCGTGTTCAGAAGCTGAAGTCCACTACGACAAGTAACTGGAGTAAATGACGCTTGACCTTGAAGCCCTGCTGGATGAGAAGAATTGCTGTTGCTCTCCTTCACAATCTGAAAGCTGCTGTGCCTCCAAGGACTGACCCAGAGAGGACCTTGTAAGGCGCCCTCTTCCCGAGCTACGAGGGACCATCATGCACAGCTGATCTTTGCCAACGCTACCTGGTAGACAGACCTTCGACAGGCTGCCGACCCGATATGGGGACTGCTGCGGAACTCCTAGGAGAAGCACTCGGACTGTTGTCCGCCACTGTCGATGACCGCCGTCGCCGACCGGAGCCGCCGTGCTCCCGTTTGCCTAAGAACTTCAATTGATCATCGGACGCTCTCGCCTGCATCGTCATCCGCTTGTCTCCCGCTGGAGAAGGCCCGACCGTCAACGCGCTGAGGAACATCCACCGGAGGGTTTCCCGCCACCTAAAGACCACAGAGACGCCAACGACTCGACGCCCTTGCTGGGCCACAGTTCTTCATCATCTCTTTGCGGTCCGGAACTATCATCACCGAGGTGCCCCGCACGCCTCTTCCTTGCAGGATGCCAACGCACTGTCGTCGACGAGCACCGCTAGGAACGAAAATGCCACTTCACGGCCGTAGTTCAACCTGTTCACCGTCGGACGTTCGACGACCTGTGACTCCCGCCTTAAAGGGAGGGCACTCAAGAAGGGCTGGCGATTCCCCGACACCGAACGCCGAGTTCCTCGACACCTCCCGACGATCCGTGGCCCCTGCCTTAAAGGGAGTCACTCAAGAAGGATTGGTCAACGCATCGTCGGTGAACTCTACTCCACCAGGTACATTGGGGGGGTAAAACCTTAATAGGAGGAAGTAAGACTATTGAACATATGGACTGGGCTTGTGCTATACATCTTTATTTACAGGTTGCCCAGGTGGGGGGATCTTCACACAGAACTGTGTCTAGGTAACAGGGCCAGCATTCTGCCTAGTGTTCCAACCATCTTACGTTCCTGCCTATCTCTATTGCTGGTTTCCTTGTTATCAATCTGTGTGACATTTTAACCATACAGTTGATGCCCTTTAATGTGATTCGATAACATTAGTGGTACCACTTTAGAATTGTATATATTTATCATTATTGACTTCCGAGTACAAAGTGCGTTATTGTGATCGTGTACATACCCTTGAATATTAATTATATAAAGACTGTGTTTTCAGTAATACAGTGTGTGGACTTTCCTTTGTGGGGCTTCGGGGACTGCACTGTACTTAGGAACAAGCCTGCATCACCTCCTAGGCCTTGATTGCTTGACCACGTACCAATAATAGAGAATCTTGGCTGTGGTCATCTGTGCCTCTCCTCTACCATATAGAGAGCGGAAGTACAGACACCCCCTACCAGTCTTTACAGGGTCCCAACATTTTTGAAAGGTTTATCAATTTGTTGCCATGTGATAAATCTTCACAAAGGTTTGCAAACAGATTTTAGACCCAGATTTGAATGTCTTCCCACTGTTTGGTGGGATTTTGTAAAGAGGGGGCAAAAATAGAGGCGGGAAATCAACATCTTTAGATGGCTTATAACTTTGTTGCTGTTTGATCAATCTGCACAAATGTTTTCTGAAAGATTATAGACCCAACCTTAAATGTTGGCACAATTTCTCCATGGATTTTGTCAAGTGGGGACTAAGTTATACGACTATTTTATGTACAGACATTTTGACACTTTTCAGAAAATAAAACATGGACGGATTTGCAGCAAATTCGTGCAAGTAGCATTGACAAGGACCCAAAAGCATGGTTTTGCAAATGTGTCCATATTTTTTTTTTTAAAAGTGTCATAATGTAGGTACAAACAATAGTGATATATCTTTGGTGACTGAGGTATAGCCAGTGGCCATAGGAGGTGGCCAGATTATCCGGGTCATGGCCTAAGACCATCACCATGATGGACCGGCAATGGGGTTAAAGTGGACATGGCCACCAGGGACCGACTATGTGGTAAAACCTTGTGAAATTGGGATAGGTTTGAAAGGGAAAAGAAATTCTACTCATGGCTACAGCCCGAAGTGCTGAATAGGATTGCAGCAAACATTTGTGAGGAGAAAAGGACTTCAAAGCATGGGATGGAAATCTGCCCTGTGTTTTATTTTTTCTAAAGTGTCAAAATGTAAGTACAAACATTTGTGATATAACTCTGACACCTGGGCAATCAGCCTGACACTGAGCAAGGACAAATGTGTACTCTGATTTGCTTATTGGGTGTGCAGCATGGCCGAAGCCCAAGGTTTGCTGAGAACAAATGTTCAGCTTGCGGCTACAACCTGAAGCGCTGGACTGGATTACAACAAACCTGCGTGAGCAGCATCAGCAAGGACCTGAAAGCATGCTTTGCAAATCTGTCTTTTTTTTTTATTTTCCAAATTGTCACAATGTAAGTACAAAAAAATTGTGATATAACTTTGCTGTCGGCAAGGACGAATGCCTACTCTGATTTACTTATTGGGGCATGCGGCATGTCCAAAGTCCTAGAAAATAAGTGCTCACTGTGGCTGCAGCTCGAAGTGATGGACGGGATTGCAGCAAACTTGCGCGAGGAGAATCAGCAAGGACCTGAAAGCATGCTTTTGCAAATGTCCTGTGTTTTACTTTTTTGAAAGTGTCAAAAGTAAGTACAAAAAATAATGATATAACTTTGCTGCCTGGACAGTGGGACTGGCCTTCAGCAATGACAAATGTCTCCTCTGATTTGCCTATTGGGGTATGCAGCATGGCCGAAGCCCATGCCCCACAGACAGTGAAGACTGGCCATGACTGCAAACCATGAGCACTGGCCATTGGTCACTTTATGAGGGTATAGTGGACACTGAACTAGGATTCAGGGTAGGTGTAGTGAATAACATGGGTGGTTTGTGGGGTTGGTGTCATGGTCAAGCCTGCCATTCCCTAGGCAATTCAACCATGACTTGAATCCCCAGCATGCGCTGCGGAGAATGACACAAATCAGTGTGCGTTGCAAAAAATATTTTGTTGAAGAGGTTTACAGTTCTTTCATATATTTTAAAAGACGAATTATTAATAACGTATATACAGTGATGTAATATCATGACACATTTTCACTCATAAAAACCTGTGAAACTCAGAAAAAACTTTGTTAAATGGACAATATGGTTAAGTTGCACTAATAAAAACCTATGAAATTCAGTGAAATAACATTGTTAAAGGGACATTATGGTTATAAGTAACCAGATGAGTGCATTCTTTATACAGTACATCTTGTTACCAACATTATAAACACAAAGGAATGTTTCAGTCTTACTGCGCCGACACAAAATGATGCTACACACTGCTACAAATGCAGATTTATTATAGTCTGAAACAGCCTGACACGTGTTAAGAGTATGCCGCAACAGCGACGCAATTGATTAAATGAGATACTTTCTCCAGAAGCTAAAGCAATTGTTCAACAACCTTAAGCCTCAGATGAAGAGCAAGGACTGCTCGAAACACGTGTCAGGCTGTTTCAGACCATAATAAATCTGCAATTGTAGCAGTGTGTAGCATCATTTTTTGTCAGCGCAGTAAGACTGGAACCTTCCTTTTGCTTTGATATTACGGTGGTTTACCTGGGCAAGGTACCCACAAATCCCAGTCCACTGCAGCCTACTGTTCTACTTTTGGTTTACTTTGCTCATACCCTTTTACAGTAAACATTATAAACACAACTCCTTGTAGGTACATTTCATCAAAATTAATTTCATACGTGATGTCATCAATGACATGGGTGATGTCATCTTTGATGTCCTGGAGATTAGTCTTAGCAGGGCATGGTGGTGGCGTGAGTTATGGTTGGTTAACTTACCATAACAGGTCAATTTCTGGGGGGTTTCGCTTTTACTTAGTTAGTACAACTTAACCATAGCATCCTTTACATCCTTTTCACAACAATTTTTCACTGAAATATATATATATATACCAAGAAAGTTATGGTGGGTTTAAAAAGGTTTGGAAAAAAACCCTTTCACCTGAAATCTGAAAGTGGGAAAATGCATTTGAGCCAGTCACACACTCCACAGTGCCTCTAGTAGCCATCACTGGAAGTTCACCTCCAGTTCTGAACCATAACAGGGGCTGGTAAACAAAGGTAATTCATAGAATTTCGCGCACAAGTGGCACACGCGGCTGGCGCACAGTGTGCACGTGCGAATGTCTGCACCAGCCGCGTGCGCTAAAATCTATTTCCGCGCACTGTGTATTCATGGATTTTAGCCTCCAAAACCAGCCGTGGCGCAGAGTGGTGCAGCGACCCTGCAGCAGCGCCAGTTACGCCCCCAAGAAAGCCCTCGCGCAAGGAAAAGCCATCAAAATCCCCAATCCAGGGCAAAGGGCTGCGCTATCCCTGGACCAGTTTACAGGGCTGCCAAACAGCAAACGGCAAGCGGGAAACGTGTATTACTGGGGTTCGCGTGAAGTTTCACACGCAATAGGCCCTGTGCGAGCAGGGTACGTGTATAACTGGGGTTCGCGTGAAGTCTCACACGCGACTGGATCCGGGTATGTGTATTTCGGAGGTGCGAGGGAAGTTTCACACGCGATTGGCCCTGTGCGAGTGGGGTACGTGTGTAACTGGGGTTCGCGGGAAGTTTCACACGCGATTGGAGCAGGGTACGTGTATTACGGGGGTTCGCGGGAAGTTTCACAAGCGAAAGGGCCTGTGCGAGTGGGGTGCGTGTGTAACTGGGGCTCGTGGGAAGTTTCACACGCGATTGGATCCGGGTACGTGAACTTTGAGGGTTCGTGGGAAGTTTCACATGCGATTGGAGCAGGGTACGTGTATAACTGGGGTTTGCGTGAAGTTTCACACGCGAAAGGGCCTGTGCGAGTGGGGTACGTGTATAACTGGGGTTCGCGTGAAGTCTCACACGCGATTGGATCCGGGTACGTGTATTTGGGGGGTGCGCAGGAAATTTCACACGCTAAAGGGCCTGTGCGAGTGGGGTACGTGTATCACTGGGGTTCGTTGGAAGTTTCACACGCGATTGGCCCTGTGCGAGTGGGGTACGTCTATTCCTGGGTGCACTGGAAGTTTCACACGTGATTTGAGCAGGGTACGTGTATTCCTGGGGTGTGCGGGAAGTTTCACATGCGATTGGCCCTGTGCGAGTGGGGAATGTGTATTCCTGGGGTGCGTGGGAAGTTTCAGACGTGATTTTGCTGTCAGAGTGGTGTACTGAATTTCGGGGGTGCGCTGGGAGTCCTACAAGTGAATTGGCAGTGTGGGTCCTCCCAGGTGTTCCCTCTACACCCTCCACGGTCCCTGCAGGCAGCCCACACCACAGGGGACTACCCTGCACCCCTGGTCATGTCCCGCAGGCAGCCCATTTACCATGGGCCTGGCCCCCAGCCAAGCCACATGTCAGCTTGCACTATTGATCACCCACTCATGTCCCCCAGCACCCCCACCCCCAGCAGACAGGGGCACCTGCCAGCAGGCCCCCACTCATGTCCCACTAATGTCCCTTTGCACCACCACCCCCCAGCAGTCAGGGGCACCTGCCAGCATGTCCCCACTCATGTCCCCCTGCACCCCCACCCCCCAGCAGTCAGGGGCACCTGCCAGCAGGCCCCCACTCATGTCCCACTCATGTCCCTTTGCACCACCACCCCCAGCAGTCAGGGGCACCTGCCAGAAGGCCCCCACTCATGTCCCTTTGCACCCCCACCCCCCAGCTGTCAGGGGCACCTGCCAGCAGGCCCCCACTCATGTCCCACTCATGCCCCCCACACAAAATAAAGATGCACAATCATGGCCCACTTCTACACCAAAACATACCACATCACGCCACCCCATTCTTGAGACGCAATGATTTCCCAATCCACCCCACACTGACATGCCTATCTCAAGACACAAACCAAAACTCAACTATGTACATCAACACATGTCCATCACACACATACACTGGTTGGCATTGCTTGTGTAAACCCAAAATTTCACATGCATCAACCCAATGAGCAAATCCCACACATGCAACTAAAATATGAAAATGTATTATGTACATAAATAAATAAATGAAATGAAAGCATACCAAAATATCAAACATGAAATGAAAAGCATGTGAAAAAGATGAGTGAATGAAAATGATAAGCAATGCAAAAGAAATTGAAAGAAAAACAGTAAACTCTCCCTCCACCAACGCAAATCCAAAAAAGGTAAAAAAAACATATACATTGTTCCATGTTCATAATGATGAATAAAAATGCGAAATCAATCCATTTACAATACATTGTCCTGAAAAAAAAACCATTACTCCATGTCCATAATGAAAATAAAATCCAAATGAATCCATGATGTAACTATATACAATCCATTGTCCAAAATAAAAATCCATTAATCCATGTGCAAAAATCCCAAAAATAAATAAATCCATTGTCCAACGATGTAAAGGGTCCATGAGCCCAACAAAACAAATGAAACCTACCTAAGAAACTACCTAAAAATATAACTATATACAAATGTGTGTGGCATTGTCCATTGACCACAAATAAAAGGAAAACGAAAAGGAAACCTAACTCTAAAAACTATTTACAATGGCAACGGGCTAGTCCGACAGCTCACTTTTGTATGTCCCGGGCCAGAGCATCATCGAACTCCTGCTCAATGCCCTGGAGGTGGTCCTCTTCCATGGTCCCAAGGGTTCGCAGGGACAACGACATATTCTCCTCCAACTCCCTGCGAATTGCCTCGAGGCACTCGGCCCGCCTCAGGGCCCTCCGCATGGAGTTCTCCGCCCTGACCATCGTGAGGCATGCCTCTTCTGCCCGCTGCCGCTCCGCATCTATGGAATGGCCTAACCGCTGCCACACGGAAGACACTTCCATTCCTGGGTCCTCCTGCCCTCTGGCCGATGCCTGCCCCTCTGATGACGAAGGCCCCGAGTCATCATGGTTCCCACCTTGTTGCTGCTGCTGCTGTGCCTCTGCCTGTGCCCTGGCTCTTGCTGCCAGCATATCCTCCTCCGGCTGGGGTGCCGTTGTTGAGGTGGCCACCCCTGCTGGACATCCGACTCCCGACTGTGGCAGGGATGTGTCCTCCACCGCCTGGCCGCAGGGTCAGAGGCAGCTCCACAGGGTACCCAGGTGATACATGGGTGGGAAGATGGCATGGAGTACGACTGGCGCATAGGGGGTTCAGTTGAGGAGAGAGTCGGAACATGGTCCAGCAAATGGAGGAATCCGGCCCTGGTGACCTGTCCCAGTAGGTCAACGCGGTCAACGAGCCATTCGAGATGACGTGCAGTTTCCTCATGAAAAGACTGCAGGTCACCTCGCATGGCCCGTTGACGCAACGCCACCCCACCCAGGACAAGCTCAACCCAGTCCTGGATAGCCACGTCCACAGGGAGAGGAAGGCCAGTTGTTGTAAGCGGATCCCCTCCCTGAAAACGGGTCTGGACGTAGGCATCCCTGCTGGTGCGGGATGATGCAGTCACAGGATCGGGGACAGGATTACACACAGGCACCTCCGCGGTGGCCTGTTCTGCCTCCTATCCCTGCCCCTGTACTGCACCACTAGCACCAGTAGAATCCCCACCTCCAGAACCCGTGTCTGTCCCTTGCACGGCCTCCTCCTCCACCAAACCCCCCACCAACCTGGATGACTCCGTGCCATCTTCCTCCGTCGGGCCCGTCTGCTGCCGAGGAGTCCAACTCCGACCTCCGCCTCTTGGACCTTCCCTCGGCAGCTGCGGCCTGGGACGTGGCACCTGACTCCTCACTTCCCGACAAGATGACAACCTGGGAGGGGAGCCGGGCCTTGCATCTACGGCTGGCAGGATGATCCCTGCCGCTGTGCTCCACAGCACCCTCTACGCCCTCTTCTTCAGTTGACGCTGCAGACAGGGAGAGATAAAACAAAGGCATCAGGACACTGTACAATGGACTGATACACACATGACAGTTGCACATGAGTGGCATTGTTTAACTTCAGACACAGCATCACACTCCACGACACACATGTCATTTTAACTCACACATATGAACATTTCAACAGCAATATTGCACCAGGCAGCACCATCCATACACATACAATAGCATGAACAGCCAAAGGTGAGCCTGACATCACATGAAACACAAGGAGTGCACTAGACATGCACACACGCCACCACACTTTCATGCATGTCTACATCTCCTCCAACTGTTGCAGTGATGAGATCGCCATACATGTCACATCTGCCATTCATCCTTCTACATATCAGTGTCACGTGCATCCATGTTGCATCACAGTTGCACACTTGTCAGATACACATACATGCACATGTACACAGTGCAGATACATGCATTTTGAACCACCATCCATGCCACAACCATGCCAATGTACATACACAGAAATTCAAACATGTGTGCTCCCACACCTGCATTTGCCCTGCATGCATACCAACACATACACCATCAATGTGTCTCACAGCCTCACGCCCATGTTCATACACATCCCTACAAGGCCGTACATAAACACATGTGCAACCTGCACACTACTGGCACACCACGAAACGCACAGCGTACTATCACCATGCATGTACACTTACCGCTCGACTCCAGACGGATCTGCCTCTCAAGGATCATGACGTAGAGCGCTGGGCATATGCATTCCAGGACGCTCATTTGATGGTTCGACAGCTGGCCCCGGCGCCCCTTGGCATCCGCTGCCTTAGCGAGGCGCCGGGCCTTGTTGAGGGTCCTGGACCTGAAGTCCTCCCAGCGCTTCTTGACATGATGTAAGTCGCGGACTGCCACCCCCTCCGCGTTGATGGCAGTCACGATGTCCATCCAGATCCTGATCCGTCCTTCATTGTCGGCACGCAAAATTCCAAAGAGGGCATCATACTGCCCCAGGACTTGCTCCACCAGGACACCAACTTCGGTGGCAGTGAAGCTGGTGGCCCTCTGCCTCTCTGGCTGGGGGTTGCCAGTGCTGCCAGATGGTGTTGTGCTGGACATGGCAACCCCAGAGGCAGGAGTGGGTGGGCAACTGAGTCCTGGGGATGGGCTGTGGAGCGATGGAATCCCAGTTGGGAGTCTTCGGTTCCAGCAGGGGTGTTCACAGCAACTACACCCCTGGCTGATGTGCAGGCAGCAAATGGCAGGGCACGTGGGCAGAAGGCAGTCAGGCAGCAGCAGATGGCAGGTGGGAGCGTGCTCCGGGCTCTGGGGGGCAGTAATTCGGCCTTCTGGGCAGGAGCGTGGTCTTCCGTGTGTTTTTGCGTGGCCAGATTGATACAGAAATTGCACGTCAGCGTGTAGTTCGAGGAAAGGGCCTTAGCGCGTAAGAGCGTCAGCACACATACGCGATTTCATTGGACCAAAGGCCCTTAGCGCGGAAAGGAGTAAGTTACATTACACGCACGGACGTTTCACTCATAGCACGTGATGACAGAGCACACGTGCAAAAACTGCACGTCCGAGTGTCATCGCGTGTAATTGGACGAAAGGGCCCGCGTACACGCGTATCTGACGTGTACGTGTGGGCCGGTTTAAAAGCTACATGTAGGAGGCCATTTCCTTGTACGTGCTTTTCGTGGAGAGCGAGTGGGTGAAATCTGTACTTCTTGTCGATTCACACGCGATTACTTCACAGCGTTTCTAGTTCATACTCCGTTACCTCTGACAGCTCTTTTCTGATTTTTGGTTGGGCCTGTTTCCTCAAACAGAGTTCACTTCTCCTTTTGTCCTGTCTCCTCAGACAGTGTACAATCTTCTTTTGGCAGGGGTGTTGCCAACATGCACACGCGTGTATTTTTTATGTTCTTTTTCCGGGCAGACGGTGAGTTCCGCATGTACTTAGCAACTGTGCTTGCCCCGTGTGTCGTGTTCCCCTTCAGAGGTCATTGTAGGCTGCGTGTATTACGCATATACTTATTTTTGTGTTTGTGGGTGCCACAGCGTAGTGCGGGTTCATTTTTTCATGCACGTGTTCTACGAGGGGTTGCGTGCACCTTAATTTTTGATTTTGGGCTGTCTGTGCATTGTATGACCCGTCATCTTCCCCCAAGGGTCACAGACCGCCTTGTTAGAGCACTAGGGTACGAATTCCATCTAGTATCCTACCCCTTTGACCCCCAATTGCCCAGGACAATAGTGTACTGCAACTCCCATACGCACAACAACATCAGTGCCATGGTTGGGTGGCGACCAAGCGGTAAGGGAGGCAAAGGTGGCCGACCTTCAAAAGGTGGGCGTGGTGGGCGCGGTAGGGACAGGGCCGGGATTTTCAGGGTGCCCCTTTACCCCCATGTGTGGAGGAACAATCAGGGACACCCATGCCCCTCCCCATGGTTGAGGGAAACGTGGCTGACACCATCCCAGCTCAGCCCCTGTTGGACCAGCTCATTGTGGCACCTGACCTGGCACAGGATGACTCCCAGGCTGACTTCCAGGTCGGCAAGTCTATGCCAAGTGTGGCGGTGCACGTTGTTGTCACCAAGCCACGTGGATCTGGGGCAGCTATGTCATCTGCTGCCCCAAGTATGCAGGGTGGGGAGGCTGCAGCTCCATCCACCCCAGCTCTGACTCGCCCAGCCAGGACAGTGTCAGTCCAGGTCCATCAAACTGGCGTTCCCCCTGCCAACATTACCCTGCAACCAATGCCTGCATCAATACCTATGGTCATTGTGCATTCCCACACTCCTACTACCCAGTCCACCGGTGATTCTACCCCTACTGACCAGAGTGGCGTAAGCCACTCTGGCTCCGCTCCACCTTTGAAGAAGAGGAAGAAGGGTGATCTGGCACAACAGGCTGAGACCCCAGACACGGTTACACACTCGAGCACGTCAAGGAAGCCTAGCTTTAATGACCCGGAAGTTGATGCACTTGTGAGCTATGTGTCGGCACATAGCCGCGAAATGTTGGCGACTGCAGGGTGCAAGACCATACCTGGTCAACGTAGGGCACACTGGCAGACGATCGCGGACCGCATACATGCCCTTGGATTTGTGATGCTCAGAGCTGATGATTGCTACAAGCGGTGGAATGACCTGAAACGCAGGGCAAATATCAAGCTGGCCTCAAATCATGCTGCTACTCTGGTGACTGGTGGTGGGTCTCCACAAGAGGACAACAAACCCACAGAACATGCGTCTGTTGCTGGGGCCTTCGTCACAGAGGAACAGATCCAAGGTGTGAATCAGGTAGAGAGATCTACCTGATTACGAAGCATTGTCCGGTGAGTGCCCATGCATGTGTGTGTAATCCATGTGTATGTCGTTTGGGTGAGGGGTTCAGATTGAGTGCCAGGTGAGGGGGTGTGCACCTGAGTAGTATGGGTCACCCATGTGCTTCCTCCCATACATTCACGTGCCTTGAATTTGGGTATGACTGTATCCCTTCTGGCCACAGTTGCCTATTAAGCCCACATTTGTGCACTCTACCATGAACTGTTGTCTTGCAACTACATTGGTCTGATTGAGTAAGTCTTCATTCATGCTGATTGTTTGCACTGTCCCCTTTTTGCTAGACAATTTTATGCCCTATTGCAACATATGTGATATGCTTCGGTCATTGTTTACAGGCCACAATGAGGCACTATTATTACCTGTTTATGTTAATGATTACACCATTCAGGCTGATGGAGTATTGGCCTGCATAAAAATTATTATAAGGGGCTGTTTGCATGTCGAACATGACAGATGTTTCCTGTGATGTCAAAGTGACCAACCATTGATCAGCCCAGAATGACAGTATTTTTGGACACTGGATGTGTTTTAGTGTGTGGCACACGCATATTTTGAAACACTATTCAGCATTAATCTTCTCATCATGCCGATGTCACATGGATGTGTGACAGTACTCAATCACTGACTTATTGCTGTAGTTTTGTACTTTACCATGGCTATGCTACATGACATCTGTGTGCTGCCATGTGTCATGTATGTGTATTGGACATGCCACTCACAGCCTTATGTGTGATGCCAGTTCTACCCAACATGCTACACATGTGTTGCTTTTCCATCTTGCTCTCCCCAGTGTCTGCCTTTTTGACTCCACTTCCAACTCTTTGACAGTGCATGCATGGCAGGGTTATAGTCATGTGGGACATGTGTTGATCATGTACTGGATCTGTGGCTTGTCACGGCCTATGTGTGTGCTATGGTGCTCATGCCTGTTTACATTTGTTGTCTCATGTTTTTGCAGGTGATGACGCACTTGATGCTGTTGAGGTTGAGGAGATGGTGCAGACCCAGGAGGTATCTCTGGCACGACCGGGCACCAGTGGGGGATGTGGTGTGGTGGTGGGTGAGAACCCAATGTTACTGCAGACCATACTCTCCAAGGGTGTCTCTGGGTGCACCTCCCCAGACCTCTATTCGGGTGCTGAATCGGATGATGAGACTTATGTGCCGTCGCAGGTAAGTGTTTCTGGCAGGGATTCTGTTCTGTCCAACCCACCCGCAACAGGGGTAGAACCCTCTATGGGGATGTGAGTGTTGGTAGGTGTGCCTTTGGCAGTTAGGGATGCAGGGTCACACTCCACAGCATCTAATCCTGTTCCTGGGCCAGCAGATCAGACGGGGAATGCAGTCCTGCAGCCTCAGGCATTGCCAGCACAGCAAGGTGCAGATCGCCTTGCCCCGAACAGGTGCGGTGGCCGTCTACGCAGTGGCCGTGCGCCACCAGGCAATACAGTATGGGAAAACTCCATGTACGGTATTGCAACCCAACAGGCAGCATCAGTAGAAATGATGGCTCAGGCAATGGAGAGGGTGGCCGCTTCCATTCTGCCCCCTGAAAGGCAGATGGAGCAACAACAGCAGGCAACAGACGCCATTTGCCATTCACACAGGGAAGACATGTTGGCGTCCAACAGGGACTGATGGGTGGCACTGGAGACTCTGCACCAATCAATATCAATAGAGTCCCAGGCCCACAGGGAAGCCCTGAGGGAAGAATTACATACCCTCAGGCTGACTCTGGTTGACCTTGAGGCTTCCAATAATCTTAGGGCAGAACAGCGGCTGGAGCAGCTCACACGTTCGCTCTCAGCTGAGATGCAGGCAACACGTGAGGAGATCCGGGCATCACGCGAGGCCATGCGTGCAGAAATGCAGGCAACCCGTGACGTGCTGCATGGGGATCTCCGCACATTAATCCTCCAGAATCAGACCTTCCAGACCCGCATGCTTGCTGCCATGGAGGATCATACCCATGCTTTGTGTGGGCTGCCTGCCATAGTGCCACCACCTCCTGATGCAGCAGCAGAGGGTGAGGAGAGCGACAGCAGTTCTCCCACAATGGCATAGAGCCGTGCAGGCCATGACCCCAAGGAGGTATTTTTTTTTCTCGCAACATCCACGCAGGTGGGTGTTGGAGTGCACCCTGTCCTCGAACCTCCTGTGTGGCCTCCCTCACCCCCCTGGCCCCCACATGGTCATTTATTATTCTTTTTTTTTTTACAGTGTGTTGCCTTGTGTGGCTCCCGTGGGCTTCCACTGTATTCTGGCTGGGCACATGCAGGCTTGTCCTGAGTTTGGGTTACATGCTTGGGTTCATGAGACACACACCCCTCCTGCTTCCCGTTTCCATGGGCTTGCAAAGGGTGTGACCAAGTGACAGTGAATCACACAGTGACGTTGGGCTCCCATGAGCTGTGTGGGCAGTCTGTAGTCAATACTGTGTAGACATTCCTAGTGCATATTGTTGCTGTTTTGTACACTGCATGGTATATTGATATGTGCTTGTGCATCCATGTCTTCCTCCTAATTTGCAGGTTCCTACCTCATGTCTTCACAAGGCCCTCTACTTTGCAGATGGAGTTCATGTTGTATGCAGTAAACTGAGACATTTGCGGGGCAGTAACACTGTACAGTTGGAAGGGGTCGATGTGCTGGCGTATTCAGGTGGTAAGACTTGCACTACTTTGATTTTGTACTGTCATATGTTGCCAATGTTTCATCCTGTGTTTCTGTATTGTGTTGCAGGGAAGTATTTGTTCATGTGTGCTGTTTCTTATTGATTACTGGGAGCATATTGTTTGTGGCCTGTTTCCATTTCAGACAGTGCACTTTGTGACACTTGTGTCATGTGTTGTGCATTCATTTGGTTGCTTTCACATTGCATAACATGCCATGGTGTGTTGGGTAGCTGAGATGGGGAGGGGTTGGGTGACATGGCACTATTTTCATGTTGTATTTTGCAAGAGGGTAGTCATTCATGCAGCATGAATGTGTCTTTTTGCCACACTTCATTGGTTGTCTTTAAGTAGGTAGGGATGCACACAATGTAGCACTTCCAGGTGACCAATCTCAGGCTGGTATGGTACTGACAGTTGACTGTCCCTTATGTCATCATCATTGATTGTCAGCTGGTATGTGCCAGGGCTGTGTGCAATCCGCAGGGGTGTGATTTTAGGTGAAGTAATTAGCCCCCAGCTGCATACGGGGTGCCTCACCATGTGCCCTTTCCCCTCCCATGCGCAGCGGGAGCGCATGTGGTTGGGGATGTGGGGGCACCACCATGTCCACCGGCAGGCCCCGGCGTGTTGCAACATTGTGCAGGACACATGCTACCACTATGATCCTGCACACTACTGGGGGAGCGTATAGTAGCTGCCCACCAGAATGGTCAAGGGAGCGAAAGCGTGACTTGAGCACTCCGAATGTGCGCTCCACTATGCCTCGGGTTGCAATATGGGCTGTGTTGTATCTTACCTCGGGTGGCGTGGTGGGGTTCCGAATTGGTGTCATCATGTTGGTGCTCAGAGGGTAGGCACTGTCCCCTGGGGAGGTGATGATGGGTATCATTAGTGGGGTTGTGACATTACTCAGTATCTGACATGCATGCATGTGCAGAGGCATTTATACTCACCGAGCAGCCATGTATCGCCGTGCCGCCCAGCTTCTAGGTCCCGGTTTAGGGTTGACATTCTGTAAATAAAACTGTCGTGGGTGGACCCTGGATAGTTGGCATATACTGAGGTGATGATTCCCTTGGCATCACATACTACCTGGACGTTGATGGAATGCCAGTGCTTGCGGTTTCTGTAGATGTGCTCAGATGCCCGGAGGGGACGTAGAGCCACATGGGTGCATCAATGGCACTTAGCACTTTGGGGAATTGTGCCACCCCATAAAAATCCTGTACGGCAGCCTGCCTTTCTGCAGGTGTTCTGGGCAGGTATATGTGCCTGCGGACTGATGGGCATGCAGTCATGATGGCCAACAACTGGTGTAGGCAGTGTGACTGCGTGGCCTGTGGCACCCCCCCACTATAGCAGTTGTCCGCTGAAATGATCCAGTGGCCAAGAAGTGCAGTACATTGAGGACCTTCTGCAGGGGGCTGAGTGCTTGGGAGCACAGGGTGGGTGATGTGAGGTCATCCTCCCACTCACTGACCAGGTCGAGTATTATGTGAGGTGGAAACCTGTACCTCCCATACACCTGGTCATCAGGCATCCCAAAAAGGCTGGTTCTGAGTGTAAAACTTCTGGGCTTGACTATCCTCCTCCTCCTCCTGCAGTGTCCCACGACCACTGCTGCTAGGAACGGTATATTCATCCTGGCCTCAAAGCTTGTTTGTTGTTTGCGCACACTTTTATGCTGCGCGTGTCCACGTATGCCTGCTTTCTGCTGGCGTACGTGTTTCCGGATTAGCGCATCTTTTTTGGCGCACGCGTTAGCCCCGTTCGATTCCATGAATACGTGTTTTGAACATGCATGCGGGCGTTCCGCGCATTTGCCTCCTGTACTTCCCCCGTGACGCCCACATTTTCACGCGTTGTTCCCCATTCTGCGTGTCACGCCCCCTGTTCCTCCTACTTTTGTTGTGTGCACTGCGCTATGTGCGATTTCGCTGTGCACGCAGCACACGCTGTTTGGAGACGTGCGCGCCAGCGTGCGCCATGCAGAATTTTGGTGCACATCCTGGGATTTACACGCGCACGGACTTCCATGAATCGCTGTGCGCGGGTTTTGCTGCGATTTTTGCACTCGCACTGCGATTCGCACACTTTCGCACGCTTTCAAACGCTTGCGCCGAAAATTTCAGCGCACATTAATTCCAATTTACAGGCTAGACAAAGAAGCAGAAACATCTCTAACAAAGCAGGATAGGGGATTTAGCGAGACGCAAAGAGGGATATAATTCCATTTTAAGGAGCACGCTTATAGAAAACTGCAAGTGGAAGAGACAGCATGCTTGCCCATCACAATCGCCTAAACCCAAGGAACACTATCCAGATAATCGCTCGGTGACTGAGGCAAGACACACAAATACTTATGAGAAAGAATCTGCACAATACAACCGGAAAAAACAGCAGAAAATATAAACCAGAATAATCTGACAATGCAAGAAAGTGAAACCCCCAGCGAATCAACACAAATGGCAGGTACTACAAACGATGACAATCAAGACACTGAGACCCGAGAAGAGGAAGCACACTCCCAGAGGCCAATATATCGGAATGGAATTGACAACAGAAACACAATCATACTCGAAAAATCATTGCTAACAAACCCTAAACAAATACTTACCTTGGCAGCCCACAACAAGGAGAAGGGCCCTTCTAAAGACCCCTTGACTCATTTCTCAATATTTCAAATGAACACCAAAATCCAGAAGATAGATTTTGTGTGTGACATTGCCAGCAAGTTTGCTTGGTCTTTTAATACATCGTTCAGTGCCTCGTACAACTTGGTAAATGGCTTCCTTGAGGTGGTCACAATTGCTAACATGCTGTTCTGCAATTGTAAGGTAGCTTCTAACATTGATAAATGTCCTGGGTGTCCTGCAAATTCATGCTGGAATACAGATTCGTCCTCTTGTGTGCAATTTGATGTTGTCACTTTTGCACTATATGACGATGAGGAGAAATCATCTTTGCTGTGACAATCTGCAGCTGTTTGTTTGTTTCCATTTTTTGTGGGCTGTGTATTGTTTGGAGGTTTGGTAGTGGTATGGAGGTTGTTGCTAGAATTGCAGAAACTATGTTGCATGGATTTTGGTTCTTATCTATTGACATTGTCCATCTTGCACTGCTATTGATTCTGGAGTTGGTTGATTGTTGGTGTGATGCTAAATGGAGTTTGACCTCTGCAATGTCACGATTTAGGCATTCTGCACGTGCAACGCGCGTTGCTTCCATGTTTTATAATTCATGTGCATCGAGCAGATGTTGGTTATTCATGACATTCAATTCAACTCTTGTTTCTGTGGTTTCTATGGTTACCGGAGAGCTGGAGATGGGAAACAAGCGCTCCAGCGAAGTAAATTCCGTAATATATGTTTTGCTTGAATTTGTGTCGGTTGTCTCAGCTGTTACTGGTCAAAAAGGCCTCATAACTTGATCTTTATTGTTTGCTTCTGGGCTTACTGCTGTGACCAGTGCTTGCATGTTTAGATGTAATATAAAATGAGCTCTGTTAGTGGATGTAGTTGAATGTGACTCTTCATGTGGTAACGTGTCATGCATTTGAGTTCGACACTTGGACGCTTTGATAGCTAACGCCGTCTGTAATGAGCAAACTGGAGTATATGAGAACGTGGTGGTTGACAAGGTTGATCGCAGTGGAGTAAAGGTCTTCTCATGTGTGAAGACTGGCTGAATGTTTGCAGAGCACAGCTGGTTTGCTGAGATTGTAGGTCCAAGTTGGGAGATGTCAGTGAGAGGGTCTAGCTCATTAGTGCTGTCACTGGGTGGGGTAGTGTGGTTCAGGTTAAATGGGCAGGAATCTAATTCGTGGTTGGGGAGTAGACCACTCACCACGTCTCGGCCGAGAACGCTGCCATCTTCACTTAGTTGTCGCAGCTTGCGTCAGGTGAGTACCCTTGTGCAACATCTTGTGAAAATCATTTTCAACCATTTCTGCAGAATGTAGACTGCGAAGGGCAACCCGCAGTTCAGGAAGTAGAGTGCAGTGCACTAGGGACCGCAGGATCGCAGGAGTTGGCTGGAGACTGCTGCGACTCCACCACCTCGGCACCGGCTCTGAGTCCTCTCTATGGTAAAGTGAGGGATTTATAGAAGGAATCCTCCCTCAAGCAAGCCCAATAGGGATGGAAAAAAAGAGCAGACTGCTGAGACTGCACCACCTCAGCACCAGCTCTGCGGTAAAGTGACGGTTTTCATAGAAGGAACACCTCCATCAAGGAACTCCAATAGGAATGGAAATAAAGAGCAGACTCCCTTGACTGCACCACCTCAGCACCAGCATAATACATAACTAAAGGTTATTCTATATTGCTTCGGACGTGGAAGCTAGATTTGCAAATTCTCCATGTATAAGCAGCTCCTTACCCAGAGATAGCTTCTTTTTTCATGCGGGCATCATGGCAGCTTGACCTTTAGAGTCCATACTTTCAAGGACTGACAGTAGCACGGTTTTAAAAAAAAAGAATGCGGATTCTGTGTATTTTCTTAGTGTGTTATGAGATATTTAAAACTAAGAAAAACACATGGCATCCAGGACCGTGGACTGTCTCCCATCTGTGTAGTAACCGGGACTGACCCTGCTTATCTTCAAAGTGAGATCGAGGCTGGCCCTCCTCAGGCCATGTTGCTCAAAGTAATCTAATATCATGTGCTCATTTATTAGGCAACATGGTCTGAGGGGCCCGGCCCCTATCTCACTTTGAATCCTAGCAGTGTCAGTGTCACAGTTACTGCATAGATGGGAGTCCTGGATACCTATCATGTCACTGGCCATGGCCAGTGATTATTCTTCCCCCGCCCCCATATCACTGTAGCGGTAAAAATATATATATATATATATATATATATATATATATATATATATATATATATATATATATATATATATATTTTGTTTTCTTTTTTTTCTATAACAGCGGCTATGAACTACAAATATCCTTGGTTATTCCCTTGATTTTTATCTAGTAGTTCTACCTACGTTTATCAGGACAAATGGTGGAAAAGAAAATGCTTCCCTGCTCTCCTAGACCCTCACCAAGTGTTCCTCACATCTGTGTCAGCTCCCCACTATTCCCTGATGGCCTCCTTACCTCCCGTACCCTCTCCCATTCCCCCCACAACACTCGTTGTTTCTGTGATGCAGTTTCAGTTGAAATGTTTAGTAACTGCAGGTATACCTCAGGTAATAGCCTGCACGATGCTAAATAACCGTATGTATGCCAACAGCCAATTAAACCAGCAATTTCTATTTTACATATCTGTGGCTATAGGGCAAAAGGCCAAACAATAGCTTTCCTGCTCTCCCAGGCCATCACTAAGTGCTGCCACATCTGTGCCAGCTCCCCCCTCTCCCCTGGTGACCTTCTCGCCTCCTCTGCCCTCTCCCATTCATCTGTAATCTTCATCCTACAACACTCATCGTTTCTGTGCTGCAGTTTAATTTGCAACGTCAGGTAGCCACGGGTATTGTGTCTGATAGCCGAGGTTATGATATGATATGATAGTTTATTTATAAAGCGCCTATAAAGAAAGGGAGGGGAGGAACAAAACAAGCGACAACCATACTAGGCCTGACGATATTTCAGATATTGCTGGAGGGAAGTGGGGGGGGGGACAACAAGTAAGGGGAGGGGGAGGCGACAGACAAGGTTGCTATCATACTTGGTCCAGGGACAATTCTGATAGAGTAAGTGCATAGAAGAAAGTAAGGTCAGGAGGTTAGGAGATAGGAAAAGGGAGAGAAGGAGAGAACAGAGAGCAATCTGTTAAAAAGAGTGAAGAAGCAAGAGGGGAGAACAAACACAATTGCAGAAGTCAGTAGTAACACATAATGTTGCAAGCCAGGAAACAAGATGAAGATGGGAACAGCATGCAGGGCCACCATGAGTGCAAGATGCAAAGGAAGTCCAGCATGAGAGTTGAGAAAGTATGATGCACCGTGAATCAATGAAGTCCATAAAAGTCAATCCAGCATTGGACACAAGACAGTGATGGTGAAACCAGAATGTATCAGGACAGACAGACTCCTGCAGAAGTAGGCTGGAGGGGGGCGATGGGTGAGCAGGGTAGAAGAATCATGCAAAACAGGCAACACTTGTGTGCGGGAAGGGGGAGCACAAGGGAACATCACAGGGGACTAGAGGGGGTGCGGATGGCCTGTGGGGAATCAGGAATTGTCCTTTACTTTCGTCTGCCCTTCGCTTTGGACGCCTGGGTGAGAGACACGCTTGATCTAAGAGTTAAGAGCAGGAAGGAAGAGGCTAGATCCACTTGCACCTGTTCCCCATCTGCAAAGGAAAAGAGGCTGGGGGGCTCCTTAAGTAGGGAAAAAGAGTGGCAGGCAGGAAGGCACCAGGTGGGCGGGGCTTGCTAGGTGGGGAAAAGAGCGGTAAGCAGGAAGCACCAGGTGGTTACAGAAAAGTTTTGTGTTGCAAACTCAGTACCTACGCCTCCTCCAACTCACAAATATAACTTTGTCTCCTATTACCGCCCTCTCCCCCACCCCACCTCTGTCCTAAAGGAATTTCCCTTATTTTTCACCGGAAAATAGCATTTTCATGCTTTTTTGTTTTCGGCTAACCGAGGATATAGCTGCAGCTATCTCACGCATCGGGGGAAAAAATATGTTGGTTGTTTCATTTATAAATACCTGATATCTTCTCCGTCAAATTTTTTTTAAAGTACTGAATGGAATAACTACAAAAGGATTGTGAATCAAGGCTTCATAACTCAGTTGGTTAACACCTGGTCCAAATCTGTCAAGCAGGTTGGCTGTGCGACCAGACAAAACATTGACCTTTTTGTCTATAGAAAAATGTATGGGGACTAGTCGGAAACTATGTTTTTTTTGTTTTCTTAATAGCTTTTTTTACTTTTCAAAGAATATTTCCTGCCAGGGGTAGCCCATGACAAACTTTTATTTTTGTAAAGTTTTAGCCAAATCCATAAACCGAGACAAACGTTATCAGCAAATAATTTTTCTTTTTGCGATGTAACTCCATTTTACCTTAAACTATAGTGCAACGACTGCCACCCAATAATATATATCAGATGAGGTCTGCTCAAATAAAATAAAAAAATAAAAAACGTAAAGCAACATTAAGACTTGTCTGACTGTTGCCTGTAATATGTCTTAATTTTGCATTATGTATTTGTTTTGTAAGTAGTTTGGAGCAGAGCAGGATTTTAGAAACCACTACTCAGCCCTGTGCTCCTGCAGAACAGTGGTCATTTTATCACACCATCACCCTCTAACACAGGCTTCTAATGTGAGGCCGGAGCATTAGCTTTTTGTCACACAGTGGGCCAGCGAGCCAAAAGTTAAGAACCTGGCTAAGAGCAGTATATTAATAAGCGATATTGTGTGACCGTTGACACAATAGCATCACAGGCAGTGATAGCCATGCAGTCCCAAAGATAGCTTTTGGTATCAGGGGCAGTGATCAAAGGTTAATTGCTTGTGATTTCTTTCAGTCTCTATGTGTTAATATTTTTCTGAAATAGTGGGGGCGATCGAGCGTAGCGTGGGAGCTACAAGAATCTAGGGAGGGTTTGGGGAGGTCCCCCCCAAGAATTTTGTTTCAAATATGGGGTTGAAATAGTATCAGGTATTAATATCGCCACATATATGGTTGCCGTAAATAATATCGCCGCGAAAATGTTGTGGCAATATTATTTGGGTGACCATATATGTGGTGATAGGGGGGAAAACATTTTTTAAAAAATTAAAATAAAAAAATTAAAAATGTGGGGGTTGCGGGGGTGTCCCCGGCATGTTCCATGCAATAATGTCGCCACAAAAAACGACCATTTTTCTGCGATATTTTTGTATGGCGATATTTTTGTGGTGACATTATTACATGGAACCGTTGAAATGGTGCATTTCACAGCAGAAAAGGTGACCAAAAAGCCATGATCTGTTCTAAAGGGGAACATGAAAATTCCATGTCACTAACAGAAGATAAGAACATTTTACAACACAACACGTTTTAATGATCAATGTGTCCACAGTGTAAGATAGTACTGTCACTGATGTAACACATTGTCATGCTGGTTGTACCCAAAATATGCCTCTGTAGCAACATGTACATGCTGGCTGTTCCCAATTTAGGCCAGCATTGTCCTGTACGAAGCATGATTGATGCTGCCTGAGCATATGCAGTGTGCCCAAAAAAATATGGCAGTTTATCTCTGTAATACACACTACTTCTGTGGTAATGAAAGAAGCATAATTCTATTCAACAGATAAAATGTGGAAAAGCGATCACCCAAAGGTGAACCTAATTGAAGAAACGCAATGTGAGAACAATCTTAAAGTATGCAACCTAGCAGGCCTAGTGCACGCTTTACCTTTTCTTTCTTTCACCAATAAATCAAGGGAGAGCGTGGAGGCAGTCCCCCACCACCAAAAATAATGCAGGTCAGTATCCCGCATTTGGGGACATAGCCGGGGTCAGCAAATCCAATGAGCAATCGGTGAGCCTCACCCTGGGAGATCTGTCCTTGAGATCAAAGATTCTCCCCTGTCAGCTAAGTATGAGCTGCAAGCAAGAGGGCAGGGGTTGGGCCTGTTCTGGAAGCCCCGCTAAGCGAGGGTGAGAAGGCAGGCCCTGACACAGCCCCAGCCCCCCCCCTGGAAGTTCTGAGCGTCTGCAGAGCTGTCTGTCCCGCATGTAGGGGGAAGCTCAGGCAGGCAGAGACCAGCAGAAGAGCAGATTGTAGCACAGTTCTTTTCTCCCATCATGCCCTTCTCGGCTCAAGATTTGTATAAATTCGGGCCTGTCCGCCAGCCAGCAGGCCCAGTCGGATAGGAGGATGGCTCGAGTAGGCCTGTTGCAGTCTGCCCACTGGTCTGTCGGCCCCACATGGACCCATGGCCCTCCTGAGCAGAGCTGCTCAGCGCTGGCCCCATTGACACCATCATAATCATCCTGGACCCCGACGCTCCACCACCCCTGAATCTCAGAGTTCTGCTCAAGGACAATGCTGAAGCTTTGACATCCTTGCATCTGAAACCCATGGGTACCTTGCATCTGAAACCCATGGGTATTCTATTGTCCATAACTCGACACTGCCAGTTTCTTCACATTCACAGACGATGCTGCTGCAGTAACCATATGCCGTGTTGTGTCAGCCGAGCCCGCACACCGCAAAAAGCAAGTCTTCTCTTGTCCGGCCCAGAGGTCACTGAGTCTTCCAGTGCCATCCGCTTGGCACGGCCTTCTGTTCCCAGTATTTTCTTCCCACAAATCTGCATCACTGCCAAACAGAACTGCATCATTGGAGCCCATCGCTGCTGCTCTCCGACTTGACCCCAGCCCAGCGCAAAGGCACCCATGCTCCTGGTCTTATGATGAAAAGCCTGGCTCTGCTGAGAAAGACAGGAACTAAGTTATTTTGGGAACAATGTACTATTGTGTTTGTGTTGCAACTGTATCAGCTCACACCTCTCCTGAAGGGTATAGGCTGCACTCAGACTGCACCATCAAAAGAGTGAAAATAAGTCATACCTGTTGGGCTTGCCTGTTTCACCTTTATTATTGGGATCACTGCTACTTTAGTAGTAGTGTTTGGTTGAGTAGGAGGTTTAGCCACTACTCTTCCCTGTACTTCTGCAGAGCAATAGTCATTTACACATAAATGTAATCCCGCTGTCCCAGGAGGATAGCTCAGCAGCAACATGCTCGCCTTGGAAGCAAGATGGCACGGAGCAAAACAGGTTCGATCGCCGGGTCCGTGCTTAGAAACCTCCGGGTATTAAGCGTGTTATAAATAACCTATCATATCATACATCACGGCAAGGTGTAGGAGTGAATTTGCAAAAGGACTGGGGGCTCCCATCTGCGATATGTCAAGCTCCCACACCCCCATGTGGATTTGAATAAAATATGTGTAACCTTCATAAGCAATTTACAGAAACATTGGCAGGTGGTCCACTGAGGCCCATTTGCAGGTTGCAGTGTGTTAGTGGGGCACTGTTAGGGTAACACATTATTCTGTACATGTGGTATTCACCCCGCCTTGATACCCCACTGGCCACATCTATAATGTCCAATGTACTTGGTATAATGCATGGACATTTTCATCAATCAACACTGTGCTTAAAGGTAAACGTAACTGAGCTTGCGCTGTTCTTTGTCTCGAGATGAGGAAAAAAAGTGTTGCAAAGTTTCTCAGCTGATAAAGGTTCACCTTTGGTGACATTCTCAATTCAAAAGAAAGATTTTTGGGCCAGACAGGCTGTCTCACTGCAACCCCTGCTAAACATATGTCCAGAAATTACAAACCTTGAAAGTAACTCGGAACAATGGCCCTCTGAGCAGCGGCACATGGCTAATCAGGAGTTGAGGAATCCGGTGTGCTGCCCACGCCAAGAGGGGCTCCTGCACAGTGCCTGTCCACATAATCCTTCACCCGTGCCAGCACTCTCTTCTCCACACCTCGCCACCTCCTCCCTTCATCTCGGCTTGCCTTTTTCCCCTCGGAGCAATTACGTGAACCGGGTCATCGGTTACAGAGGAGAGGCATATACCTCGCCTTCTGCACTTCCTCCTCCAGTCCCAGAGACAGCTGCAGGCATGTATGGGCTGGAGCCCATTCCTCTATTGCTTGGTGGGTCCTACGTGCCTGTAATGGGATATTTAAATGCAAAGTAATTGCCACTATATTAATCCCATTGTTCATAGTTTGTGGGAGTACTGGGGAATTGTATGTACGCGCGTTCACTGAAAATGAACCGTATTCCCGAGCTAACCCTCAATATGCCGTGATATAAATTAGTCTCTCCTTCCTCCATCATCAAAACCCAAGATCTTCTTGACAAATGTATTTATTTCTGCTGGACAACCTTACTCTAACAGATCAAGCAAGATCTATGGAGTGTTCGGTTGCGGCTGCCCTATCTCATGATGAGGGGCTTCCACCTAAGTGAATCCCGATGGCCAAAACACAATACGACTTAATGCTCTGCATCAATGCATACATGAATGAAAGGGTATCAGTGACCGCAGGCGCTAGAACAGTCATTCGACTGCGCTAAGTAAAGTAAACTACAGTATGTAAAAGCGGCTAGCTGTGTATGCCCAGGAGGGGGGGATGCAGTGCCCTATCATCCCATAAAGTTCAGAAACCAAATTTGCCAGGTGCCTGCAGCATTGACATACAGATATTTTAAACTTAATACTCAACACTAATTGATATTTAGAGACATTTAACATCAAAGAAAATCAAGAACCAACCATTAGACAATTAAATAATTAGCCCATGTGGAGCCACAATCAACACATGTTTTGCCCATCAATGGCCTTTTTCAAGGCCTTAACAATATTATGTCTTCAGGACAGGATATGAGTCAAGATACAAGGCGATGGGTAAGAAAGCAATCATGGACCGGATGTGTTGCCCATATAGTCCATAGATTCCCTAGACCATATATTGCAATCTATTGATTCAAAGCATTGCATACATTATAAAGGGAATGCTGTCTCCCGATCAGTTATACTGGGCTGAGCACAGCCAGTTGTAGTAACATCTCTTATATTACAATTGGCAAGTTCTCGAAAAATTACAAACTTGCAATTGCCAGTAGCTCATTCTTCATTTGATTAACATAGATGAAACAGATTTTATTAAAGTTCAATATAGTACTTCGAACAGAGACCTTCTCTTTAATTTTCTAGCATCTCAATATTCTCTCCTTGGTGAACCTGTACTCATTACACTGGACACAGAGAATCCTTTCGATCGTGTGGATTGGCAATGCATTTTTAAGTCACTCGTTTGGTATACCTCCTCATCCTCAAATATTTTCATTAATGACACTTTTACCTCCTCCTTCCCAATTGTAAGGGGTACTAGACAGGGATGCCCGCTATCTCCACTTTTATTTGTTTTAGCCCTAGAACACTTCCTTGAAAGTATGAGAATCAACAATAATATTTTAGGTATTTGTATTAATTCTACTACTGTTAAGCTGTCTGCTTATGCTGAGGACATCCTGCTTTATGCTTCTAATCCCCAATTGTCTATACCTAATTTGCTCACATCTATTCATACATTTCAGAAATCCCAGGGTGTAAATTGAATCTTGACAAATCTGAAATCCTCCTTCTTGATAGCTCCTTTATTTCAGACAACATGGATACATTTGGCATGTCGTTATGCACCACAAGCATCAAATACATTGAATTATTGTAGGTCCAAATATATATCACTTGTAGAGAACTTAATGCAGATTCTGTGATATCAACTATTGAAAGTATGGTTACTAAATGATGATTGCCCCAACCACATTATATGTGTTGTCTATGATTCCCTTTTCCTTCCCCAAAGCCTTCTATAAAAAAGATATTCAGCTCTATTCTCCTCAAATTTCTATGGAACATAAATACACAGAAAATTGCTTTAAAAACATATGTGCCAGAAGAACTTAGGAGGTAGTAAATTCTCAGACTTTGAATCCTACCACAAAGATTTGGTTTTGAAACAATTTCTTTAATGTTTACACTATGTAGAATGGTCTAATAACCCCCCAAATTGGTCTAAGATTCAATTGAACTTGTTATCTCCTTTTAAACCTCCAGAAGTTCTGAACATGACTTTCCCTACCTTGCGCTTTCTTAAGATTGCTTGGTTAAGCCTACTTTCCATTTCTTCTGACATTTCGGACCGTCACAATGTTGGTCTATGGTTTAATAAGAGCCTGCCTTTCAAAGTGGGTTATAAACTCATTTGCAAATGTTATAGTAAAGTTATCTCTTGTATTAATCCTTCATTGTATTACAATAATATAATCCCCTTTCTACACTAGCTTATATCGTCAACCTCATTTATTCAGACTGCTGTGTAAACAGAAGTTGCTATAGTAATTACCTTGTCATTAACAAATCTTACAGAACTTGACAACCTCATGCTGGTCTTGTAAATAATTTACTGCTGATTATAAACACTATATCTCTTACTGTACATTTGTTTTTTCATTGTAGGAAAGAATTTGGATAACACTACAAAACATGTTTCATTTACAGCTCAAATCAGTCTTGACAATCTAACTGTCGGCTCACATGGTTACTCTGATTTAACTGATATTTCCTCTGACAGGTTATTTCACTTACTAGCCTTCATTGGTTTTCATCTAATATCTTCTAACTGGAAATGTTTTGATCACTTATCATATGCTTCTTGGTGGAATTATATATGCTACATTCACAGAATAGAAAAGAGTTGTGCCACTTCTCTAAATGAAGTACATAAATATAATCAAAATTGGAGTCCACTGATCGAATGTCTTAATGCTTCTATTGCAGATTCATTTAATTTTTTGCTTCAGTTTTAGTTTAGTTTGTTCTTCCTTTTCTTGCGTTTTGTATTGTCCTGTCTGTTTTTGTTCTTCTTTTGTGTTCCTGTTGTCCTTTTAGGTTGTTTGTTTCTCAGCTAATGAATTCTGACATTAGAGTTTTGCAAAGGAAACTTTAGTGAATGGCTGCATGTATTGTAACCTTGATACACTACGTTGTGCCTTTTAGTTTTTAACTCAACCTACATTTTAATCTTGGATTATTGATTAGCAAATCTTGTAATAGTTGTTAACTGTTGATTATTATATTTTGTATTTATCCATTACAAAGCGTAATAAAAATTGCTTAATTTACAAAAAAACATGGCTTATAAAAGTATTTATTTATTTGAATCATAAGTTTGTTGTTGGCATTAAATGGAACATGGACGAGAAATTAGATTAGGCAGTATCAAGAGCATAATTTATTAAGTAAGCCAAAGAATGTAATCGGCAGTCTAATTATGATCATATTTCAAAAAAGGTAGCAGGCGCTCCTCTCTAGAAAGAACATGGCATGATAACCTGTTCTGAGATGAGAGTTTGCAGCACACGCTTTTTGCTCACTGTACCTTTCACAGATGGGAAATATCCATTTGCATATCAGTCTTTGTCCCACCCACATGGGCAGTCCAGCACCGAAAAGCTATGGCAATTCCTCTCTGAACAAGAGTACCAACAGCAACCCCATACACGTGTTTCATCCTTGTTGGGCCTCATCAGTGAGGTGAAGCTGTGTCTCTCTAGGGACAGTGATCAGGGAGTCCACGTCTGGTTGCCCCCAGGTAACTCAGGGTGACCAACCTGAAGTCCCTAGAAAGCTAGAAAATCCTTTAGAAATACTGAATGTTTTCAAACAGATATCTCACTCCTCAAGCATCTTCGTTCAGTCCATGAATTCATCTGCACCCTTTACACTCCTTTTCTCTTCTTGCCCCTAAACTCTGGAACTCTCTTCCTACTGATATGTGCTCCTTGCCTTCTCATCATACCTTTCATACCCTGTTAATAACCCACTGTTGTCCTCTTTTTCTGCTAATTAACTTTACTGTGTTGCCAATTAATATTATACTTTATGAATTTATTTTGCATCGTTTTTGTAAACCATATAAATACCAATAAAATACAAAATAAACAACGGTCACAGATATTAGGATTGAAGACATCACTCAAAGAGGGACACAAGTTAGCAGAAAGTAAATCAAAGATGAACTACTAAACAGCACATTCTGATACAACCAGACCACATCACGAACCAGTGCAGGAAAGGACAGATGCAGACAGAAGAAGAAATCATGCATGTTTCTAGACTTCATTACCATCACTTAATGCAGAGATTGAAGTCGGAGGAATCTAAGTGGTATGATGTTCCTTTACTTTTTTGGGAAAATCCACCATTGTTCCCTTACTTGTT
Organism: Ambystoma mexicanum; assembly: GCF_040938575.1. Taxonomy (NCBI): domain Eukaryota; kingdom Metazoa; phylum Chordata; class Amphibia; order Caudata; family Ambystomatidae; genus Ambystoma; species Ambystoma mexicanum. Next base: position 336,410,704 of record NC_090935.1, read on the forward strand.
GTCCCCCGGAGTACTGTTACTGGGCGGCAGGGAAAGTCACCTTTGTTTTTTGCTTCTCCATTACTGGAGAATTGAACCTGGGGCCCCCTAGGAACACTGTAGTGTCACATCTTGTTGATCTAACTTGCAGGCACTGCCTTGCTTTTGTTTATTTTAAAGGCCTACTTGGGACATAATGCTCAGGTTATGGTTGGGGCGGTTGCTATAGTCTTGGGCATGTCAAGTTCAAATGGTGGATAATTGGGAAGCAGCGGGTGCAAAAGCTACATGCGACGGAGGTCATTGACTGGGTGTTATGGTAGTAATCTTCTTTCACTGTCTTTCTTTAAGTGTCCTTAGCATGGTTATAAAATGCAGATTTGGGAGATGGAGTGAAGGAAAGGCAGAGCACAGGTATATGGGTTTATATTGAGGTGAGAGGGATTAAAGGAGGGTATGGTGCCCATAAGGGCACAGAGAGGAGTAGAGGGGAACATAGACCCACTACTTACTTTTGGTACACGTCGACACCTGTCTTACTGAAAAGAAGACGATGGTGTAGTAGCCGGCTCCACCTCAACCGCCCCGTTCCGATCCTCACCCCTCCATCCTGACACCCGTTGCCTTCCCCCATGCTGCTGCAACAAGTGCAAAAAAGCAGATGAACCACCCAAGTGCAGTGATGTGGACTCGTAAGGGGAGAGTGCCTGCACACCCATGCTCCCATTGACAAGAATAGCTGTTAATCTACAATATAAAGAAAGGTGCTCGTCTGCAACTGGCTCCAATACACCTCATTCTACAACTACCACACAAGCCATGGTATGTATACTTCAAAAGAACTGCTCCTCAAGCTAGAGCCGAAAGTTCAAGTTTGTATATATAATTCAATGAAAAAACTTTGTTGAAGGGACGTTATGGTTACAAGTAAAACCGAAAAACCTCAGAAATTCGCCAGTTATGGTAAGCTAAGCAACCATAACTTGTGCCACCACCATGCACTGCTATGACTAACACCCAGGATATCAAAGATGACATCACAAATGTCATTGATGACATCACTGATGACATCACATGTGAAATAAATGTTGATGAAAAGTGCTACAAGGGGTTTTGTTTATAATGTTGGTAACAACATGTCAGGGGAGATCGGGAGACATGTCATGAACTACTTAATCCATTAAAGAATGTACTCATCTAAGCAATATTGCATTTGAGTGTTGTTGTTAAAACAGGAACCTAATCATACATAAACAAAGGCAATGGCTGCAGCATATTTATAATCTTGCAATTTTGGATAGTAAAATAATGAATGCTACCTTATCAGAGTTTTGAGTAATGTTAAACATGCAATAACTAGATAACAATTCAAGACTTACTACACACTTGTGCAAACAATACATATGAAGACCCAAAATGTATACAAATCAGAGGCACATACAGGGAAACTAAAGTAAGGAAGAAAGAAACAGCATCATCAGAAAATGTTAATAACATTAACGTTTTTCTTCATGAATACAAATAAATTGTGTGTTTGAGACCTGCTTATTTCCCCATGTATGTGCACCATGAGCTGAGACCAAACCCCAAGGAAAGTACTTTAAAACATATGACAAGGTTAACATCTAGATATATAGCACCTTTTGAATGTTAATATTCTGACTGTCAGTGAACAAAATCACCTGGCCTAGGTATGTCAGTGAATAAAAACAAGTGGCCCAAATAGGTGATGTCATCAGCGATGTCATCAATTACATTTTTGATGTCATATTTGATGTCCTGGGTGTTAGTCTTAGCAGTGCACAGTGGTGGTGAGAGTTATGATTGCTTATGTAAACCAGCATTTAATGTGGGTTTGTGTGTAAATGGGCCCTGAGTTCATGTTTTGCTAGAAAAGGATGTTTCCCGCTTTCCGTAGCGGTTTCCAGCATGAGAAGTCCCAAAGGACTTGGTACACTCTGCCAACAGGGGGTGCGAGTGTGTGACTGAGGTGTTTTCACCTATATTCCTGTCAGGAGGGCCCCGCAGTTCAGCAACTGGTAGACAGGGTGGTTTTTTGATGAAATGTGCCCCGATGTGGCGCATAGAGGAGACACTCCCGGGGAACCAGAGAGGACAGCCAGGCTCACTGTTTGCTTGAAGGGACGTCCCCTGAGGCTGTCCGAGCTTCGGGCTGACCTGTTTCTCTCCCCAACCCTGGGTCGAGAATGTGTGTCCACCCGGCGCATAGGGAATAAAGTCGGGCTCTGTGTTTCCCGCTGCCGGCACTGTCAAGTCAGAGCCGGGCGCTCTCACGCTAAGCCGCATGTACTGACTTCGAGGTAGGAGGGAGAAAGTGAGGGGAAGGAAAGTACATTCTTGAACTGTAAGGCGGTATACTTTTCACCTGTATCGCACAGATGTGATTGGAAAAGTGTACATTTTCTGTCAAAGTGAAGGGGAGGACCGACCCAACAGGGTTCATTGGTCCTTCAATACGTGCTGAGTACTCAGTCCCACTAAACGGGGCTACCGTAGGGGTCGGCCAGGTTGGTGAAGAGTCCTATGGGATATGTTGCCTAATAAATAAAAAAAGATTATAAGAGAAAATAAGAAGAAACTAAACTAAACTAATAAAACAAAACCACAAGCAAGGGAAAGTGAGGGAGCGGTCACAGACCCGTTCCCAAGTTCCCCCACAGTGTTTTCTCAGAGGCTGGCATGCTTCTGGAAGGTTTAGGGGTTTGACCACTACAGTGTAGTGTTTACATTCCCCCTTCAAGGGAAAGGTTGGTGTGAAAAGGTTCACGGAGGACAGGGGTGAGATACAGAGCATACCCAGTGTATAAGACAGGAGAGGTCAGGACTCTGCCATAACTTGTATTAAGAAGTGTTGATATTTCGTTATTTATTTACCAGAGGTGAATTGACTCACTCCCAGGTGACCCAATTTATGATATTCACTTAATTATATACCGTTTGTGAACTGACTGGTTTACCAGTGATCCAAGTGTTAATATTTAATCATTTATTTACCAGAGGTGAATTGACTTGTTCCCAGTTGACCCAATTTATGATATTCACTTATGTATGTACCAAATGTGAACTGACTGGCTTACCAGTGATCCATGTGTTAATAGTTCATTATTTATTTACCAGAGTTGAATTGACCCACTCCCAGGTGACCCAACGTATGATATTCACTTATTTATATACCGTATGTGAACTGACTGGTTTACCAGTGATCCAAGTGTTAATATTTAATCATTTATTTCCCAGAGGTGAATTGACTTGTTCCCAGTTGACCCAATTTATGATATTCACTTATGTATGTACCAAATGTGAACTGACTGGCTTACCAGTGATCCAAGTGTTAATATTTAATCATTTATTTACCAGAGGTGAATTGACTCACTCTCAGGTGACCCAATTTATGATATTCACTTATTTATGTACCAAATGTGAACTGAATGGCTTACCAGTGATCCAAGTGTTCATATTTAATTATTTATTTACCAGAGGTGAATTGACTTGCTCTGAGGTGACCCAAGCTATGATATTCAACTATGTATGTACCAAATGTGAACTGACCTTTCATAAATGACAGTTGATGTTATGTAATGATTTTACAACAAGGTTTTAATTGCAGTATTCCTGTCTTATAAAGAAGACTGTCAAGCTGGTAAAATGAGAACAGTCTGTTACTATTTATTTAACCATGGTACACACTAATCAAAGTTAGCTACCAGGGCTAACTAGTCCCTAGAAGAAGGCCTTGACTCCCACAGAGCCTACTGTTTATTCTAAGGGCAGACAGTGTCATCATAGGAGAGCTCACTCATCGCCCACTGGGATGTCATTTCGCACATGCGTGCGGTAAGGTGTAAGTATCCCATGCTCAGGACTAAGGTGTAAGTCTCCCATGCTGTTCACCCCTCTTTTGTGATACCTTAGGGAGAAACACCTTACACTTAGCTTACCATAACTGGGGAATTTCTGAAGTTTTTCGGTTTTACTTGTAACCATAAAGTCACTTTAACAACGTTTTTTCATTGAATTTCATAGGTTTTTATTAGTGCAACTTAACCATAACCTCCCTTTAACAATGTTTTTTCAGTGAATGTCATGAGTTTTTACCAGTGAATGCTATTTTCCTACAATTTACTAATGTCATACTTACCCCATTATAGCAACATTTGTGTCCAATTTACAAAGTTTCACCTTAAAACTGTGCCATTTCCCACCTTCTATCCTCATTTTTAACACTTCTGTACTCTTTTTGCAACTTTTTCCACTGTTTTTGAACCCATCGACGTCCACGAACGTCTGATGTCATCACGTACCTTCCGGACAGTGCCTTGTGACCATGCGCTAACGCACAGAATGATGACGTGTCCACAAAGGTGTACACATTTTGCCATTGGGTCAGTGCTTCGAGGACAGTTCGGAACTGCATTTTCTACTGATCTAGAAACTTTCAAGCTCAAAATGTACCCTTGCACAGCTCCAACACCTATATTTACTCATTATCCATTAACAAACTAGTACAAAGCACATACTTGGAAGAATATTAGCAAAACTGTTACTTATCTAAAAATTGCATCAACTATTGCCATCCCTTCCCCCCAAGAGCCACCACTACCAGCTGGAGGAACTACACAACAAAAAAAGCACACTACTTCCAAAGGCAATGAAGAGGACCAAGAAGATGAGGTAGAGGAAGTGTCTACCTCTACCACCCAGCGACCCTCATGGGTGGGGCAATTCTTGCCCACTGTTGGGAATGTACCAAAGGCTAAAGCTACCCAAGTGAAATACACTGAGGGTGTTCTCAGTCACGGATTACATGGATAGTACTCCTATGCGACCACTTCCATGCGCCGCCACACCAAATCCAATCACCGCAATGTTCTCCGAAAGGTTGTTCCTGTATTCGCAAGTAGTAGGCTGTCTTCCTCTACCTCATCTTCCTCAACCAAAACTGTAACCACACAGCCTACTTCTGTGGGACACAAAATCCCACAAGCTACCTTGTAAGCAATAAAAGAGGCTATTGATCTATATCTTTCGAAGACAACAGTCCCCTGTATATACTGCAACACACCACTCTGCAGGGGGAAGTACTTTCGAAGTGTTTTTGAAGCAATAATCAAGGAACATGAGAAACACTGCACCCTACCATAGAAGTAACACATGTGCAACATCTTCCCCTGTCCACCTGACCCCCCATATTAGTGCTTGGTGCCTCTTCCCTCATTTCCCTCCCCAGCTTATGTTCTAAACTCTCCTGCAAAAAAAAAATATGTAAAAATACAACAAAATAAACGTTCCTTTAGGAAACACCTTTCACAGTTAAAAAATAGAACTAAAGAACAAATATTATAGACTCCATCTACTTTACATTTCGCAGTAAAGTAAATAGATTCAATAGGATTTTCCAACATTTCGATTAACATTTTGTGTTATGCTAATGGGAATAATGTGGCGTTCATCCCCCATTCCAGGGACTGGAACGGGGATAACGGCCCGGCAGCACAAGTTATCGGCCCAAGCGAAGCTAGGGCGGATAATGAGGGCCCCGGACCGTTATCTCATATTCCAGCCCTTGCAATGGGGGATGAAGGCCATTAGAATGCTGGGTTCCCAAAGCAGGAACCCAGGAATGCTAAAAAAAAAAAAGGATTTTAGTTCCTACACCAGGACGCGGCGTCCCGGTGTAGGAAGGAAAATTATTTTCCAAGATGCCCATCATGGAAAGATAAGGCAGGCTCCGTACAGAGCCCCTCTTCCCTTTCCATGGCAGCCTGCAAAATGCAAAGAGACAACCCTGTAACCATATTACCACAAGCACGTTTTTTTCCCCTTTCAAACCTATCCCACTTTCGAATAACTTTACTACATAGCCGATCCCGGGTGGACATGGCCATTTTAACCCCATTTGTCATCCCTCGTGGTCATGGCCAGTAGCCAGATTGTCCGGGTCATGACCTTATGCTATGACCCAGACAATCTGGCCACTGCCCATGACCACAGTCACCAAAGGTATATCACTCTTTTTTGTACCTACATTATGACACTTTTGAAAGAATAAACCATGGGCGGATTTCTATCAAACTTGTGTAAGGAGCATTGGCAAGGCATTGTTTTGCAAATGTGCCCATGTTTTATTTTTTGACAAGTGTCAAAATGTATGTACATACAATAATCATATAACTTAACCCCCACTTGACACAATCCATTCAGACTTTACACAAACATTCAAGGTTGGGTCTGTAATCTATCTGAAAATGTTTGTCGACATTCGTCAAACGGCAACAAAGTTATAAGCCATCTAAAAACTTTGAGACCCCCTCCTCTAATTTAGTCCCCTCTTAACAAAATCCCACCAGACTTTCCAAAAACATATATATCTAGATATAAATATTTTTGCAAACTTTTGTGTAGGTTCTTCAAATGGAACCACATTTATAAGCCTTTACAATATTTTGGGACCCCCCCCCTCTAATTTTGTTCCCTCTTGACAAAGCAGCTACACACTTTCAATAACCATTCAGGTCTAGAATAACATTCCAAAATTTCATGAAGTTTCATTGAGTGGCGCCAAAGTTATAAGCCATCCAAAGACTGCTTTTCACCAACCCAGTAATGCAGAAATAGACACAGATGTCCCGAACATCTGAAGTGTTCGCGAACATCACAGGACTGTAGCCGAATATCGCAAACTTCAGGGATGAAAAACACCATTTTTTTGGCTTCTTACGGCCATATCCCATCCCATCCTCATCACCCCTCACCTCCCCAGAGATTGTTTGATGAGTTTGGCAAGTACAATGTTGTGTTTTTCAATAGTTTTTACTGCGTTGTTCGCAGACACCAGCGTATGTCCGTGAATCCAACATGGCGGCCGTTTCCAAAAATCTGACGCACCTCACGCTTTTCACTATCCAATCACTTGGAGCGTCTGATGTCCACGGACTTTGGCATGAGTCATGGCTGCTTAGTTTACCATAACTGGCGAATTTCTGTGGTTTTCTGTGGTTTTCCGGTTTCACTTGTAACTATAACGTCCCTTTAACAAAGATTTTCATTGAATTTCATAGGTTTTTATTAGTGCCACTTAACCATAAGGTCCCTTTAACAAAGATTTTGCAGTGAATATATATATATATATATATATATATATATATATATATATATATATATATATATATATATATATATACATATTTATATACCATTATATCATATATAGCGAACAAGTGACCCCATTCCCTTCAGCCAACAGCTCGTTGCATTCTATAAATTATGGACCTCTTTTGAGAATAGAAAAATGCAAAATACAGGTCGCAAAATACAGCTTGGATTTGGGTGAAAAGCCCAGGCTCACTAAAAGAATCAAACATGCCCTAAGCCTAATAGGGAGCTGTGACGATCATGAAATGATGCCGACTGTTCAGATGCATACATGTCAACATACCTTCCATTCCAGAGATGCTAGGCCGGCCCTGGTTTTAACTTTGCATTCTGGGACTAACAGTCCTGGATTTCTCGTTATAAACACATGACTACAAGTGCCAAAATGCCAAGTTAAACCCCGAATTGTACAATCATCCCCAGAAACTGAATGGGGGTATTGTGTCATGTATGTTAAGGATGTGCTGTTAAAGGTTTTACAATCAAACAGTACGTAGTGGTATGTGTTTGAAAACATCATGCCATTCAGCCATTTAACAGGGCAGTGCAAGAGGTGTTTAAAAAGAGGGACACCGTATTATTTCGAATGTAATCCCAAGCATGCCAACATGACACATTCCATTTGGGAGATGCTTGTCCAGTCCTGGCTTTAATTTTGGATTTTGTGACTTGAATGTATAGGTTTAAAATGGAGAAATCCAAGACTAAAACAGAATACAAAATTAAACCTGGGATTGAGCCATCATCTCCAGAATAAAATGGAGCATGTATGGAACGAGGTGTGCATCCGATCCTAGAAACACTTGGTGGGCCGCCGTTTAGATGGTTTCCTTTGCACAGAGCCACGTTGTCTGAGGCAAAGTAGCAGTACATGCTGTTCGCTGTGTCCACGTGACTCAGACTGTGTTATCAGCTGCCACGCTGCACCTCGGGAGCTGCGTTTGGGAGCGCTAATCTCACGGCGCACTAGTTAAATACAGAACAGATCTACCACATGACTGCACGGGGTTTCCTATCGAATTATCAGAGCATCGAGTATTCGAGTTAGGAATCCTGCCCCCTCTTCCTCTGACAGAGAATGAATGGTCGCTGGACTACGTCGATATGTTTCAAGCGTCCGTGAAAAAAATGCAATAACGAAAAAAGAGGGTTAATGGTTGCATACTCGAAAGATGGGTTAGTTAAAGGTGTCCTGGAAAAGTCACTAACCTTGGCGCTTGTCTGGAAAGTAAACATTGCCCGGCTGATGCGCGCTACCATGGCACACGGCCAAAATGCACAGACTTTGCACAAAAAAGGGAATGCGTGCCATCCAGCCTCTTGACGCGCAGCGCCACCGAACTAAGAGGCAAGCGGCAGCTTCACAGGGGAAACTCTTCTCTGGAGTCAAAAGTGCACACGATACCCTGCAGCGGAGAGGGTGCTGTGCAGCAAGTGGGCACGGGTCTTTTTTTCACTCGCGGAAAGCTATCACCCTTTTTTCAGCGGAAGGGGAGTGATTAACATAGCCGAGTGTCTGATTTCTTGGGGAGGGAGGGTCTTGCTGCTAAGTCTCCCTGCTCCTCACGTTTTTTTCCCATTCATGTCCTGCTTGCATTGTGGTGGTGGAACGCATTTCGCGATTACGTGCGTGAAGAAAGTCAGCATTCTTGGTACACAGCTGGCCTTTCTCACAAATACACACTAAGCGTGATGCACTGTTATTTACTATTATTAAAGACTAGACTTTCTGTTTAGAGGCAAGTATGTCTTTTTTCGCGACTGAAGACAAAGCATGCACACTTTATTTAAAAAGCATTGGCTACAAGCGATCACATTACTGTGTACTTACTACTTTAAATAATAGTTCGCCCTCGTGTCAGCTAAGTAAAGCTCATTAAGTTAATCACCATCCAGGGATCATTACCAATTATACTGACCATTCGGCAAGAGATGTGTCAAGCAGATTTCCCCCAGGCGAATCTTATGACACTTAGAACTGTGCGAATGCCTTTTGAGTAAGCTCCACCGTCATGATAGAGTAAGGCGTACACCAGTGATGGCTTGGCTTCACTTCTGCCTGCTGCTCTTTCCCAGTCCCACTCAATACATAAGTAAATCACGTCTTTCAGATGCATGCTTGTACATCAATATCAATTGCGCGTGTTCAATGCTGGAACGGCATGTACTATATGAAAAGATATCAGTGTGTTCCCTCTCGGCCAGTACGAGAATGCTACACTCAAGCAAGGACTGGACTAGCATCTCCCGAATGGAGTGGATAATGTTGGCATGTATGCTGGAGGTTAAATAACTCTTACGCCTTCCTCTTGCCCACGAGATGCATCTTTCACCCCTGTTCAGAGAATGTTTAGTTTCACAAAGAGATGGAAATCAGCTAAGCCTTTGCCTTCATCATACGGTATATAGTGATATTGCCTGTACATGCAATACAAGTGCAACTGCTGATGCTACCACATTACTTAATGAGTGACCTTCTGTTGAGCAAGGCCTGTCTGCTGCCAGGACACTAGTGAGTAACCAGGACTCTGTCAACTGGAAGTGGAAGTCCTGCAAGGGCTCTCTTGCAAGATGTTAGGGCAAAAGAAGGGCTCACCATATCTTTTGAGACCCTGGACAGTTTCCGCAGCCACCCAATGAAAGATACACCACTCGCCTCTACTTCCATCTTTGAAATGCTTTTGCGACTAGTAGACAGAATTTGAGTCATAGGGCCTCATTAGACGGTAGGCGGTAAGGGTTTACCGGTACCAGTATTTTACCGGTACAGGTAAACCCTTACCGCCTTACTACGAGGTCCCTTTGCGGGTTGGAGAATTTAACCCTGCTTTTTGCAGGCGTTAAAAATCAACCGCAAAGGGACCAGGGAGATAATTACGGTACCGCAATTTGCGGTGCCATAATTAGAACCTTCCCCATTCCCATTATGCCCTGTGGGGCAAAAATGGGAATGGGGAAGGGCAATGGGGGAAGGGGGAGTTACCGCCCACCAACTTTGGAATAGGGCAGTAATTCCCCTTTCCACCCCATAATCAGGCGCTGAAAGGCCCATGGAGCTGCCTTTGATCTTCTATTCCTTTAGAAATTTTTTTTTTTTTTTTGGAGCCACCTCAATGCCTCATCGACCCATTGGGAAGTATCTGACTCAACCAACTCAATCTTGCATCAACCCATTGGAAAGTACCTGGCTCAAAAGACTTGCCACTGATTTGACCCTCTTGAATGCACCTAGAAGCCCAGCTCAGAGCTGTTAAGTCTCAAGAACAAGACTGAAAGGGAACACATATGTAGTGGGGATATGTTGAGGCACTTGACCTGGCACTCGCATTAGCTAATCAGGCGACCCGGATGCTGCTGTTTGACACATATGAAAACACCTATATCCCCGGGGCTTAGGGTCAACATACAAGAAAGAGGTTCATGCGTGACCTGCCACGCTAAAGTCGCTACATTTATCTTGAATCCCAAGCCACATTGAAATAGCTTATTGCAGTAAATTATAATTTGAGTAGTCTCTGAAAGAAAGTTCCTTTGATTTCGTGTTTAATTATGGAAAATATATATTTATTCATATATGAATTTGTATGCATCAGATTATACTGATCAACTGTTCTAGCCAACACGTGTTTCACTCAAGAAAAATGAGCTTCTTCAGAGCCTAACATGAACATTCTAAAGACAGCCACGGTCTATTTCCTTTTAGGTATTTCATGATACAAACATATTAATTTGTTCTAAAAGAAGAAACGTGCCTGAAAAAACAAAGCGACATTCAGCAGAGCAAATGAAAAAAGAGATAAAAACAAGTGCATTAGTATTAATTCATGAGAAAAATATTGTTTTTAAGCAAAAAACAATCAAGCCACACAATATTAATATAATAGAAATTGGTTAAAGGCATCTTATGGGTTTAACTGTAAACTGGCAACGTATGACTGCTGCATTAAATTGTGAAAACCCTAGAAATATGTGGGAAGTGATAAAATTGAATACAGGATCTGCTGATGTGTCCATCTGAAATCCGATCTCGGCAACAACTCAGATACATGTTATGGAAGATAGGATGTAGGACCTAAGTTCTTGCGGTGGATCACAGATCAGCAGTAACCTTGTATGGCAAATTCACTTCACCCCCGAAAACATGAGTAGACACATAATGAATCTGAAGAATTCCAGGCCCCAGGGCCTAACGGGCTGTCTGCAGCGGCATTGAAGGGCGATAGCTGCCTTTGGGCTGGCCACGTATGTGCCCATTTTCGAAAGGTCTGCAAGGAACGTACGACCCCACGGTCCTGGAAAAAATCTATACTGATCCCGGTTATAAGTCAGGAGACAGACAAATACCAGAGAATTATCACTTACTTTCGCTTTTGGACATTACTGGTAAAGTCTTCTCAATATACGCATTCAAACATCTACAGTCCTGGGTTATTGACAACAACATTTTGAATCCTTTTCAAACAGGTTTTCGCCCTGGGTCCAGTACTGTCCACAATATCCGACTATTAGACACAATAATTACCCAGGTAAAAAGGCACTGTAGTCCCTCTGTGTACATAACGTTTGTCGACTTTAGGTCGGCATTCGACCAGGTAAATCGTGATATCCTGTGGAAAAAACATAAGAGAGGGGGGTTGAACTAACTGGTTGCGGGAGATACTTGCGGCACAGCACTTTGAGACCAATGCCCAGATTTGTTTGAGCAATGACGCAAGGCTGTCCAAGCCTATGATAAATAATAAGGGTCTAATTGCTTGCGCCCCTTCTCTTTAACATCATCATATCTGATTTACTGGCCAGGTTGGCGAAAAGTGCAAAATGCCTCCGAAAATTTGAAAATCAGCTGTGGTCGCCATGCTTTATGCGGACGACCTAGTGGTTTTTGTCCAACTCCTGACAAATATGAAATCACTAATGAATGAGTTGGGCTGTTATGCTAAACAACATGGAAAGTCAGTAAATTTCAACATAACTAAAACCATGCTGATTACCAACAATATAGTAAATTGAAACTTATTGAATACCTGCCTGGGAAGTATTGACTATACTGACTCCTATAAATATCTGGGATTGGAAATGTCGAATAGTGGCAGATATAACAACATCATTGAAACTAAAATTAAAAGGTCCAAGCAAATTACCCATCTTATTTGCATGTTTGCAACTAATCACGCAGGGTTCTCACTGGGAGGTGTCTTTTCTTTATACCTTTATACAAACAGTGGTTTTGTCCATCTATCTTATATGGCTTGGAGGCCTTAGCCTGAACGAATTTAAAATGACTGGATGTGGCTGAAGGGTTTTCCTGACGAAAGGTGTTGGCCCTCCCACGTTCTGTCAATTGAATATGTTCGTTTAGAGATGGGCTTGGTCTCATTAAGAACCTTAATATTAAAAAGGAGAGGGATTATATTTTTGAAGGCAATGATGTCTTCCCCTATGCCCATTATTGACAAAACATGGAGACTGTTATAGTTTAGAACACACTGCTAGCACAGTGGACACATTCGTGAGTCTATTTAAGGAGACATGTTTTATGATGAACTGGGTGCCTGATTTTAAATGGTGTACAGAGTTCCAAGCACTAATAGGTGCCTTCACCCAAAGATCAGTGAAGTGGGACTGGTTGCAAAATGATGAGCACCTATTGCAGTTGCACGGGTACCCACAGGTGGCACATGTAATGCATAGATATTTGAAACCGCAGCGGTATTTGCTGATCCCGCTGTTCGTAATTTCCACCTAGTAGTGCATAAAAATCAGTTTCGTGTGCGTACTGTTTGTGGAGCCAAATGGAACTTGCCACAGGAAGCGTTATTCTGTAGAATCTTTAAGATCCGGGAGACTGTTAAACACTTGCTCACTGAATGCCCCTGTTCAGGGGTGTTATACATGACTACATTAAAGAACCTTGTGCATGATTACAAGGCCATTAAATTGACTGAATTTTGGGCTTATTGCTCCAATACGGAGTCAGGGGTTATGCACATGGCACTTTATAGGGTCTGGAAAGCAGAACAGGAATGTCTTTTGGGAAGGTAACTTGACATGAATCAAATTTGTTTAAAAGATATATAAAAAAGGTGATATCAATTGGATGGTTTTTTTTAAAGTCAAAGTATCAATATTAATATATTCATGTGAAATTCTATTTGTGTTTGTTTTTTATATGTGAATTTGATAAATGTAATTGTAAATGTTTTTGAAAGAGCAAAAAACAAAACAAATAATAATAATAATAATAATAATAATAATAATAATAATAACATTTATATAATCCTAAAGTGATCAGTAGAACTCATCTGTACATGATGATCAACATATTGATTTGGTCTCCTCTTGATATTGCCAAGCACCATCCTCTCTAGATTATTGTTCATATTTTGTATGAGTTTACCCCTAGTCATGGAGGATTATTTCATAACATATTTGTATAGAACTATGGATGCTAGGTACATAGACTGAAATGTTGCTTGATCCTTCAAATTATCTGTAACAGAGGGTAAATTACATGTATGTATGGGGTTAAAATGTGTTGTACCTGAGAGTTTTTTGAAAAAAAGGCTACTACTTATATTATGTTTCAAAGTGTAGAAGCAGATATGCTGGTTCCTAAATCATACATCTTGTTTGGTCTTTAACTTATTATTTAAGAGTGGATATTTATGGTAATGGATATAATATTAGTTGCATCTGCGAGTTCCTTTGAATAAAGAAGTTGCTACTTACATTCAATTGAAATTGGAGTGGTACCTCTTTATACACATTGGAAATGTGGCATTCTGTATGTGCTATTGTTGCAGGGCTGTTCCCTAAAACAAGGAAGACGTACTGGCAAAGTTTGAACCATGGTGCATGAGATTGTCCAATGTTAGGATAGAATTTAGTAAAGTTTAGTTTAGGAATTCGAGGAATATACTAGAATATAGTGCAAGTTGTAACTTACCCAAAGGAAATAATATGTTTCATCGTGCTGTTCCTCATACATGGATTTAGCTGAATATGTGTTGTTTATCTTATCAAAGCATTGCATTTAATGGCAGCACTGAAAAATGACATCATCACTTGATCACAAGGTAGCGTCATGGCGCCATCACATCATTGGATGAGTTCCCATATCTTATCCTTACCTTTACATCAAATCAGTTTCAGTCAATAAGTAGGCCAACACATTATATTTTATCAAGTATCAACACATGTAATGGTCCAGAGGAAAGGTTGCATAGAAAAATTATATTTACTTATATGTATTTAAATCACTTTACCCCCAGGTGTAAATGTGGGGTTAGTTATTTCAAATCTATGTACATGAGATTTAAATGCAGGCTAAAATGAATTGCATCAGAATGCTATTGGGTCTGAAAAACAATTCTATTCAGGTAGAATGCACAGGATGCCAGTCCACTCACCCCAAGATACGAGAATGTTTTTGTGATTTTCCAGTACAGCGATGAGTACCATCCCTACTTCACTTCCCAAACTGGATCTATTTCACTTCCCAAACTGGATCACTGTGCAATGTTAAGGGTAAGAAGAGGGTATTTTTTTATATTGGAATTATCTTCCATAAGAATGGCCCTCCCTTTCAACTACCCATTCACTTCTTTATTTCTACGGCTTTCACAGATCACACATTATCCAGCATTGCTTCATTAGGAAATGATATGGGGCCCTCAAACTACTTTGTAATGTGGTCTAATTAGATGAAAACTCATAGAGTACTTTTTAAATATCACTTAAAAATGCTGCATTGCCAGTGCTCGGAAGCATTCCCTATTATACACATTGTGCATACAGCACAGAAATAAAAGCCTTTTGGTATTTATTTTTATGTTATCTCCCTCAGCTTCAAGTAAAATAAAAAAGGATTTAACTCAAACTAGCAACTATAATACCGTGAAGGGATTTCAATCAGGTACACACCCAAGTCTCGGCCAACATGTAGTGCGCAAATGAAAGCCTTGTTTATTTTTGTCTATAAGTTCAATATTCTGAATGAAATACCACTCATATCACACCCTTCTCAAAATACCCCCCCCTGGTCACACTGAACTAGGAATCAGGCTAGTTTGGAACGGTAAATATTTGTTTATTAATTTAGAATTTAAAATCATAATGTATTTTTAATCGGTAACACCAATCACCAATGTGGTGACAGAACACTGAATAATATCTTGAATGCACTGGGACTCAGGTAATGACCACAAAACGAATGCAGCACAGAAAATAATACTTTTGCGTTGGTTTGGAACAGATAGCACTGTGGTTAGAGGTTCCCCCTGCAACACCCCTCAACCCACCAATAGGCGATTTAAATAGATATGAGGAGAGAGCAGGTACTCAGGAATAATACAGATCAAACAGAATATCACTCCCACCTTCCCCTTGAACAAAAACGAAATACGGATTTGACGGTTTTGGGTTTTGGGTTGTGGAAATAGCTAAGGATGTTAGGTATCAGTGGTAAATTATGTTTCTATCTTCAAAACTGAGGGAGTTATGGAGGTTTTAGTGAGAGGTGTTTTTCAAAAATAAAGACACGAATTTGGACAAGAACTTCAATCTAAAACCAGAAAATATGGGTTATGCTTTTACTCAAGACTATAGCATGCAGACTAGACAACCAGGTTGGGTCGAAGTAAGCTCTGAGACTGATTCATGACTTCAGTAACAGATCCCCAGCGCCTTCCCCAGCAGAACCAGTCCAAACACGCGAAGTGGGATTTTTGGATGAGAGTTACACAAATAAAAAGTGACTATGAAAATGACGCTTTAGCGAATAGACAGAATAAGATAGCACTAAGATTTTGACACTGTTACTGGTTATGAAAGAAAGGGTAGTTCAGAGATTAGGGTGGGATGAGATAAGGCAAGTTATACAATAGTTCTCTAGCATCCTATTAAGACTCACAATCCACTGGGATGTAAGATTTTTGGCCCGTCAAGATTCTGGTCAATGGATCGGGTCTATCAGGGAACAACAGCACATCAGGCGCGGGACAGGATCAGCTAGGCCGGTCACCGGAAGTGCACGGGATCTGCCCTTCTTGTTTCTGGATATTTCAGATCAGCGGGATTGCGAGTTCATCAGGGAAGCATTATGGTAGTAAGCCAGATAGTTTCAGGATGCTTCCCCCAGCACAGCGCTCCACTGGGTTGTAAGGATTAGTTGAGGATTAATTGAGGATTGAGGACTAGTTGAAAATAGTTCAGCTACTGCTTGCCCTGGTTCTTGGCATCTGGATCTAAAAGGATGTTGTAGGCTGGGTGTTGAATGCTGGATCAGAGTGCTTCACTGGAATCGGAAGAAAGAGTGTGTGTGTTGTTACCTGTCTCTAGTTATCCTTTCCAATGACATGACAAAAATCGGTGTATGGGCCGGCTTAACTAAACTTGCCCCTGTGAACTAGGATTGGATCAGAGCATCATCCAAGCCTGGCATCCGAGTGATTGGATCAAAGACCGATGATGTTAAGTTTATGGTTTGGTTTTTACAATACTCAGAAACCTCCCCTAACCACTAGTATCAAAATTGAATGTTGTCCTAAATACATATTTATACATTTGTAACCTCTATGAAAATCACATACAACGATTACATATTTATGGAGTATCTGTTCATCAAAATCCCACAGCTGTGAGACCTTGTTTTGCCTTTCTGCAGCATTTTGTCCATTTCAACATGAACACATTTTCCAAACTTTCTCAAACTTTTCACAAATATGCATATTTACCATAGGAATGTGTGTGCAAAGTTTAACAATTCTAGCATAAATACAGTTTCCATATACTGCTATTCCAGTTCAGAATATGCTACACAGTTCCACCACGTTTTGAAATGCAGGGCCAAAAAGTAAATCAACAAATCTGCCCTTTTTATATTGTTCACCACTTCTGATAGCGAGTTATAAGTCCCTAAAAAATGTTAATTACATATTCTTAGCAGCAAATAGTCAGCCTTTTGTCTGTCTCAGGAGCGGCCCGACCTTTGAGATTTCCTTCTGCAAGCCTTGTTTACAACCTTTTCACAGATCCATTTCCTGGCCTGGAGAATCTGCCATTTTTCAGTCCTTGGCTGCAGACAAAAGTCTGGCCTACCCCACAATTATCATGTGTCAGTGAGCATCTGCTGAGAGGAATGCCCTTCCATTGGGTGGAAACCTGTTTTTCAACCTCTTGCCAGCCCAGCCCCCTAAGTTAATTTCTTAATTTCTTGACTAGAAATCCAGCACAAAACAAACTTGTTGCATCAGATGACATAGATAAATTACATTCTTAGATTTAAACCTGTGGGATCAAAACAACTGAGATTTGTGTTGCTTTCAGCAACAGTCCTTTTATATTTGCTAATCCAGGCAGATCTTTAGTTTTAGACAACTTTAAAGTTTAATCAGGAGAGCCCATTTGACAGGGGCTGTCACTCACAGGTAGCCTGGTGTGGCTGCACACAGATTTTTGACAGGACCTGTCATTCACAGGCAATCCAGTTTTGCTGAGAAAATGTTTTGCTCTTAACATTTCAGGACCTTGCAAATTCTCAGTGCTTCATTAGATTACATGAATTTTAGAGCCTAGCAATATTTTGAGTGTTGGACAGTGTTATGTACAGGCATTTCGAAGTTTCAGCAGCAAAGTAAATGTCATTTCCAGGCACATTTTGGAGTTTCACTTGCAAACCGCTGCTTCTCCCTCTGTACTCCATGTTGACTTGTCATGGAGCCCACTGGCACTTTTTCTGCAGCGTGTGCTCTGTTCCACCACACATGCACCATGGTTGGCAGGTTGTGCAGCCATCTTTTTGCGTGTTGGAAAACGCAGTTTTGGAGGTTTTGGCATGGACAAGGGTTTTGCCGCCATTTTGCTGTTTCTCGTACCACAGATAGCAGAGTGAGGCCGCATAGTATAGCAGAGTGGGTCAATACATCCCACAATACCCTAGTCTAATATGGCCAACAATGTTTTTATCAGCCACTACACTCTGTGCACATAGTTGCTATGTTTTCTACAGTAATTCATATTTCACTTAGCCTTCATATAATGAAAACCACAGTGTTTTTTTCCGCTATAATAGTACGGTCTTCTTTTTCGGTAGAGTTCCCCCTAGTGGCAACCACCACCCCAATTACTCACACCCAAGGGACTTGCAGGGCAATGAATATAGGGAAATTATCTAATTCCATTTGGGAATTTTGTATTCACTTTGAATAGTTCTTCAAAGATGCAGAGCTAGCAGAGACCCCTTTGTGTTCCTGAGAAATCCCATTTAGCAGGCCACTCAACTTCTCTTCCTCCCTTGGTAAGGAAAGCAGGTCTCCCTCCGAGTAAGTTGGTTCTAATTTCCTCATAGATAAGACTGTTTCATCTTCAGATGATTTCCATATTTGGGACTCGTCCAAAAGGAACAGCTGGTGGTCTTTCATGCAGATTAAAAAACAGAGTGATGATTGCTTAGATAGAGAATAATTATCTCATGATCACAACACATTCTTCAGTTTGTTTGTAACTGGAATGGTTTCAGAGTTATCTTAAAAAACATTTCTTAAATGCAAGGGTCATGTCAATTTAAATGGTGCATGGTTTCCTATGGAGCCCCAGCCTTAGATTTCTTTCTTGGGTTAATGAAACTCATGGTGCTTGCAGGCCTCTTAGCTAATGATAGATTTGAGTCCTTTGACAGGTCTCCTTGTTCACGTTACATTAGCACAAGAATTTGGTATATCTAATGGAAGGCTGGGTGGAAAGGTGAGCATTGTAAGTGCAATACAACAGTCCATCCAGTGTCCAACCCTCAGATCTTGATCTCTGTGAACACCATGAATTTAATTTCTTTTGGTATTTTTGTTTGTATTTATAATAATATCTTCTCTTAAAATAGACTTGCATGGGTGGGGGCTGCTCATTAGTCTGAAGGCCTGTTTCCAGGGCTGTTTGTCCGTGGGATTTAATGGGATTTCATGATAAAAGACAAGCACAGGTTATACATTCCATATGGTCAATGCAAATCTTGAATGAGCCTTCACCTTCCCCACATGGGAAACTGTATGAAGGGCGGAAGTGAAGAAGGGAGTTTGTCAGTGATTCACTGGAAAGCTATCCAGCATTGCCCCAAACCAACTCAGAATATCTTATTTTTCTGTATTCCTGAATAGCCTTTTCACTTCTTTTATAACCCACCATAATTTTCTATGTACATAATAAAATATTTGTAGCACTAAATAAATCCACACTATCATCTATTAAGCATCTTTTCTCTGGTGTACAGTTTAGAATCTCCAGTTGGGCAATTTCATCAAATGAAATAGAAAGGTGCTTCTTTGGGATACATGGCTACATCCTATAAAGTCACTGGATAATTCACATTATTTTCTCATTTTAAAGATTTGAAGTAGCACATTACATTTCTGACATACTTGTCCTGTGCACATTATGACATATAGTTCCATAATGTATAAGGGAGGGAGTAATTATTGATGAAATGTGTTGCTGATTTTAGTCCTGTGACAAATGTCAAGGTATTGTCACTGTTTTAGATGTGGAAGCCCACCTCGTGAGGCCTAGGTGGTGAGGCCACTCTCCAATAGTCCCCCTGGGGGTGATGATCAGCAGGAGAATCTCATGGGGAGTGGGGACCCCATTGAAGACAGTGACACCAGAGGAAGAAAGCAGTATCCTCCAAACCCTTCCACCTGTACCCAAACTACGCTCTGCACCCTTCATTAAGTATAACAATGTACTGTTGTCATGCTGCTCCAGTACAATTCACTGAAGAATAGGGCACTCAGCTAGTAGCTAATGGCAGTAATGTTCCAGGGAAGAGAACGCGAGCAATGAAAATTACTTGCGGGAACAACAGCATACATTCTAGTCCATGCCTTAATTTAATTGGCTGCCAGTGATTTAAAGATCCAGCGGGAAGGGACAGAGGGCATCCTGGATCCCAGCTTGGTATCAACTAAGCACTATACAGCACAGAAGAAGCAGCCGACAGAGCGCATGGGAAAGACAGAACCACAAGAGACCGACAACGTAAGAGGCAGAGCAGGGAGCATGAAATGTACCTGCCGATAACCGTGGCTGCTCCGAAATGCTCACCCAGAGGCAACTTTCTGCAACAGCATGCAAAAGAACGCAGAATGCTCTACAGAGCCGGAGAAGCTGTCCCGATGCATGGGAGACCCACAAACAACCAGAGAG
Organism: Ambystoma mexicanum; assembly: GCF_040938575.1. Classification (NCBI taxonomy): domain Eukaryota; kingdom Metazoa; phylum Chordata; class Amphibia; order Caudata; family Ambystomatidae; genus Ambystoma; species Ambystoma mexicanum. The sequence goes on from NC_090935.1 coordinate 336,431,050, forward strand.
ACAAGTCCCAACAGGTACATGGATTTCCAGTTAGAAAGTTGGGGAGACCCAGTGGACACAGGGAACACAACCCGAGGGAAGAAAGAAATATTTACCGGGGCAGAGGGTCCCAGAAGAGAAGGCCTGGGACCCGGTGCAGACAACCATACCCCACACAGGAATAGGGGAAAGTACGAACTTTGCAAATGTGAAGACCATTCATTGACCTTGGCAGGAGAATGAACCTCTCTTTATTAGTTTTATTCTATACAGTAAATTGTTCTGTTGTGGTAATGTGTCATGAAAGCAAAGAGTTCCTTTTTAAACTGATGTTTAGCAAATTCTCACTTTAAATGAGTTCAAGACCCAATCTTTGGGTGAAATGTACACTTGGACCATAGTGTTTCTGGAACGGTTTAGTTTGTGGAAAAATCTGCACCATCTGTCGGGTCCTGTCGCTCAAGGAATTAAGTAACTAATGACAATGTTAATGAACAAAACAATGCACTATTTTAGCGCCTCTCGCTGTACAGTGAGGCACCCTCCATCTCTTGTGTTAGTTGCTATCCATTACCTAAGCCTTCAACTAGTCACTTGTTTTGTCAGTGCACCTTTTCTCCAAACAGTTGAATCATGTTTGGGTGACAGTCTACTCATAGAGACAGTCATACACTGGACATCATCACATCCACCAACATTTACCTACAGATTGCAGCACATAATTCAGGCTCCAGGACCAACCACCGATTAACCATGGGTACTTAACATAATCATAAAAAGCCCCAACCATAAGACAAAATCTAACCCTACTTCATTCAAACCTCTTAAAAGATCTCTGAACTCGCCTTACACCAGACCTTCAACACAGAGGCTAGCCACTGGCCATCAAACAGAACCCTAAACAGCTGCTAACCTACAGTTGACCAGATCCTTGGACATTCTGGCAGCTAGAGTACAACAACCCTCCGCATCATTGGATCAATAAAAGGTTCAATAAAAAGAATAGAACACAAAGAAGAAACTGAGGAACTAGAATACAGTTGCAGGTTCTCACAACTCAAAGATGATAAATCTGATAAAACTGCAAAATCCAGTTTGGAGGATACTGAGTCATGACTGAAAGAAAGAAGAAAGCTTATTTCCAAAAAAGAATGCATACAGCAAGCAACAGTTCCTCAAAAGAATGGAAAAATCTTTGAAGAATTAAGCACACCCACCCAAATAACCACAGATGGCATTGCCTGACAGGAGCTAGCAGACAATCTCGTTCTAGCCTTTACTAAGAGAATCCAGAAGATCCAAATAAGGAAAAATACAGAAATGATGTTCCTTCAAGACACACATGTCATACCGCTGAAGAACAACCATACACTGGCAGCTTTCAGTGCTTCACTGCCCAATGTTGTCATGAAGTTAGTGAAGAGTCTGAAGGTGTCCAGGGTACATTTTAAAACCTGCCTAGCTACTTCATAAAGAGCAACGCCAACAGCCCGTCCTCATCCATCTCTCTGCACAGCAAGATCTTCCTCAAGATGGAAAAAATCCCTAGACCACTTAAAAAAGAGACTGTTACCCCAATCCTCAAAGAACATCCTTAGATCCCAAGGAGATTAATATCTTTTGCCCAATCACTAATATCTGCTTCATGGCCAAAATCCTTGAAAAGAATGCCACTTCTCAATTGCAGAATTCAGTGAGTCAGCAGGCCTATTATGGAAACCAGTCTGGATTCAGACCCTTGTGGAGAACTGAAGATGTGCTTATCGTAATAAGGGAAGAAATCATCAATGCACTAGATCCCAATTTCTGTACTTATACTTATAGACCATTCCATGACACATAATAAATAAACTGCTACACTCTCATTACAAGATATTACAATGACACGCGCATCAATCACATGTCTCTTAAATGGATTCCTTCATTCCATGACCAATGCACCACTTATGTTAAAATTGGCAAGATCACATCTAAATCACACATAGCCACAGGACCCAACAGGGTTATACACTCTCACCATTTCATTTTAATTCTTAAATCAGATCTCTGCTCTCCATACTAAACCAGTTCTCCTAAAGATTCCCACTACAAACAGACTTTGGTGAAATAGCTTTTAATCTCAATACTAATGACACCCAAGCACTGGGCTATCCAACTGTTTGGGCAGAGCACACATGGCTTATGCTGAACACTCTCGACCTCAACTCACTAAATGTGTAGAAATGGTGAAGCCAGCAATATATGACAGAACACTAATCCATGGCTAGTCTTGGGTTCAGCTTTAGGTTGAGGCTCAGAGAGCCAAGTGTTGCCATCCCATGAGCGAGGGATAAATGTAAAGAAATGTAAACTGTTCACCTCTCACAGATTATAATTTATTGGAGCAATGATTGATGACGAGCAGAAGAGGGTCTTTCTTCTTCTTTGAAGTGCTTCAAAGCTTCAGTGGCACCCGAGAATCTATTAGATTGCAGGGAACCTCCAGTATATTGATGCTTTCAAGATCCGGGGGAAATGGCTTCCACAGTACTCACAGTGCTGTGTGCTCTCCTGAATTTGAAACCCCTGGTGAGAAATCTCTTGAGTTCATGGCATACAGAATATTAAAAGATTTGCATCAGGATTTCTCTTCCTTCTTCCCTTCAGACTGCTGTGGTATGGTGGCTAATCAACAAGAACTTTGATTCCCTTCCTCTCTTCGTTGTGATCACTAATTAAACCACTATGGGCTCAATAGCTGTTCCAGGGTGGAGCTAGAGATCAGAAACCATTAGTCATATTAGTGGGAATTATTGGCTGTCCTACAGGTCCACAAGGAATGTGTCCCTTTCCTGGTTAATTTGACATTTCAGTTGGTGATCAACAACCCAGTGACTTTAGCTTACATAAGCATGCATCAGTATGCTCAGAGGTTGGCAGTAGTGGCTCATCAGCTGGGATTAAAGTCAGAGTCCAAATGAGCCTTCATATCAGCATATCATATCCAGGGAAACTGGATATAGACACTGATATTCCCCTCCTCCCTGGCTCTGTACCTCAAAGGAAACATTCTTTCGTCCATTCCAGAGATTGTATTGCCGCAGCTGGGCCTTCTCCCTTCCCGAAAGTTTCCCATCTCCCTCGACATTCTTCTAGGGGCAAGGATCCCCAGGCTTCAGCTGTTGATGCCCTATTAGTTCCTCAGTCACAGGATCCTGCATTACTTGTTCCTCCCTTTCTCCTCAAGATAATGAAGGAGGATATCACAAGACATTTGGCAGACCCTGCCCTATACATCTCAAAGTCTCTGCCTGTCTGTGTGGTTGGTAAAAGGGAGGATTTTGATGGCCAACCTATTTTTGATGATCTAGATCTAGGTATTAAATAGTGAAGATACCCAACCATTGTAAAGTATATAACCATCACTGGAGGTCCTTTCCAGCTTGGTTTCTGGCTTGTAGCCTTTAGTGCACTTATGTAATTCTAAGAAGTATTGATACGATTGTGTTACATGTAACATATCTCTTATTTGTCCTTCCACCCCTGCCATCGAAGGCCATATCCACAAACATTTTTAAGGGAGATGGAACAGAAATATTATTTAATAAAGATGCTGACTTTGTTGAAATCACTTCGGTGCGACAGTGTGATGTTTGGGGAAATCAGGGAGACTGCTTTGTTCTGAAAAATACCTGCATTTTTTTTCTAGGTAGTAGTACTTTGCCTTTTCCCTTTTCCCTTCCTTCGTACCTAAGGTGTTGAATCTGTTTAGCAAAGGAACTGATTTTTCCCACTTTTGGTTCTGTGGACGTCTCATGAGCTATGAATCACATTCTGGATGTGGCTTGAGATGATGGTACTTAAACAAACTGCTGTGTTTAAATGTTTTAGAATTCTTTTCGTGAAATGTATTCTGGGACAAAAAGGCAAGAACCACTTGTGACTTCACTTTTTCAATTGATTTTTATAGACCATGGTAACAGTGTTTGAGCAGCAACATATGGTTCTACCCAAGGTTGGCCAACTAGAGAAGTAGAAATGAGCAGGTGTGTGGTGGCTGAGATCTGCGCTGCTGTCTCGTCTTCTTTACTTTCCAAACATTAATCTTCTTCAGAATGGGATTTTTAATATGGCAAACGTGGCATTGATTGTGTTGAATTCTATTACCTGATGCATTGTGTTCAGTACTTATTATATAGAAGTGTTTCAGCATGCATAGTATCTCTGTTTTGTCATTTAATGACTTGCAAGTGGAAAGCTGAGCCAAGACCCAAGATGTGCACCCATGGCATCATCAAGTCTTACTATACCCCCATCTCTGAAGCCACTGCACCAGGAATCTTTATGGGTGGTGATAAAGTGGGGTGTACTTATAATAAGAATGTCTAAGAACTATGTTGAATGTTCTGGTTGTTCTTTGTACATGATACTGATACTAATGTGATACTCCCCCTAGTATAGCAATCCTACCCCACAATATAGGGCAAGAAACAGGATGATGTAATCTGAATAGTTAATTTTATTTAAAACAGTAATTCAAACAATTAAAGGTGGTCTCATAACTTAACATGCCGGGAGGTTATGCAGAATATTTCAAATGAATACAGGCAGATTGTCTACAAAAAGAAAACGCAATCTGCCTTCTGTTATCACACTAATATTTTCATTAAAATGTTCACGAACATCCATACATAGAAAAACAAATAAGGATGACGATTCTGGACAGTGGGCTCAAATACTTATAATTTGCTCAGTAGATACAAACTGACATTGATTTTCATAACATTTGATTCAAAAAATCTAAACCATAGAATTGTAGCTGTCTACCTTAAACCCACCATCCCTTGAAAACAAAAGGTGAAGCAATTCTCATGTATTGGCATCTAAGAAATATATTCCTTTCCTATACATCTCACCACTGCTTAGACTGATCTAAATCTAAAATGTTGTATACTATCTGTGATGACTATTGGTTCAAGCTTGAGTACCAATATTATTCTAAATCTAATGTTGGATTGGTTGTAAATGTTTGGGTTACCTAGGCTTTCAGTTTCTTTTAAAATGATAGGACTGCAATGCGTGGGCAAGTTTGGAGAAGTGCAGTTGTCTGTACTGTTTTGCCTGTGGAGCACATTATACACTGTGTGTTTCGGCTCACCTGGTGACATGTTGTGAAGGAGGAGCACAAAAGGTCCTTTCGCCACAGAGTGCTGCATGGGCCAGTGCAGAGAAGTACAGTGACTGCCTTTGGAGCCGCATATCACACTGTGTGATGCCGGCACTAAAGGTAGCTAAGTTTCACCTGGTGATGCAGTGTGAAGGTATAGCATACGAGGTCCTTTCGAGTGTGGAGGGCTGCATGTCAAGTACATAGAAGTAAAATTGTATACAACACCTAACTCTATGGGCCTCCAAACTTGGGTCCGGGTCCATGGTCCTGAATGGGGAAATATTGGGCCATTCTGACTTTGGAGGGCCCGGTATTCCCCCATTCAGGGAACCCAGGCGATCCCCATTCCCATTTGAGCCCCCATAGGGCTCAAAGGGAATGGGGAGCATGCTAACAACAGGCCCGTTAATTACGGGCCCGTTGTTAGCATGCTGGTCCCCTCGCGAGTCCCGCAAAGGACGTCTGGTCTGACCAGATGTCCAGAGCGGGTCCCGCGAGGGAACCTCGTAATGAGGCGGTACTGGGTTAACGACGCAAGCACCTTTACTGGCGCTGTTAACCCCTTACTGCTTCACTTGTAATGTGACCCTTTATCTTTTGTCAAGCAATCAGATTCACCCTCACAATACTCTAGTTCCAATTATGCATTAAGTAAAATAATTCAATTACTTTATTGACTATGGAAGACACCAATCAAATGACATGTCATTTCATATTTCAAAATTGTAGGAGCAAAGCCTTATTGTGATGATACTACTTAGGATTTTAATTTTATTTTTTATTTATGAATCAAAAATCTCATATGCCTTATACCATATTGACTCTTTCAGTGATATAGCTTGATATTTCCCAAAATACCTTGAATTGCTCTTGTGGGTGTGATTAATTATTGGGACAATTAACTAAATCATGTGGGGTCATAGTAATCCATTTTTAATTTGTATTTTAAACCCTCAATACTCAAAACTATCTATTCTTCATATTTGGTTGAGTTTAAATACCCAGCAAATTTCACCCATGCAGCATCATTTGATACAGCATGTTTGGAATGGACATAGCCTGTGATACGTGTCCATCACTCACTTACACCCACCAGGGCCGTCCCCCTGGCTTTCATTATTTATTTGATTTCTGTTCCAAGTGTCAAATATGAGTTTACCCTCCCCTCAGGAATTTGGAATTGAAAGTGGACAGAAATAGTCATGTGTTTTATCATTCTTGAACATGTCACATTATTAAACATAGACATATTTAAGTTTGTAAAATATTCTGAATCCAAAGATTCAATTTTTGTTCCTGTAAATTTGCATAACAGAGTTATCAACATATATCATTGGCATGTGCAAGTGATGTTCTGCTGAATATAAATGTGTATCCGCTTTTCGACTTGGACCAAGGTTTCCAAAGATATAGCCAAACATTAATTTCTTGTAGTAATGTAGTTGTGCCCCTTTAAAAACTGGCTGTGGCATTAATTCTAATGGAATTGCATTTGTAGGAGCTTACCCATTTTATCAGCAAGATATTCTATCGAACAAACTGATAATTTTAATAGACAGCTTGATGAAACATACACATTCTTCATGAGGTCTAATGCTGTGTCAGGGTTAAGGGTCAGAGATCTGCCCTAGGCTTCTCGTTATTTGAAATCACTGAAATCACATGCAACGTCTGACAAGATACTGAAATGAATGACTTTCAAATTAGCTTAAAAATATAAACTTGTGGATTTGGAGTTTGGGGGTAAAATACTGGCATGTGAGTGCATTTTATTTACATTTGTAAATAGGGCTCTTGCCTTTGTTAAACACAGATGGATCCAGTAACTCTTTTAAGCATTTATAAAAGTGAATGGTATTGGGATCTAGACATTCTTGATTCACAGAAGAACAAACTTCTACAGAAACAGACCTAATGGTTCACTTAGAGATCACAGTTTAAAATGTGTCATAATAGATATATACTGCCCCATGAAACAGAAATGTGCTATTTAAATGCATTTTTCTCGTAACAGCAATTTTTATAATATTTTGTTATTTCCCTAAATATACATGATTTCTTACGTGATTTGTAATAACGTTCTGTGCATCATTTCACCGCATGCAAACATTCAAGTTTCAAAAGTTACCATGTTCCCCCTTCACATCGAAAAAAACCATACAGAAGCATCTTTAAAATGTCATTTTTTTCTTTTGTTAAGCATACAAAAAAGCAGTTTATATGATTAATTTATGTTTCTATTTTTACTTGATTCTGCCTGTCTAACACTAATCACTTGATATCTGTTATGTTATGTTATGTTCTATTAACATATTCTTGTAAAGAGAAGAAAAAACATCAAGAGACACAGATTACAGGGCTACTATTTTGACTGTATGGTATAGAGGAGGGTTTTAACAGCCTTACAAAACTCAGCCTGATATTCCATCAGCCTTAAAGTCAGGGGGAGAGTATTCCAGTGAAACTGGGTCACAACTGAGAAGGACCTGCCAGTGATAGTTGTCTTCTTAAATCACAGAGGAGAATGGAGTTGGCGATTAGAAGAGCCAAGATCTCTAGTCGGTTTATATGGAGCAATTATCTTACGAAGATAAAAAAAGCCCCATACCCCTATAAAGCTTGGTGTACCAGGTAAAGGACTTTAAACTTAACCCTGCTCTTGACCGGGAACCAGTGAAGTTGCTGCAGTACCTCAGAGATAATTGTGTTCTTTGGTAAACCATCAACTAACCGGGCCACTGAGTTTTGTATGGTGTGTAGTTTTCCTAAGATGATATTTAGGCTGAGCTACCAAGGTCGAGTTGCTGTAATTGAGAATTCAAATAACAGAGGATGCAACTACAGGAACTCCTAAAGCTGTCAGTAGGAAAGGAATAACCTTTATCAAAGTTTTTGATTAAAAAAACTTGCACTACATCTAGCACTGATTTGGAGATGAGGAGACAGAAAGGCAGAGATTTTTACTCCCAGGTTCTTTACAGAATCAACCATGGTGGGAAGGATAACTAAAGAAGAGGACCAGAAATCAGCAGACCAAAGAAAACAAGCTGCAGATGAACGGATCACTAAGTCTTTGGTCTTGTCCCTGTTTAGTTTCAGCCAGTTGGCATTCATCCATTCTCTAATAGGTGCCAAACAACTCCACATACACAGGGCAGCTTTCTTCAGGTTCTGATCCACTCTTAGGATCAACTGAGTATCATCTGCGTAAGCATATAATCAACATCCATGGGAAGGAATCAAATTGGATATGGGGCGAAAGTGAACATTAAAAAGTAGGGAGGAAATAGCGGATCCTTACGTAACCCACCAGGTAAGAGCAGATGGAACCGACCTAAACAGGGCTAGAGACAACATCTGAGTTTGGTCAGAAAGAAATGATCTGAGCCAACAAAGCACTGTGCCTAAAACACCAACCTCCTTGAGATGATGACACACGATGGAGTGGTCGATGGTATCAAAAGCTGCAGAAAAGTCCAACAGAATCAGAAATCCCACCCCACCCTGGTCCCGCATTCTGTTAAAGTCATCGATAATCAATCCTAACACTGATTTAGTGCCTATAGATGCTCGAAAACTGGACTAAAAAGAAACTAAGATAGCGGTGTCCTCCAAAAAATTCCTTAACTGGCTATGTTGACTATAGCCTCCAGAACATTCATAAGGAACATAAGAAGTTAAATAGGATGGAAATTAACTGGGAGTGTGGGCTTTAAATTAGAGGGGTCACTAGGGTGTGGTTGAACACTTGAGAAATAATGGCTTGCCTTAGTGAAAAGTTCACAGCCAAGGTTACAAAAGGTGTTATCGCCACGCTAATCTTTTTTAATACATCGAAAGGAATGGGATCTCCTCAGATTAGTACAACTTTGATGTGGGTCCCAGACTCGTAGAACACCTGCCAGGTTCTTTTGCACTTTCAAGGTAATTTAAAATCCTATGGATATGGGTCTTCCCTGGGATTTCTCTTATGTAGTTCAGTCTCCTCACTTGGGTGTGCCTGGTATACTCACCTGCCGGGCTGTTTTATGCAATTCACTTCTCATACTTCACTGTGTCTGGTAAACTCTCCTGCCAGGGCTTTCCTATGCAGTTTACTTTACACGTTTAGCTTTGCCTGTTCTACTTTCATGCCAGGACTTTCATATACAGTTCACTTTAAACACTTGGTTTTGCCTGGTTCTCCTGCCAAGTCTTTCTTATGCACAATGTCACTCTTAATTTTCCTTTTTGGTCTTCCCCAAGTTTGTATGATGTATCCCAGGCCCCAGTTCCACTGTTTAGGGTTTCTGCTACCTTGTCCGACAGTGCTTTGGTGTCCGAACCCTTACTCCAGGCTCACTAGTTCTTTTCCTGCTGCTGCTCTGCGCTCCTGACTCTGCATCAGGTACTTCTTAGGTTCTTGCAGCTTCCCTGAGCTTGCAGGCACCTCCAGCAGGCGTTCCATCCTCAGTAGGTGTCCCAGCTCCCTCGGCTGTCAGAAAACATGGCTTGCTTCCTTCTGCTTTGCCACAGCCTCCACATAGCTTCCCTGACCTTGTCCCTTTCTGGGCTGCCTTCCTGTTCTTCCTTGCCATTCTGCCTTCTGCACCGCTACCAGTCGCAGCACTTATGCTCTCGCAGTGTCCTCATTCTGCACCAGGATGAAGAGGAAGACGTACTCCATGCTTCTCTTCCCGGCATGGTTTTAAACCATGTCTAGACAATTGTATTCTTTCAGCTACTAGACTGCTGGTGTTGGTTCTCATTGTGAGTAATCATCATTGCTTCTTGCCTCGTCCTCATCTCAGTTTTTGTCACTTTGTTCATTATCTGATGTTGAAGAATACAGTCAGTACACTTGGTAAATTGTTGAGGGCCACTATAGCAGTATGCCATTAAGGCATTAGGAATGGAGGGAACATCCCTAAAAGGGAAAGGGAGAGGCCATGTCTCACCTGATGAGGTCATGTCATCCCCCCGAAGGAATCTCCCCCATGTGGTCCTCCCTCAAACAGCCTCCCACAGGGTCAGGATTAGCTAGTGGCTGCTGTCCCCTGGCCACATGAGGAGAGGAAAGGAGTGTTGGGGTCATCAGCTTCATCACAATACCTACTTAGAGTACCTGAGTCAGATAGACAGGTAATCCGGAACAGGAGCACAAAGTAGATTCCAGGATGTTTCTAGGTAATCCATTCCCCAATGTAGCCTAAAAAGAAGAATTCCAACCAAAAATCCAAAGGGGGAAACAGGACAGGTCCAAAATCTATAATAAATTCCAATATCACAATAATCAATCCATGCAACAAAATACATCAGGGGCAATCCAGGAAAATTAAATATCTAAGCAGTCAGTTCCAGTCCAGGGAAAAGGGCCAAGTTGAATAACCACATTAAAGGAAGATAACCAAACAATCCAGTATCCAATGAGGAAATGAGAACACCACAACAAGGTCTGTCACACCAGATCTAGGTGGGCAATCCAAAAGGAATTCCAAATTCAAACAAAGCAGGAAATTCTAGGAGTCAGATGCTGGAAGAACATGCCAAGCAACTGCTGAAACTCGTTGAGAAGCAAGGCTCCTCCAAACTGACTTCCATCAACTTCCGGGACTGCCATACCGATGCATGCCTTTGTACAATGTGGCGTACATGCTGATGGTTGCAGCACAAGTTGCCAGGTAGTGTGGTCCAGTTACCATGATGCATGTGAGCCTCCATGGCAAACCCCAGAGCCGTGTTCTAGCAAGGCAGCGTGTTGGGTGCAGGCAGCTTATGACAATAATTTAGTGCAAAACATCACTATGTAATATTTAATGGAGAGAAATATATTCAATTAAATAAAAAACACATTCCCCGCTTTCTGCCTATGCTTCTGGAGATTAAAACATTAGGGAAATAGCGCTCCCTGAAATCTCTCCTTTTTAAGAGTCCCAATTGAACTAGGGATAAGAGTTGGGCTCTTATTGTCTCTATTTTATTTGATATAATGGCCCTCGGTGGAAGTGAAGGGGTCAATGTTCCTTCAGTGCTGGATGTCTACATCCTAGTTCCTCATTTTATCTTCTTCTTGTCATTAGATTATTCTTACTGTTCCAAGTTACACTCTGGAATTACAGATTCATGCTTTAGTTCAGTCCCTCCAGCTCTGGCAACTTATGGGTTTTTCCTTTGGGGATGGGGATTTCTACTCAGACCCTGCACCCAGGCTTATTTCAAAGGCTGGAAAAATGTGTATTTATTATGCTATTTGTAAGGGGTGGAAATGCTGGTTTAGTTTAGGACATGGCTACAGACGATATGTGTGCTTCCTACCTTCCATTTCACTTATTTATTGATTCACTTTAACAATTAATACTAATACAATACTAGAATTCATCCTTTCACCTAAACATTCATACTCATCATTGTAACACAGATTCCATTTCACTGTCCCTTCTGATCATATTCACATCTCATTCAGAGACTACCTCAGCTATGGATTCTGCTTATTCCTCTATGTGCTATGAAGTGAAAAGGATGACAGTTCTTCAGCTGGTTAATATGTACTATGATGAATCAATGGAATTTGTCCCAACTCCCTAACGAGGAGCCACCCCCATCGGGTCTAGGAAGGTGAGTCTGCTATGTAATAAATGTCCTATGGGACAGGGGAAGTGGGATCTCACTGTCGGTGGGCCACCGCTGAAGACAAGGCTTCCATTAAACCTCCCTTTCATGTAGAGTCGCAAATGCTTATGGGCTGTATGGGGATTGAGCTATACCCTAATGTGCAGGGCACTTTTTGTTTAATGAAGGTCTGGCTTGGCTTATGACTCTGTTTTAGTAACACCCTTAACTGCAGAACTTGACCAATGGTGTACTGTCTCTTGTTCCAGTGAGACACATAAAAGTCATGGGGCCCCTGCAGATGAGGAGAGTGCCAGCCTGAGGGCAGGCTATGGTCACATTTGCTGGTGCTTCAATAGCGTCCTGCCGTTCATAAGCGTAGGTGAATCCTGACAGGGCACCCAGACTGGAAAATATTAGGAGATAGAGGTATTTAAACCAGGCACACTAGAAGACTGCTATTGAAGCAGCAACAAACGAGAAGACATATCGTAGATAATAATTGGCTCCTTCTGAACTACACTGCACCTTTTGCAGAAGCCTCCCTGGTTCCACTACTTTTGTGGATACGTGATTACAGGATTGAAATGAGAAAATTACATTAAATCTTTCCACAACGTGACCTATTTGCACCATCGTATCATGTTCAGCCCAAAGGCGCCCTCCATTCATTACCCACTGACTAATGGTCAGCTGGTAGAGCACTCGCCTCCTGTTCTTATACCCTGATACCAATCAGCTTTCACGAGTCCTGATGATAGTTGGGAACTCTTGGGTGACTCACAACATTAGATGATTGCATCCCAGACTAGACATTCTCTTCCGAACTAGACCCTCAAAACATAGTGTCGACAGACCTCTTTCGAGATGGGCTATGTTACTACTGCATGGCTCATAAACTATGTTGTGTATTAAATACTGTGACAAACATGTGAATTGTAATGCTTGTGCATACACTATTATGTTGGTATTTTGTTTGCTGTCACCATTTTTTACTTTCTGTTTAAGAACAAACTTTGTTTTAACTACATGTGTGCTTACACTAGTGTAGTCTAATTATGCTCCATTAACTTTGTCGTTGTTGTGTGTCAACACTTACCATAGCACCCCAAGGGTGAGGTAGCTTGGACTCATACATTTTCTTTTATCTGTGTTACACCCTTATGAGCCAGGCCCCCGGTATCAAAAAAGAGGGTTCACAGCCTATTTTTTTGTTGACTGTCCAAGTAACTTACTTGATGTGGCCTAAAGGTATTCCTGTACCCTGTACCTGGAGCTGGACGTTAGTAAAGATGTTTCCCGTTCCCACCACAGTGTCAATGTCCTATTGGCCAGGACCCAACTTAATAATGGTGACAAGGATGCTGGCTGTGCTGGGTGGACAGCACCTGGGAAGGAAAATGGACATTGACTGCCCCCCAAACACAAGAAGATCCTCTGATAAGGTAGGAGCGTTGCAGGCTGCAGTGGGGCCAGTGAGGGACACCTATTGATGTGAGGAGGCAGCACCAGACCCTGTAGGCCTATCGGGTCTACAAGTGGCAGACAAAGATATTGCAGGACCAGGTGCCTACCGGGTCTGCAAGGTGCAGACAGAGACACAGCAGGGCCAAGGGCCCATCGGGTCTGCAATGGGCAGAGACTTTGTGGGGTCAAAGGCTTACTGGGTCTTTAAAGACCAGACAAACCAGTGCTGCAAGGTGCAGACAGTACCTTTGCAGCGTGAGGCCTTGAAGACTAAGTTTGAAGTATGCGAGGGGCAGCCAACCCAGGCCAAGGAAGGTCACTAGTGACTCCAGGAACAAGTTGTGTCCGCGAGGGGCAGTGAATGGGCTAGTATTCATGTGGCAGCATAAGAATTAAAGTAGTGCTGGCTAGAGAAGAGCTGAGTAACTTGAGGGACAGCTCAGGTTTGTGGGAGGATTTATGAGTGAATTGTCTTGGAAACAAGGGGGTGGTGTATTGCCACATGCATTTTTCTCTTTACATGTACTTTCAGTAACAAGTACCTATTTTTTCATGCTTTATATTGTTTCAGAGAAATCTGCTTTGTGCTAACTTTAAACCAATTGAGAGATAGAAGAGCAAAGACAGTTATCGAGTTGACGTCTCTTTTTATTATTTAGGTAGTGTAGGGGTGCAGTTGTGACCCAAAGCATTACTTTTTTATGGAGAGGGTTTTCTTTGGGTGATCAATAGGTTCTGCATTCTTACTATACTCTTTTTTGTGTAAATTGTAGAACAAAACAGGTTAGATACATATCATAGTGGACAAACGAATGCAAAGATATACATACATTCAATAAATAATTGGACAGTGTAACCAATTTCAATGCACCTTCTTTGTCTATACAGTCAGTCACTACAGTAGAAGGCACTTCAGTGCTAAACACAAAAACATTTATATTCAAAGATTTGCGTTAATGTATCTTTCTTTTTGCTTTTTGTAATCATTTGAACACTAGATGATCAGAGTAGCCAGGCGTAAGGGTGACCTGAGACGAGGTAACAGGGATTTTGCTGGGGGACACTGGTGAACATATTACTGTGAGGGGCAGACTTACTTACATAAGTGAGGCACACCTGCGTTATTGATGGCTCTTGTGGGATACCAGTGAAATGGACCAATCTTGCTAAAATGAAGAAGAAGGAAGTTGGTACCTTTGTGACCAAAGGATCCGGAGAGGGAGGTGGACCTGTCTCCCTAAATTACTTTGGGGCAACATGTGTACACTGTTTTGGACAGCACCATGAGGCAGTGATGGAGAAGATGGGAGCTCTTTTTCACATTTTTGTCTTTCATGTGGTGCTGTAGTGGAAAGTCCAGAAAATTGCAATTTGTTGGTACTCCAGGAATTAGATCATGATTTCTTGAATTCCTTCAGGGAGCTCTCAATTGAACAAAGAGAGGCTTAATAGTTTAAGTCACATTGGAGGGAAAGTCCGGAAAATAGCAATTTGTTGGTGCTCCCAAGAATTAGATCCTGATTTCTTGAATTCTTTCAGGCATATCTCATTTAAACAGTTTAGGTCACATTAGACTTTTGGAATAGTGTGATGTGAGGCCTGTTGAATATTCTACATGTGTTGGTGTTCTTGTGTTTTGGAAGTCGTGGCCTCTGTTTAGAGAGATGTATTGTGCATTTAATTTTGTTTTGCTGAGGTTTAGTGTTCAATAGTCTTAGCTGTGTTTGAAACCCTTATTTTACAGATTTGACTTACTGTTTTAGGGTTAGTTAGGACATGGAATTACTAAGTTAGTGGGGTAATGTGCAAGTTATGATGCATGTTCTGTTAACCCTTTTAGTTTACAGCCTGGAATTCTACTGAAGAACATTGAACTAGAAATTGAATTTCAAGTGTGTAATTTCAATGCTTCAAGGAAAACAGTAAGGGTGGTTCACCTTCATGTGTTTTGTGGACTGTGAAAACTGTCTATGATAATTTGTTCTGCGTGTCTGGTGTAAGTGTCATGACGAGGTGTGGTCATACCTGGTTTCCTGAATTGGAGTTGTTGAAGTTATGGAGTGTGGTCCTTCAGCACAGTTGTCTTGTGGGGTGTTGAAACCCAGAGTACTTGGAGTGCTTTTTCTCTGGGGTGTCAGTTGCACAGGGTACTTTGAGTATGGTGCACATATTATGGCACGCACCCAGTGAGTTGCAATTTGAATGGTTAGCTTAGCATTCAGGGGGTTGAGGTTTGTTGTGATATGATGGGTGTGTGGTATGTTGTGTGTGGGAGATCCATTCTTCATGTGTGTTTGGAGATCTGGTCTCTGTACCCTCTCGGGTAACATTGTATGTTGTAGTGGAAAGGTGTTTTCGAGATACGTTCTCTGTGCATGCTAGTACGGCATGGTTTTTTCTCAGTTGTGTGGTTTGGGGCTGGAAGCCTTAAGTTGCCTGAAGGTTTGGTTGTGGTATCCTTTTGTTCAGGGTTTGGTGTCTATCCCTTAGTGGTAGAGTAAAAGGAGTGGCATGGTATGGTGCATATTGTCCCACCAGGTGAGGTTGGTTACAAGGTTTGTGCTGGTGCGTTGTTAGAAGGAATTGTTTGGCAGGCTGAGGGATGTACATGTGTTGTTGCGTGTGTATGTATATCTCTTGCTTCTTGGGTGTGTCTTGTGTTATTTAAGGGGTAAGATATGTTGTGTCTTGTCTTTCCCTGCACCCTACCCTGTATGCATGAAAGGCTAGGAGTGACTGACATGGAATGCTGTGTGTGTGGTTGTTATGTTCTCATTAGTTGTGTAAATGTGTAGTCGAGAAGATGGGTTGACTGAAAGAGGAAGCCGGTGGATGTCTGTCCAAGTAACATACCTGACATGGCCTAAATGCAGTCCTGTACCCCGGACCTGGAACTTGAACTTAGTGAATATGTTTCCTGTTCCTACCACAGTGTCAGTGTCATACTTGGCCAGGGCCTTACTTAATAAGTATACTTCAAAAGGAGATAGGAACTACCCATTCGTCATGACCATATTGGGGTTTCCTAACGAACAATCCATATCGCATTTGAAATATACTCTGAATTTTCATTAACACTCAAATCCTGTTCAGATAATGTAAACATGTCTGGCTCCTGTAGATATTTGTAAGGTTTTCCAATAGGTGTATCTTCTTTTTGAGAAGTAATTTAATCTCTATCTGCAACATCTCTATTTCACTGAAGAGTAGAAAGTTCACTTTCAGAGCAAGATTGTGATTGAGTTGTTGCTTTGATTAGTATTTCTCTCAATAGGTGTTGCATATGAATGAATTGGCTAATTTATCTGCTAAATCATTTCCTCTTTGTCAGGACCCTCTATCTTAGAGTGACCTTTGATCGTTTACCAGTATATCAACATCTTGTTTGACTTCACCAAATCTTGAATGGTTTAGATCCATTTAGCATGTTTCAAGGGTGTATAGCATGCAGTATGCCCCAGGCTTTCTAATGTATTAGGTATTCAACCAATCCACTTTACGCATCATTTTAATAGATATCTATCAACAGTTTCTGGAGTTGATGATTTATGGCAGTAAGGCCAGCTTGATACATGACCATCAACTCTGCCACCTGACTACTCAAGGGACCAATTTTATAACCAGCTAAGGGTCCACTTGTATCATTCACCCAGAAAGAACTGCTTCTAGCCACATAAACTATGGGCATTCACTGACATATGATTTCTTCATACACCTTGTGAGGATAAGATAGCTATGTCTTCATATTGTCAGTTGTTTTTAAATGTTCATAATATTAACATTTATTCTTGGCACAGTCATCTAGATCTGCTAATCCTTGAGCCGTTGGACTCTTCATTTTGGCAATATCTAATCTCAGGGAGATAGCCTTGCATAGAAACAATTAGGGAAGTAAGCCTTAAATTAGAGGCATTCTGCAAATATTGCAGAGCCTAATCGAAAGTCAAAACTATAATATGTTCACAATGGATCAATGGATCATAGTTTTACAATTCCTATACCATTGTCAAGTGTAATTTTCCTCCGTCAGTAAATTTATCTTCGACAGGTGATAATGTCTTACTTGCATATGCAATCACATTAATAACCAGGTAATACCTATGGTACAAGAATGCAGTTAAACAGGTGTTGGAAAATCCAGTTTCTAGGATAATACAACTTTTTTTAATGGGATGAGGGAGCTTGTGAGAGGCTTCATTTCAGTTGTTTCACAGGCTCTGCTTGAGAGTCCCTCCCCCCACTCCCATATCACTCCCACCTTCAATGGATGGATTAAGAATTGAGTGATCTCTGTGTAATTGTCAATGAATGTACAACCTAGTAGGTCAAACCTAAGATACTTTAATTCTTTATAACTCATGTAGATTTGTGGGGTTCTTCAATTTTAGTGAAGCCTCAAACTGCTTTTTTGGGGAAATAGGATCCTAGGCCGGGATCTCATGGAACAGAAAATATACTTTGGTTCTGCACTTTTGTGCATTCTGAAAAGATGCTTCCATACTTGCATTCCTTAATTGTGTCAGCACATTACAGATCTCCACCAAGAGTTCTTCAACAGTTTTACTTTTTTTATTAATAGGTAATCAACTTAGACCATGTTCCCTCTTTCTACAAGGTCAGGCATGTCTTTATGCCAATAATGCACTCCAACAGCGCATCTGTCCATGTATACTGCTACCCCCAAAGTTAAAGTCACGTTTTCACTTGTGTTCACAGAATACTGAGACAATTCGATTTCCATGTACCTAATCAAGAGCAAAGGATATATATATTTAAAAAATATCACTTCATAGTCTCTTTATTTTATCAGTTCTTTCTTTGGACTTTGTAATCTTTGAATTTTTTGCTAGTTTGATTTTTCAATAATTTCATTCCAATACTGGACAACTCGAAAGATCAGACTCTTGTGGTTGCCTGCTCATAATGTTTCCCATCGATCTTCATGATAATTGTGGGATTTTTCTATCGGAAGCATCCCTCCAAATTTTTCCCTTTCTTTGTTGAAAGATTCACACTCCATAAAAATGTGATATGAGGATTCAGCCTGTTCAAAATTTTTACAGAATCAACAAAATTTCTTATCGCTTGAGAATTGTTTGATTTTTGCCAGTAGTTCTCTCATTGGTAGCAGATTGAGTCTGAGTCTGAGGAAAGTATATCGTGTCTGTCGACAAAGAAACAGATCTAAGTATTTCGGGAGTTGGTTCAGTTTTCGACAATCTAGCATGCAGTTAAGCGATAGTTTGTATTCAGTTTTTTTCTCTATGCTTTTTATCCAATCTGCTAGCTGGATTTTTCTTTTTGCTTCAACTGGTCTACATATAAATGTTTCTTCTGTGATGTTCATAGATATCATCAGTTGTTTGCAAGCCTCTTTCCGTGTATTTAGTATTGAACTATTGATTGTGTTGGGACGAGTCCGTAGTAGACAAACTACTGCTATGTCTTCATTAAACACTGTTTTTTCTGTATAAATCTAAGGTTTTCCATGTTATTATTGATTCAAGAGATTGGAGAACTAACTCAATTCTGATTCGAAGAGCTGGGAAGGAAATGGGTAAAGCAAGCACTTTCTCAAAAACCTTCCTTCTATCTCATCCCAAGTTTTCCATGATAGATTTAAGATGCTTTCAGTTCCATATGTTACTATTGCGGTTACCTTTTGTCGGTAAAACATAGTCAAAGGTTTGCAGGAGTATGTACCATATTTTATATGCAGGATCGCTCCTTGTCGGGCCAGGGAATCGATTTTAGTCAAAAGGTGGTCTTTCAACAAACTTCTGTTCATACTCTGATCAATCCAAACTCCTAAGTATTTTGTTGACGTCAGTTTCCAGTTTTGTTTACTGAAGAATAATAGTCGGTTCATTATTTTTTTTTCCATGTTTTCGGTTAGGGGCATTAACTGCGATTTTGTCAGATTGAAACTGAGTTAATGATTTTCTGCATAGTTAGAAAAAGCATTTGCCCTTTTTTGCATGCCAATTTGTTTCTTGTCAAACAAGACAAAATCGTCTCCATACACGATCCATTTGATAGGTATTCCGTTCAACCTTGTTTTAATCCATTCCATGTCCAGATGACATCAGTGACAGTACCCGTGTGCGAGAGTCTCACACGTACACTAGTTGATGAGTATAAGGCTATGATAGGTTCTAGTATCGTTTCAGGACAATTCCAAAGTCTAAGTTTGTTCCACAATTTTTGCCTGGTACGCTATCAAAGGCCAACTGAAAATCGATGAATAATGCAAGGGTTAGTGTCTTAGTCCTCATGGCATCGAGCTTCAGTAGGTTTAATATGACGAGGTTGATATTAGTTCCTACTTCTCTTTGTCTCACATCGAACCTATGCTTGATAGTTTCCCATTCAGTCAGGCGACGTTGTAGAATGGTACCAAATATTTTCCCAAGGGGGTCTAGCAGCGCTATAGGTCGATAATTGCTGGGTGGGTCCACTCTCCTTTTTATAAATCGTAATTAATTTGGCACCTTGCCAAGTGTGTTGAATTTGTTTGTTTTTTATGATGAGGTGGAACAGGTATTCACACATTTTTGACCATGCTTCTGGATTTCTCTTCAAGATCTGGTTTCTCAGCCCATCTGGGCCAGGTGCCCTTGATGAATTAAGCCGCATAATTGTCCTCGGAAATGCCCTGTGAGACCATTCGAATTCCCATGATTGTTTCTTAACTTTATTTTTTTCTGGCATTAGTGTTTCGTCTCTCCTTTTTTCCCGTAGAGTTTGGTAAAGTGTTCTGACCAGGTTGACTCAGTTACATCTGCCTTTTACCAAGTCTTTGTTTAAGTGGGTATTATTTAGTTGGTTCCACATTTCTCTGGTGTTCTGTGGGTTTAGTATCGCCACCATGGTTTCAGCATCTTTTTGGATGTTCATGGCTCTCGAGTTCTTTTGCCAGATTCTATACTGATCCTGGAGCTGTGAGGAAGACAACTGTATCTCCTTGGTCCACCTTAAATACAGGGAAAAAAAGCCATAATAGGCTAACATTGCGCAGAGGATCCACTGATAGGTTTGTATGACTCAGCTTTAAAGGAAAAAAAAAACCTTTTTTCAAACAAGTTGATTAAACAACAACAAGGGGTGAATACCCACATCAAAATATAAGCTTTTTTCTCTCCTGATGAACCACAGCATAAACTATGGGGAAACACATGTCGAGAGGGATGACAATATACAATGTATGAAATGAATACAGACCTATTTTTTGACTTTAGGAAATACAATCCATTTGTAAGACCAACTTTGATTTTTTTAATAACCGAATATTGTATGGAATATAATACAACAAATCTGCACAACATAAGGTATAAACCTAATCTAATCACCTCAATCAAGTCTGAAAGTGATTTTCTTCTTTTCTGAAGGACTGTGAGTGCACACTTGGTACTAAACTGATTATAAATCAAATTCAAGTATTGCTGCAGTCACAATACAAGTACCAACAGTGCTGATCACAGCAAGAAACTAAGCTTCCAAAAAGGAATCGCCCAAGGGAATAAAGCCGATAGTGACTGTAAATTTAGCATAAAAAACAGTTTCTATACTGTTATTTATATTTTTTGATGACTGTTTTTCTTTCTTCGCTGTTCAATTTTTGGGCCATACGGATGTTTAATATGAGGGCCTTTTTTCTGTTGACTGTTTCCTGATTGTAAGCCTGTGCATTGTGTGGGATCAATGGTCTTTGTTTTAATCTGGGCCCTATATGTGTTTGAAGCAGCCATTCATATTCAAGCTCAGACTTTTCTGTCATTTCAGTAATCTGGAAAATCACAGGTAGTTGTATCTATTTGTCTGGTATTCGTAAGCGGTTCAATCCAGGGTTCATTTCTAAGGTTACTGTTACATTGATATGGAGACAAGGTTGAATCCCTGTCCATGTCATTGTTAATATATTGTGACCACTCGTGGTATTATCGGTGATCTCCAATGATTCCCGTTCTCTCATCAATGATCATGACACCAGGATATAATCAAAGTATCCGACTGTGTTTCCTTTACCCCAAGTTGGTTTTTCTGGCTTATCAAATTGAATCTGTACATAATTGTAAGGGCCAGATCCAAGATAGATACTGAGCACCACTCGGGCGATCAGGTGAAAGGTAAGCAAAGAATGTAGCAATATGTTTGGCCAGGGGGAGAGGAGAATATCTACAAGCTATCTATCAAGCTCCCTCCTTCTGAAGGCAAGTGCAAAACAGAGGAATCAGCGCAATGTTGAATATCCATGGCATGATTCCATGCTCACAGACACAATTCTGCAAATATCACCTGGGACAGACAATCAACCTGCAAGGATTGAAAAACTCTGATCAATGTGACACCTAGCTTGAAGAACTGATGCAGTAGAAATCTTGGATTATGTGCCATTCTGCTTCTTAACATCATATTTGATCACCATGTTAAGTGTTCAGACTTGTTTCTAAGAATATGTGTAAACCCTTTAAGAGGACACAAAATGGATGACAATTCTTTACAGTTCAATAAATGTAGACTCCCTGACCATCGACCTTCCTTTTAGTATGTTTGCAGTGTTTCTCCTTACCCATAGCTAGCTGAATTGTCAGGATCTGGGGGGTGGCAATAAAGAAAATACACCAAGTGCACAGTTCTCTGGGGCCAGCCACCATTGTGATGTCTCCCTGATCTTGGTGGATACTTGTATCGGTCCTTCTATAGAGGGAAGCCGGGTTGCCAGAAATGAATTATGTGTATTGACTGACCTCCTAAATGAAGTCTGTCCCAGGGATCCAGGGATTTATGTATATGAATATGCCGACAAAGAAAACAAATGATCTATCACAAGGAACCCACCAAAAGAAGATAGTGTTACAAATAACTGTATAAGGTCCATACAATATCTTCCTTGACTCAAACATGTTACTTGCAAGTTGAATGGTGCCAAGATATACATTGCTGGTAGTGCACATCGTCAAAGAGTTCTCAGTCAAATGGTGTCAGTAAAGGGAAGGAGACAAGGAAGGTGCTGGCTTAGCTTTATGATTCTTTTCTCTGGGAGGAAAACTTCTCCACTCATAACCATGCACTGATTAAGGTCAGCACCATTAATTCTCTAGATAGGGAACAAATAATCCAATTGTCCACGTAGGGGTAAAGCATAATCCTGTTGTCATTCAACACAGCTACCTGAAAGAACAGGGCCTTTGTGAACACCTTTATAATAGATTTCAATGCAAAAAGCAAAGCTTTGAAAAAATTAAAGATCCTTGTAAAACTCTGGCAACCCTTATGAGATTTGTATTTGAGAATAAGGAGGGAAGCATCCTCCAGTTTCAGAAGCACGCAAAACTCAATTGGTCGGGGCTTTGGCATTTTCTACAGCTGATTTTAAAGTAGATCGCATTGGTGGACTTGATGACCACCTTCAGATTTAGTCAGTATTGTGAGTAAGTAATTACTTGCTAATTTGTGGACCATAAACACATAGGAGTGTCGCCATGCCGTTGTTTTTATTTGAGCAATGAAAACTGGAATTGCTCCGGGTAGGACTTTGGTGCAAGAGATTACGTTTTCTACAATGATGAGGAGGAATGGACTACAATTGTGTACCGCAGCCCAGTTTGACAACCTCAGGAACACAAAGCTGAGTGAGTACTTCTAATGGGTCAGCTGTTGCCCCACATCTCTACAGTCCACCAGGCCATACCACAACCTTCCTAGATCGGGTTATGAATTGGTGGGAGATCCGCCTCGAGGGGATGGGCAAAAACATGAAGGATGCTACAAAAGGGGTACTTTTATTCCCCTTTTGGAAACTAGAGAGGATAGGCTAAGGGGAAAAATGTTACGGGGGAGTAGGGTGACTGTCTCCGAAGGTAGGTTCACTTGAAGTCACTTGAAGTGATTGAAGGTTACATAGAAGAAGAATAGGAAGTAATGTGAGCACAAACGAGGCAGGAAATACGATGAGTGACAATAGGGACACTAAATAGGCATGATAGAATACCACCTCAAGCTGACTCATTTAAAGGGCCTATATTGATAGCATTGGTTCACTACAATAATGTTAAATATTGTATGCCGTGATTCCATCCACCCACAATTTATTTGTGGTCTTCTTCTTCACCTCTTCCACATAGACGTTTCTTGTTTTATTTTCTATGTATGTATGTGTGTGTGTTTGTGTTGGTGCATGTGTGTGTGTAGGGCTAGTATGGCTGGAGGTGATAGGGTTGGGTCAGGGCAGATTGGGGGATGGGGAAGACCCCCCCATTAAAAGACAAAACAAAAAATGTTGACATTGAAGAGTCAAAGTAGAATAACAGAAAATAAATGGAATCACATAAAACCACTCAAGACAGTCTTAGAGGATGGTGCAAAGAACTGGAGATGCGCCAATCAAAGCTGTAGTATGATGTGGGCTACTGAAATCTACAGCAGCATGTAAATGACATCTCAGAGGTGCTCTGCAATGCCATTAATATACCATAAGTGAGTTTGAAAAAGGTTGAAATGCTGCCTAACCGAGTGGGCATGTTCAGAAACATATGTAGAGATAGCTGATGATGGTGCTACTCACTACCAAATAGGACATTTAAGGACAATAAAGTTCCACCAGAGGATTGCATTGACAGAGTGGATGACAGAAATTAGGAAGACACATTTAGTGAAACTTTAGGCCAATCCTTACTTTATCTAGAGCAGGAGTCAACTAATGTGAGGACAGCATGGAGGAAAAAAAGAACCTCTGAATGAGGGAATAAGTATAGTCCAGGACCAGCTATTAATGATCAAACGTATCAGAATTAATGCAATACTGGGGTGGCAGGGGCTTGACTATTCTACACCCAGAATGCACAGAAGCTTAAAAAAAAATAATAGATGTCGAAGATAATTAGGAAGTTTGAGTGGAAAGGTACAATGATGTGTTTTTCTGTTTGTGCAAATAGGGGAAATGAGTATGCGTCTTGCCTAGCTTCTTTTATTTCTAGTGGTTAAACCAGTCTAGGTAGTATTTGAAGAATCTAATATTAGGAATTTCACTTTGCATTTGAACAAATAAAATATCTTGTTTGTCTTGGATTGCATAATAACCACTGATGTAAGTGCATCTACTAGCTCCCGTCTTTAATTATAACACCTTGCTTGAAGTACCCAGTGTTCAATTGACCTTTTCCTTTAAAAGTTTTAATTCTACAGTAATCCATTAAGATTATAGGGTCTCTAGGGATGTTACTGAAGGGGTTCTCCCAGTCCTTCTGTCCTGATTCCCCTCTCTTACGATCCTCCTGCAGAACACAAACCCCCATGGTCAAGATCAGGAAGTGTCTACCTTTCCTTGGCCACATGAGCAGGTTCCCAGTCCAGGTTTTCTAGGAGAATGATCTCTGATTCATCATATACCCTTGCCCTAATTTCACTGGTTTCACAGCCTCTATTGGGAATTGTGAAAGAATATCAACATTACCTTGTTCCTTTCCTTGACAATGTTCAACTGAAAAATAAGGCTGTAAATCTAAAATCGAGCGCATGACTCTAGCATTGGTATCCCTTCTCATACTCAACCATTTAAAGTGAGCATGGTAAGTGACTAGTTTAAACTTTCGACCGCTCATATAGTTTTTCATATTTGATGGCTATGGCTTCAAGTTCCAAAGTAGCATAATTCTTCTCTCTGGGAAATAACTTTCTACTAATGTAGAGAATGGGATGTTCTATACCATCATGCATTTGTGATAATACAGCCGCAAGACCAGTATGCGATGCATCTGTCTGTAGGATAGAGGGTCTATTGAAGTCTGCCACCTTCAAGACAGGTTCACTAAATAAGATCTGTTTTAATTCATCAAAACATACTTGGTTTCCAAGATGCCATTTAAGTTTTTGGGGTTCTGCATTTCTAGGTTTGTCTGTAAGAACAGAACTGATGAAGAGAAATTTGGGATGAATCTTCGGTAGTAACCACCCCGGCCCAGGAAGGCTTGTAGTTCTTTATAAGTTTTGGAAGCTTGGGTCTCTTTAACAGCACTCACCTTTTCAGTCTGGGGCTGAACCAGTCAATTTCCCACAAATTAGCCTAACTATTTTACTGCAGATCTAGCCAGATTACATTTCGTTGGATTAGCAGTTAGTCCAACTTTCCGTAAAGCTCGTGTAAAGTGATACAAATAAGACATATGTTCGGGCCATGTTTTGCTATGTATAATAATGTCATCAATGTTGGCACCACAAAATGAAGAATATGGTTTACGAACAGGGTCAATTAGTCTTTGAAAGGTAGCTAGGGCCCCGTGCAACCCAAAAGGTCAAACTTAATATTGAAACAAGCCTATGGGAGTTGAAAAGACTGTTTTAGGTTTCTCTATAGGGTTGACTGATACCTGCCAATAGCCTTTTATCAGGTCGATGGTAGAAATATATACCATATCTCCCAACATATCTATCAAGTCATCTTTCCTAGGCATAGGGTAGCTGTCAAACTGTGATACCTCATTGGCTTTGATATGATATGTTATGTCATTTATAACGCGCCTATACACAAGTGTTTCAAGGCACGACGAGGCAAGGGGGGGACAAAGGGAGGACAGACAACGATCCTACTAGGCCAGGTATCATTCGGATCACGCAAGTGCATGGGAAGGGGGGAAAGGAAAAGTGTGCAGGGCGAAGGGAGACGGGAAAGTGCAGTACATGGGAAGTGGAATAAATAAGACACATAAAACAGCCAGCTAGTGGCAAGTGCAAGGAAGTGCAGACGTAAGTGCTGGTAGGGGGACTGAATGGATACAGAAAAACGGTCCCCAAGTGCAGGGGTTGCCAGTGAGGCACTGCAGGTGGGTAACTGACGGGGCCTGGGCCAGAGATCAGAAAGGGTGGCCAGGTAACCAGTGCAATTTCAGTCAGGAATTTAGCAAGGGAGGGGAGGAGAGAAAGCAGAAGCAAAGAGGAAGGTTTTGAGGTGTTTCCGGAACCGGAGATGGTTCTCCTCGAGTTTCAGGGATGCAGGAAGGCTGTTCCAGAGAGAGGCCCCTGCCGAAGAGAGTGATCTGCCACCAACTCGTTGCTTGGAGAAGCGCCTGACCCTAAGGGATTTGGAGGCAGATGAGCGAAGAGCTCGAGAAGGAAGATATTTAGGAAGAGAGAGTTGAAGGTATTGTGGCCCCAGACCGCAGAAGGCCATGTGTACAATGCAGAGGGTTTTGAACTTAATCCTCGCAGCCACTGGGAGCCAGTGCAGAGATTTCAGTCCTGTAGAGATACGATCCTGGGGCTTGAGGCCAAGGGCAGTCTCGCAGTCCTGTTCTGGATAAGTTGCACAGGGCGGAGAGTGGAGGCAGGCAGATTTAGATAGAGGCTGTTACAGTCGTCCAGCTTGGAGAGGACCAGGGCTCTGGAGACAGTGAGCTTCTGGGGGAAGGGGAGGAAAGGAAGAATACCTCTAAGGAGGTGCAGCTGGTAGTGTGACTTCTTAGAGACGTCAGAGATGTGAGGGGAGAAGGAGAATGCAGAGTTGAAGATCACCCAAGGTTTTTAGCGTTGTAGGTGGGAGTGGGAGGAGGGCCAAGAGAGGCCGGCCAGAGAGCTGCAGGGAAGGAGGGAGTGGGTGTGCCAATGAGTAGAATCTCAGTCTTACTGGCATTAAGACAGAGGTCGATGGCGGCACACCATTCCTGGATGGCAGACAGACAGTCAGAGATGAGGGGAGGAGAGGAGGAGGCCGAGGGTAGCCTGAAAATGAGCTGGGTATCATCCGCATAGCACTGAAAGTTGGGACAGAGAGCGGCGATGCGGTGGGCAAGGAGTGCCAGGTATTGGCTGAACAGCCAGGGAGAGAGGTTAGATCCCTGGGGGACACCACAGGTAGAGAAAAAGATGTCGGAGAGGAAGGACCCAAGTTGGACCTTTGAGGGTCAGTCGAAGAAGAAAGAAGTCAGCCACGCCAGAGCCTGTCCAGTGATACCTAGGTTATCACGGAGACGGTTGAGCAGGATGGCATGGTTGACAGCGTCAAAGGCAGAAGAGAGATCAAGCAAGATAAGAACGCAAGGGGTGTTAGAGTCGAGGTTGCTGAGCAGGTATTCACACATGTTCAGGAGAGCAGTTTCTGTGCTTCTGGCAGCTCTGAAGCCAGACTGATGATCATGAAGACAACCAACAGATTCAGTGTGGAGATTGAGCTGGGAGATGGCTAGTTTCTCCAGGAGCTTGCCCAGGAAGGGAGTGATGGAGATTGGGCGATAGTTACCCGGGCAGGAGGGGTTGGAAGAGGGTTTCTTAAGAAGAGGGTGCACAAGGGAGTGCTTCAGGGGGGAAGGGAAGACTCTAGTGGCGAAGGAGTAATTGCAGAAATCCGCCAGGGCAGGAGCCAGGGAGTCGATGTGATCCTTGATAGTTTTGGAGGAACAGGGGTGAACCTGTTTCAACGAGACTTTCATAGATCGGACTTGTCTAGAAACCTCGTCTGGAGAGAAAAAGGGGAAAGGACCGAGAAGCAGGGAGGAGGGGTGGCTGTAGAAGAGCCAGAGGAAGAGCAGGGAATAGCGGGATGGGGGTGAGAGGAGGAGAGTGAGGACAGGATGTCCTGAGTTTTTTAAATGAAGTGAGAAGCCAGTGCTATCAAGTTTTAAGTTGATACAAAACCTCCATGAATTATCAGCCTTATCAACCAGTACCATAGGAGAAGACCAAGGACTTTATGAGGGTTCAATAATTTCTGCTTTTATCATAGCCTCTATTTCGTCCGAATAATATGTTTCCTACTCTCAGGGATTCTATAAGGTTTCTGATGAACAACCTTCTCTGGAGGAGTACTAATATGATGGTATACCCCTATTACACTCCCCGGCTCACATCCGGGAACTGGTGTAGGAAGTCTATCAATTCTTGTTTGTGATTCTGTGGTAGATCAGAAGAAATTAACTTATTGGTACTTATTGGTATAATTATCTTCAGACAATAAGCTTGTTAACGTGACTTGAGTATTTTATTTTCCTGTCCGGTTGAGAGACTTTATAATTATAAAGTCCCATATGTTCTAAGATTTCATAAGGCCCATGCCACCTAGAAAACATTTTATTTTCAGAGAAGGGAAGTAGAACCAATAACTTTTGACCTACAGAAAAGGATCTCATCACAGCTTTCTTGTTATAACATTCTTTTTGATGCTCTTGGTCTCGTGCCATATGTCATGACCCTCGCCCAAAACCCCCTCTGGCAAACCCATTGGCCAGGTGGAGTCAGGACTCGGGCCTCTAGAGCCTGGCATCCTCTTCAAAAGCCCTCATGGGGCCAGTCCTGGCGCCTATGGCGCCAAGCTCATACACCATGAAAGACAATGTGCTTGGGAACTACTTTATTGTATTGTCAGCCAACATGGAGGCATCCACATAGCTTGGTTCCTAAGAACCAAGCTATGCGGTCTAGTGTTTTGGGTGTGGTAGCCTAGGAACTACTTTACCTGGACTATTTTGTTGGGGCTATTTAAACCACCCCCGAGCAAGACAACACGATTCGCGTTACTTTGCAGCTTGCAGCGTGACACTCACCGTGTCCAGCTATTCCCTCGAAACCTCGGAGAAGCAAAACCTGCAAGGAGACAAAAGGAACATCATTAGCAGCAACATCTTACCTGCAGTCTTTATCTTTAAACACTCGCAGCTACTGAGAACAACTTCCTCGAATCTGCACGCCTCCTGGACAGAACGACCTGAAAGAGGAAGATAAAGGCAACATTAAAGAAAGCAGTAGAGCCATTTACAAATTACGAACTGCTCAAAAGTCTTACCTGGCTGGTCATCTCCGGGCTGGCACCACTCCGGACATTCCACTTCTGCTGAAGAACACCGCGACCTACAAGGAAGGAAAACACAGGTTAGCAAAGGCAAGACTTTGCAGCGCACGCATAGCGCTTACTTACCGCATCATAGCGCTCTTAATGCGCCATCATTTACCAGCGGGGCTCAACCAAGCCAGTTCGCCGCGCTGAAGCTCTGCATACCTGAGGGAGAAAAAAGAGACATTTGAAACTAAGAAAGGCATGCAGGATAGCAACAAAACTAAAGAACAGCAATAAGCCCTACCTGAACAATATCAAACGGGCCGGCATCAGTGAAGTAACTGAACCGCACTCGCCCATGAAAGACAACGCGCCCCTGCAAAGAAGGCAGGACGGAGAGCACGCCTAATTCTACCACAAGGTGAGGAGAGGGGGCCAGAGGGACTGAAATCATACGGGGTGGATGGAGGATACTTACCTCAGTCGATCAGTCTTGAACACAGTCCTCCTGAATTTTCAGGCAGAACCTTCCCCGCAGACCACATCAGGGCAAAGCTGAGAAGCACTCCAGCGAGTAACCCGGCTGGGTGGCGTCCCGGTGGATGCCAGGATAGCGTACCACTATATTAGTCTGAAATATATTTCGAAATTCTGCCATAAAAAAAGAAAATAATATTAATAAAACCTTGTTGTGCATCCCAAGCTCAACTTTCCTCTACTGTAGCCACCAGCTCTAATGATCGTTACTGGCAGTTGTTTCCGTCTATTTTTTAAAACCCACTTTACCACATTGTCACGATGACACAAATATACCAAGTTCATGGAATACACGTGGCTCGTCCCATCTCTTTAGCGAAGATGGTCGCCTGCCTAAGAAAGATCTGTTCTCTATCATTGCTATACAGGAGACCTGGCTCACTGAGTTATTGGAACTTGATGTATGCTCCACCTTACAGAGTCTGACCTCAAATGCCCTATTGGTCGACCAAAAGGTGGACTATTGTACTCAGTGAGACAACCCTGGTCTCTTACTGAGATTGCGGGCTCGACGTCTATGGTGCAGGTAGTTAAACTCCAGCATGATCAGCAGATTATTATCCTTATTAGCCTATACAACCCTCCCAATCGGGTAGCTACACCTAATAATGTGTCAACAGTGAAACATATCTTAAATGTCTATCATAATAAGCTACCGATGTGGATAGTAGGTGACTTTAACGCGTTTATTGAATTATCCCCGAATGACCATCTTGAGACCCAAGTATCTATGCCTATTAGCTTGGCAGCCACCGCCAAGCGCTCAGGTAAAGTTTGGGGTGTGCTCCTCAAAGATTATGGTTTTACACGCCTTAATGGTTTAAGTACAGGCGATGCACAGATGGCATATTCACGCGTGTGCGGAAAGAGGCCACTACTATTGACTATGTATTTGTGAACCAGCGGGGTATGTATCTAGTTGAGGATATGGTTATTGTACCTCACAATGAAAGTGACCATCTACCTCTATGTGTATTTCCTAACCACTTATATGCTACTTCAGTAACTAGATCACATGAACCCAACATGTAACCACATTCGGTGGAATGCGCCGAGTTTAACCAATGCAAACGCTGCCTCAGAGAGCTTGCTACCAATCTCTATAGCTCAATATGATGTCTTTAGTCCCTCTGCCTCTTCATCTATTGTCACAGCCGTTTCTACCTTGATTTCTTAGATTGAGGAAATTACAACAAACGTAGGAATTCTAAAAGTGTTTGTGAGCAGGTTTTTACAAAGCGCATAAACTTTGATGCCAATATTGCAGCAGCAAAAAAGCAATTGCGTGCCGAAATCCTGGCCATTTTATATCCTTGCTTGCGTATTTTTACCTCGAGTGAGACAAATCTGCATGTTAAATTGGGCAAACTAAATTACCGGAAATGGTTAAAGGAGTAGAAATTAAAATGTGAAGTGGACAAATGGAAAGAAATTGCCCACTTAGAAAACCCCAAAAAAATAGTACAGCTACATGGAGTGTAATTAGAGGCAATGAAAAACGGGCACTACCCATAAACTGCGTGTCTGAACCAGCATGAGTTGTCCATATCGCCTCTACTCTTCCCACCATTCTTGCGAATGATGTTAATATTGCTCCCCTTGCTACCAAATGGGTTTGTAAGGACTCAATCCTTGATATCATTACCATAATTGAGTGCCTTAATAATTCCTGTGCCGCTGGCCCCGACGGCATTTGCAACTGTCTCCTTAAACTATCTCTGGGAATGTGGGCTCACGTGCTGCATCTATTATTTGTACAAATTGGCACTTTTGGTATTCTTCATGACACGTGGCACGAAAGTCACAAATTGCAAAAAGGGTCCTTGGAATGTGACGGCCAACTACAAAATGTGAGCCATGTTGGACATACCGGCCAAGATCTTTGCCAAAGTGTTACTCTAGGAGCTGAATCAATGAATTGGCAAAAATGATATTCACCCCCCAAATCAAATGGGACTTGACTCTGTTATGCGGAATAGACTGTGGCAAAAGCTGGCATCATGGAAAATCCCGTCTGGCCTCTTAAAAATGCTAATGTTGTTACATATTGACACCAGTGTCAGGATACGACTCGATGCGGAGGGTAAATTATCAGCTTCTATGCCTATGCATCGTGACGTGAAACAAGGGGGCATTGTCGCAGCAACACTCTTTAATTTATACCTTGCTGATCTACGAGATGCCTTCAGTAACCTACATATCTGCCAAGTGAAAGTTGGTTCCCATCAGACTAGCTGGCTTGCCTATGCCGGCGATCTTCTTTTACTGGATCATACCGCCAAAGGGCTTCAATGTTTGATTATTGCCCTGGGGGAGTACACAGATTTAAATGGCATTTCGGTTAATATCGAAAAAGTATGATTATGGTATTTTCTTTTAAACACAGTGCAAAAGCATCATATATAAGCTAAACGGCTCTCCTCTAGAGTGTGTACATTCATACAAATACTTAGGGATGTATGTTGAAAATACCCTCAAATGGTCTATGCACTGGTTGGAAACCAAAGCTAATTGCAAGAAGTATGTAAGCACCATTAGTTCTTTCATAGTGTGTCAAGGAGGTTTTTCTATCTCGACAATGTAACTATTATATACTGCAAAAGTTCTCCCAGTACTTTATTATGGTATTGAGGTATGGGGCCATCACTATTTAGCTGATGTAAAATGTTTCGAGGCAAAAATGCTTCGAAAACTGGTCTGAATGCCTCAAGCCTTGTCTGTCGAGTACTTGTATCTAGACTAATGGAATATACCACGACTTTATATTGAGAGTTGTTATGTGTTATGAACAGCTGCGAGTGTTATACAATGGTACTATTATGATCAATTTCTTGCAAGCATTTTTGGGGCTGCACAGTTGCAATTCTATAGGGACTATGGGTGCTATCATTTTATTCTAAGTGCCATGTAGGTTGTCTAAATAATTCAGTGATGGGAGAGGTGTACCTGGTTAAAAATCGTTTGAAACAGGTAATGACTAAGTCGAGTTATGAACAAAATCTAATGAACCTCTACACTAAAAGTAATAGTGGCCTCTACAGGCAGTATAGAACTGCTCGTTTGTCAAAGCCAACTTATATTGTTGCATATCCCAACAGTGCAATAATGGGACATCCTTGCTACTCAAGTTCAATATTAGTGAGGCACTAGCTACAAAAGGTGCACTCCATGGCATGGCACGCTCTGAAAGACTATATTGTGTATGTGGTGCACTGGTCATTGAAACCCTGGTTCACCTTATGACCAAATGTGAGAGCCTACATTGAATTAGGTTAAGCTATATTAAAACGTATGAAAATACTTATGACTGTTGAGATATGTCCCTACTTTGGTCTACATTCTTAGAGGGAAACGATCATAACCTAATATTTTATATGGTGAAATGTTATTGGAAATGTGTTGAAATCCTGAAACTACTTTGTAATTGATTTTACGTCCAACACTATTTATTCTTTTTACTTTGTTTGATGTGACTTAACTTATATTATGCTGCTTAGTGTTTTTACAGTTTTCCAGTTGTATGCTATGGCTTGCTTGATGAAACTGTTTTATGTTTTCGTGTCTATGTATTGTGTTGTACATACAAAGCCACTGAGCTATGAGTATATAAATAAATAAATAAATTGCATCTAACGTAATAAATCACTCTTCGTTCACACAAGGGCCTCAAAGATTACATTGGGCCTCATTACGAGATTGGTGGTAGTCATGGCGCTATTTGCGCCATGACTGCCACCAATAACGTGTCCGGCACCAGTCTCGTTCAATGGGGACTTACCGGTTTAGTCCGACCTTTGCGGGACAGGTAAATCCCCATTGAAAAAGCCATTCCCCATTCCCATTTGAGCCCCCATACGGCTCAATGGAAATGGGGGAGGCGCTAATAACGGTACTGCAAATTGCGGTACCGTTATTGGCTCTGAATTCACTTAACGGGACCCATCCATAACGCCTGGTCAGACCAGGCGTTAAAGGAGGGTCCCGCTAAGGGAACTCGTAGTAGGGCGGTAAGGGATTACCGCCAACGGTCTCCTTACTGGTGCCCAGTATCCCTTACCGCCCCACTTGGAATGAGGCCCATTAAGTAGGAGCACGCGGTCAATTTATCCAATTTTGCAAAATGGCAGAAAAGAAATGTGTGGAGACTGACTTATGGTAGGTCTTTATATAACTGTTATATTTTGCTTAAAATATATTTGCAACAAATGATTTAAATTCAGGGTACATTAAAAAAAATGCAACAGTTGCTTTCACAATTAATTTAGATTCACTGAAAGCACTAAAGGCGAAATGTCCCTGTTGTAGGATAACCTTGAGTGCACTAAAGTACGCTTCCAAACTTGCTGGAAAAGAATGCCCCTT